>NC_034598.1:84823033-84829793 GCF_900095145.1 Mus pahari | reverse complement strand
TGTGTGTGCAGATACAAGAACATTCTTGAGAAGAAGTTTGTACTTGTGTTTCAACTCTCATCTGATGTTGCCTAAAAGTGCTAGAGATGTATTCTTCCTTGTGGTTTATGCATGATCTGGAAGGATCCTTCCTGATGAGGGATATTGCTTATGTTGCTGGATCATTAAAAAAAAAAAGAAAGAAAGAAAAAGAAGAAAAGAAAACTCACCTTTTAGTTCTTTTCATGATAGGTCTTAAGAGATTTCTCAGTAAAGGCTTGGACTGTGTTGACCAGTTTTACAAACTAAATATCATAGGAAGGAAGATGCATGAACTATATTCTGGAAGAGCCATATACTTGATCTCAGTTCAACTAAAGATATAGTTTTATATGAAGTGATATTAGAAACTGGATTTGCATATAGAGTTCATTAAGAAGATTTTGTATATTTATTTTATTTTATGTGTATGAGTGTTTTCTCTGTATGTATTTTCTATGTGTACCATGTATAAGCCTGGAATTGGATCTGAAATAAGATTCCAGATCCCCTGGAATTGGAGTTATAGTCTGTTGGGAACCATCATTTGGGTGCTGGGAATTGAACTCACATCCTCTGCAAGAGCAGCAAGCGCACTTATTGGCTGAGACATCTCTTTGGCTCACATTGAGCTCACTTTATGGGAAAGGTGAGACCATGGATTTCTTTGGTGGGTAAGTGAGAAAGGGTCCGAACAGTAAAATGGGAACCTGGAGGTGTGAAACTTTGCTTGCTTATTTAAAGCTGAATGTTGTGATGCCATCAGTACATGTCCCTGCACATGATCACACAGTCATTACGAACTGTTGCTGTTATCAACTGACAGGATATGTACTAATATTACTTTACCTTTCTCTCATTCCTTCTTTTTCTCATTCTTTTCTTTCCCAAAAGCTCTTCTAAAAAACCAAATCATTGTTTGTTTGTTTTTTTTGACTCCTCCATGTGTTACAGTATGCCCCTATATGTTACAGTATGCCAAAGAAACCATTATTGGTCTTCAGATTGTAAAACATATAAGCCAGAGTTTTGCTATATTCATTGTTAGCTGGAAAACAGGGAGAAAGTAGCTACCTAATTGTCTTTATTTTCCTCTTCGTTTAATGCTTCCACCATCCCTTGTTGTGACACTTTACTGAATTAATACTAAAACTTGTAAGGCCATTACTTTGTGCTGCATACTAATCATTTAATAAAAATTAGTGTTCTCCTCCATGCATCCCATATGCCTGCAAGTTAGATTCTCTGGTGTCAGAGTGGTTGGTGCAGAGCCTGCTCAGAGTGTTTTGGATTAAAGTTTCCTGATGCTTGCTACTGTATTGTTTAGCACCCCTGGTTATTACAGTGTGAACCATTCTGTGAGTACTGCCGCATGGTATCATTGGAATCTGTCAATTGGGTTTGGTTGACTTTGACCCAATCCCCTTGATAAGCTTGTACATTTGAGCATTATATACCCCATCCTCTCCTATGCACAGTGTTGCCTATGAGTATATGCAATACTCATATATAGTATTGAATGAGCTTCTTCTTTACTTTCTTCACATTGTATTTACCAAGAGAAATGATATCGAAAGTTCCCAAGATAACTCATTACTGTTGTGTTTTCGATGGCCTTACATGTGTGTAATAAGCCCCTCGCCACAATCAGTTTCCTATTGAAATATATATGCGATGTTCTCTGTAATAGGATGGGTAGTGGTAACTAAGGATATCTAGGTCCAGTTCCTGGAGATTGAAACTTGCTTTATGTATCAAAAAGAAATTGTAAATACTATTTGTTAAGGATTTCGAGGTACCAAGAAGTTTAGATCGAGTGGTTTGGCTGCAGCCATAATCAGTAGCAGAAGCTGCGCTGTGCTGAACTGTTGGCTTTAGAGATTGAGGAAGGAGCCACAGCCAGAGATAGCAACGCATTCTGATTGTCTCTGGGCCTGGAAGAGGAAGGGATGGATTTCCATAGGGACCTATAGAGCAGCGGCCCTCAACCTGTGGGTTGCATCCCCATGGAGGGCCACATGTCAGGCATTTACATTACAATTCATAACAGTAGAACAATTTCAGTTATGAAATAGAAATGAGAACAACTCTATGGTTGGGGGGTCACCACAACATGAGGAACTGTATTAAAGGGTCACAACATTAGGAAGGTTGAGAACCACTGCTCTGGAAGAAGCAGTTTTTCCTGACACCTTGATGTCAGTTTCCTGAAGCGAGTGCATCAATTCTGGCCTCCAGATCTGGAAAATAATAAAGCTGTATTGGTAAGTTAATAATAATTATGAGTGCAATGAAAGCCAATACAAAACCCAGAGGGCATCTGCTGAAGAATCACATAGGCCTTAGTTCTTAATGGGGTGCTCAAAAAAACAACCCCCCCAAAACAAACAAACAAACAAAAAACCCAAACCACCAAAACCAAAACCCACACTTGTTGGTGATTTGTCAAGCTCTTCTCATGACCTCCAGTGAGATCTCTATACAGATGTGTCCTGTCACGCCCAGTCACTTGTCAGCCAGCTTTATTACAAAACCATTGACACAGCACGGCTGCTGTTGTCAAATCTCTCCTCCGAGTCCCACTCGGTCCAATCTGGCTCGAGAGCACCAGTTTAGGAAGGAGACAGCCTTTCCAACTGTGACAGCTGTAAACTCTTGGCGCTGACAGGTTCAGACCCCCCACGTTACCCTCCGCATCCCTTACAGGAGTGTTCTAAGTGACAGTCTGCCTCAGCGACTGACGGCCTGTTCTGCCCACTGTTCTCCAGGTGAATGACTCACAGCTGTATGTGGATTCTCTTTTAAAGGCTTTCCCACACATGCACACTGCTCTGAGTTAGGGTGGTAGAGACAGCTAAACAAACAATAGCTGCATTTTTTTTTGTTGAATACTTTTTATATTTACTGAACATGTGAACATAAGATATACGGTCCCTTTATTAGTAACAGAATAGCACTGAGTGGCTAAAGCTAACAAATTAATTCTGTTTTTATGATTATTTAGGATTCTTGAATAGTCTTGTCATTTTTTTTATTCTTTAATCTTTTTTTTTAGAATCCAGTCTTTATCCCCCTCCTAGTCTGTCCTCTGACTGTTCCTCATGCCATACCTCCTCCCCACACCACCAGACCTCCCTACTCCCTGGGGCCTCAAGTCTCTTGAGGGTTAGGTGCATCTTCTCTGACTGGGGCCATACCAGGGAGTCCTCTGTTGTATATATGTTAGGGGCCTCATATCAGCAGGTGTATGCTGCCTGGTTAGTGGTCCAGTGTCTGAGAGATCTCAGGGGTCCAGGTTAGTTGAGACTGTTGGTCTTCCCATGGGATCACCCTCCTCCTCTTCAGCTTCTTCCAGCTTTTCCCTAATTCTAGCATAGGGGTCCCAGCTTCTGTCCATTGGTTGGGTGTAAGTATCTACATCTGACTCTTTCAGCTGCTTGTTGGGCCTCTCAGAGGACAGCCATGCTAGGCTCCTGTCGGTATCAGTAATAGTGTCAGGCCTTGGAGCCTCTGCTTGAACTAGGTCCCAATTTGGGCTGCCACTGGACCTCCTTTCCCCAGGCTCTTGTCCATTTTTGTATTTTTATTTGATACAGTGGTGGTAAGGCAAGGAGGACTGTGGAGCTGAGGACAGTCAGGTGGCCAGTGATACCTAGTTGGGGAGCCACTTTTCCCTGTTCCTGTGATTCTCATTACCACTGCCTTTCCTCCCTATACAGTGATGTCTGATCTGTATGCCTCACTGCCCACAGGCCATTTTTTAAAATTCTGGATTAAAAGTAAAAAAAATACTTCCTTCCCTTTTACCTGGAAGCCAGAGTTTGTTAAGCATTTAATGTATTAGAATTATAACGTATACTTTCAGAAAGGTTTAAAACAAATCTCCATTCTTCTTCTTCTTACTTTAATGTGTTATTAAATAGAAAACTTCCACTCTGCATTATCCCTCGTGATCTTATACAATATGAAGTGCATGTTACTTTATCTTGCGGGTGACATTTGATTGACACTGCTAACAATAGTAAATTGTTTAAATTCTTTAGTATTGAAGAGAGACTTTGATGACTTCTGGATGACGTAGCCCGAATGAAGCCATCTGAGGTTGAGGTGCTAATAGTGTGGTACACCGGGTTCAATTCAGGGGGCTTGATGACAACAGGCAGAGGGTTGAGCTTTTATAGTCAGGATATGTGCCTCTGTGACAAGCAGAGTGACATTCTTTGATTGATGTCACTCAAGAGTCTGCGAGAGACTCGACTAACAGCTCCTCCTGGTTCACAAATTTGGTGACATGAACACAGTTCTCTTCCTCACTGTCTTGCTTATCACAAATCGAGACTTGAGTCTGGTCAGCCACAGATGTGGCTTGACCTGGATCCACTCCCAAGCTCCTGTAGACAGGGTTCTGTTACTTGTCGGGTTATTTCTGTTATCTGGGAGGAGTTCTGCTTCTTGCTGATGGGCCTCAGTTCTTTGAATCATGGTCTCAGCTGGGAGACTTTCTTCAAACCTCTTCCTATGGCAGCCAGAGAAGGAGAGAATCAACAAAGATTATCTCTTAATAAGGTGTAAGTGCCAATGTTACCCATTGTGGTCATGGATTTCCCGTCCATCGTGTTTATCAAATTGGGTTACTTACAAGTATGTCTCAAGCCCTGCTTATACTCAGGGGAAAGATTACACAGGACATAAATACCAGATGACCAGACTAATTAGGGGAGGGGTTATTTTAGAGTATATCGCAGATTCCTAACACAGAAGCAAGTGAAAAGGGATTACTATCCCCCTTCCCCTGCCACCAATTTTAAAGATTAACTCAAGATAACTTATGGTAAGAATTAATGCCTCAAATTTAGGTAAATTATATAGCACTATAAAAAAAGGAATAGGGCTGGAGAGATGGCTCAGTGGTTAAGAGCCCTGACTTCTCTTCCAGAAGTCCCGAGTTCAGTTTCCAGCAACCACATGGTGGCTCAAAACCATCTGTAATGAGATATGATGCCCTCTTCTGGTGTGTCTGAAGATAGCTACAGTGTGTGTGTGTGTGTGTGTGTGTGTGTGTGTGTTTATAATAAATCTTTTTTTAAAAAAGGAATAACAATCTGAACTATGTCCAGCAGATGGTAGGGACTCAATAATTGTTTATAGGGTAAAATCTTTGCTTTATTTTGATATTTCTTTATGCATAAAGAACTTTCACTGAAATTACTTTTTCCCCTCACAGTCACTCTGTGACAGGGTTGAAGGCAGGCATCCTCATGTTAGAGAAACAGAAGATCGGACTCAAAACAAGTCACTGTGAAACCTGGGATTCACAGCTGATCACATCCTGCCATTATTATTAATTCTTTTGTACTTTTTTGAGTTAGTGGGCTCAATCAGCCAATGCCAGGTGGGATTTCCTAAACCTTTCCACTGTGCTTACTGTTAATTAGGATGCATTTTGTCTCTCAGTTTGGCTAAAACTGTTAAGCTTTAGAAGCGTTTATTAAAATCACTGCATGTCTTTGGAGTGCTAGCGTTTCAGTAATTGATCCCTTGCACATCGTTCTCTCCATCCGCTAATATTTTAACCTCCCTTTTCTGATCTCCTCCGGGTATTTATCTTTTTGCTATCAAACAGCTTTCTTCCTTTTTAGCCTTTCAACTTTAGATACTATCAGTAGAAGTTCCATGCGGAAGAGGAGATTTACACGTTAACACCCATACGTAAACACACACAGGTTCCTATCACTCTCCCTCTAGTACATTCATTTCCTAGTTTTGTGAGATCAGTGTTCTGTATTTGTTAGTGTTTATTGATCCATATAATATTACATAAACTAAGTTCTGATTTCTTTTCTGTTACATCACCATGTCTTTTGTTTGTTTTCTCTAGAGTTTAAATTGTCTTTTTTTTTTTCCATTGTGACTGATACCTGTGTGAATACAAGTCCCTTTGTCAACATGTCATATCTCTCTGCTGTTCGTTCTGTGAAGTTTCATACTTGAGGGATCTTGTCCGAGACTTTCTATTTCTTCAAAGTTTGACAGGTCGCTTTCTACTCCTGCATCTGGGAACTTTATCTCCTTGATGTCGGCCATCCTGCTTCCTTTATCACACACCTCTTGTTTTGTGCTGTGCCTATGCCAGTAAATTCTAAAAGATGTCCTCTCTCTCTGTCCTTGATTGAGATTTAGCTGAGTGTGAAGTTATAGGTTTGGAAATAATTTCCTTCAAGGAAAGTAAGGCAATCTGCCTATTATCTTCTAGATATCCCTATCATTGTGAGCGTAATACTCATTTATTTAGAATTTTACTTTTTGGCCATGCCGTCTTAGGAATTTTCTTTCAAGCTACTAATGAGAAACCCCTAAGGCTAATTACAGAAGGAGACCTTAACACTATTGATGGATGTCATTGTGCAGTATGATCTTGCTTTCATGGTCTTCTGCTTTCAGTACATCCCTCTACTCTAAACTACTAAGGACTAATTCACCCTCTGGATGAATCAGTACACAGTTCCTTGCTTGACCATGGAAGGGCCAGTCATCGCGGCATACAGTCTGGAAATGTGTGGGAACCCGAATACTTACTAAACACTCTCAGATTGTTCATAGTTCATCTTGGACTGCTTCCACCTATCATGAGGGAAGTGCATTCCTCTTCTACAGGGTCATGAAGTTGGTGTCATAAGCTTTTTATTTTTATTTTTTTATTTTCTTTATTTACATTTCAAATGCTATCCTGAAAGTTCCCTAT
>NC_034598.1:84801118-84823022 GCF_900095145.1 Mus pahari | reverse complement strand
CCCTCTAACCGGCAGTGGACTGGAGCAAAGATGGTTCTCCTTCTGGCTCAGGCCCGGAGACTGCTCCCGGGCCAACATCCCTCCTCGGGCAGGGAAAGGCACTGGCTGACTGGAACCAGATACGGGATCCTTCCCAGAAGCTGTGACGCTTCTCCAGTCAGCCCTCTCCCCAGCAGTGCACTGGAGCAAAGATGGCTCACCTCCGGTTCAGGCCTGGAGACTACTCCCGGGCGAACACCCCTCCTTGGGTAGGGAAACATAAGCTTTTTTCCATGGTCTGCTGTAGACTGAATTCTTATGTCTGCTTAGTCACTTGTCAAGTGCGGCTTTGAGAAATGTCGTTCCTTTAGCTTTCTCTTGAGTTATGCTTGCCTGAGTGCTTCTGTCTGCTCAACTATGTACTTTGACCATTTTAGTGGAACTTGAGGCAGAAGGAAGATATATTCAGTCTGGCATAGTTTTCTTTATAAAGCTTAGGTAGTTTTTTATAATTTGAAAAATGATCAGATATTCTCACTTGTCTAGAAGTTTAGCTAGAGTTACGAGGTAATAACTTACATCTTACTTTTATTATTTGGGTATGGAATGACAGTTCTG
This sequence comes from Mus pahari, assembly GCF_900095145.1. Taxonomy (NCBI): domain Eukaryota; kingdom Metazoa; phylum Chordata; class Mammalia; order Rodentia; family Muridae; genus Mus; species Mus pahari. Next base: position 84,822,425 of record NC_034598.1, on the reverse strand, counting down.
TTATGAAAAGCCTTTCCTGATGAGAGGAGGCAAAGCTGTAGTCTAATTTAATTTTACTCTTTAATTTGATGCTATCTGTCTGTCTGTCTATCATCTATCAGTATATCATCTATCTATAATCTATATATCATATATCCTTATCTATCTAGTATAATGTCTATCATCTATTATTAATATAACATCTATGTATATATGTATGTATATATGATGTATGTATCATTTATCTATTATTTATATCTATCCATCTGTCTATCTAGCATCTATCTATTATTTATATATCAGTCATCTACTGTATTTTTTGTGTATATGTATGTTTCAGTGCATTAAGGAAATGAGTCTAGATATGCTTTGAGAAAGGTATTTCCCCTGGAGATACTCATGCCACTCTAGGTTTGCTGTAGCTATTTTATTTTATTTTATTTTATTTTATTGAGACAAAGTCTTGCTTTGTAGCCAAGGCTTGCTTCCAATGCATGATGCCGCTGCGTTTCCATCTCAGGTGTTAAGATTACAGGTGTGTGGCATTGCACCTGGCACATCTAGTTTTTATTCTTAACAAAATACCGTTCCTGTTCCAATCATCCGTCTGTCTTGGATGCTCAGAACCGTGCAGGGGAAAGCCTCCATCTGTCGGTACGGAGAGAAAGCCAAGTCAGCCGTCCCATGTTGCTCACAGAGAACTCGCCTTGCTTCTGCATTTGTCCCAACCCACCCCACCTGTCAGATAACTGGGACGATTCTTTTCATACTTTCTGTTCCTACTTGCACATCTATTTTTATGTTATTTAGCCTCTATTTATGAAACATGTTATAACCTCGGACCACAGAAAAGTCAGGCTTGAAGTTAACTTTTCTAAAAGGCCGAAATTACATTACTGCTTTTTTAAAAAATTCTATTTTTGTGATTTAAATGCTAATATAAATATGCCAGATGTAATGGGTGCTATTCAGAGAATGTTCACAGAAATAACAGGGATCTGATTTCCTTTGTTCTAAACCAAATTCATATATCTCCATGTGAGATTTATTATTTAATTTATAAAAAGTTCTGATTTTTTTTTGTTTTTAAAACTTCAATGTTCATTTAAACTATACCAGGTATTGCCTCTTCATATCTAGGCTAAGATCAAGTATAAATTGTACCAGAATTCTGACGGGTACTGGAAACAAAAGAGATGTGCCCCATGCCTGATTAATCTTATGATATAGCAAGGATATATTTGTAGAGAAATAGTTATAAAACAGAATTATGGGAAAATATATCCTGAGAATAAAGAGCAAAACAGCCAATGATTGAATCTCCAAGAGAGATGAGCAGGGCACCGAAGTACTTACATAGGTGACGACTGAGCTGAATTTAAATGAAGAGGAGGATTTAGATATATGAAATAGAATAGATTTCATATGGAAAGATGTGACTTATGAAACAAAGTAATGTCTTTTAAGAATACTGAAGTATAAGGATGGGAGATAGCCCACACGGTTGATACCCAGAAGAGCAGTAGAAATTAGCTAGTTAATACAGCTTGTTTTAAAAACAGTTCAGCACTCTGAACATAATGGGGATAATGCTATATTTCTTGTCAAAACTAATCAATTGTAAACTCACAGGTTAATAACTCCTCTAGTTATTTTTTTACTCTATAACATACCACCCTAAACCTTGTGGCTTCAAGTCCATCATTGGTCATCCATCTAAGTTGGGACCAGCAGGGTTGGTTCTGGTGTGAGCTGACCTGGCTAATCTTCACTGGGCTTGTTCATCTGATGGCAACTAATGGGTACTTCATGGGGCTGTCATATTAATCATGGCCCCCTCTTAGCTTCAGTGATGCATAGCGTTACTCTCATAAGACCCTACACTGTCTAGCAGGTTACCTAGACTGGTTCCTCAAGTAGCCGCAGTTCGTATGACATTGAAGACATGTATGAGCAGAAGCATCAAAAAAGCATAGATTTGGAACCAACAGAAAAGTAACCATAACCAAGGATAGAGAAATAAACTGTATGTGTCGAGGGGATTATTCCTAAAGAAGTAAAGTCCCCTTAGTCATCTACCACTTCCCAGTTAGATATCGATGGTCTTGTCTGCGCAGTCACAGGGACTCCTCACTAGCCTCCTTCCCACTCTCCTGTATATGAAGAGATCAACTATATACTTGACCTAGGATGACCAACTTCCTGGTTTGCACTGTCTGACCTACGTTCGAGCCTTGAGAGGGTCTTGTGCCCCAAGAAACTCTTTTAAAAGCCAAGATAATCACATATCTTCTCTGTAGTAGACTATTTGCAAGTCAAATCGGTCAGAAATATTTCAAATCGGGCACCTAGAGAAGGCAGTGGTTTCAATAGCTAAATGTGTTGGGTCGACTGTTCTGTGACCTGTGGAGCAACAAACGTGCAATAAGAATCTCAAGTTATGATTAAACTTGCTTGAGTTATGTTTCCTCTTTTTCAGTCACAGTTTTTGCCACCTCAAAGTGTTTTCACTGGTATGTGGAAGTGAAGGCATGACCAGGGTATTCAAAAGCGTGAAATAGACAAGTGGGTCAGGAACCTAGTCAGGCTCTCTATTCCAGGTAATATGGTGACAAAATTAAACTGTAATATGTCATTTCTTGAGGCTCAAGCCACGTGACCATTTGTAGGAAACCATTATAATAATAGCATCTGTGAGTATCTTGCCTTTTTCTTAAGATACTGCAAGTAAGAGATAAACACTGTCTGAGATGGAGGGGAACTCTGAAATTATGAAAATCAGCTTTCTGCTTCAAGCCAGTGTACCGAGCCACTCAATGGCAATCACAGAAGATGAATTCGCCAAGGAAGCTCTGAACTTAGTTTCTGGTTAGAAAAGGTAGACCCTGCTTTGGAAATAGGAGCGTCGTAGGAACACCCCAGGTATTTTCTAAGTCTTATACTGAGCAGCTGCTTCCCTATCCATACGTGCTTTTGTAAGATGTTCCTTCAGAAGGAGACATAGCACATGAAGGTAAAATGTTTTCCTAGGTTAAAAGCTATCTTTTGTACAAACTTTAAAAACTCATAAATATATTCAAGAATAAAGTTTTTTTCCAGACAATTTAACCCCCTAAATTCCAGTTTGATTATGTTAGCCATACTTACACAAAGGGACCAGGGAAAGGAGAGCCTTTAGCTTCATTTTAAGGCAGCTGCCTTATAATCCATATGTAAAGGATGCTTCTGGGGTTAGAATAATCATATGCAGGGACAGCAAACAGCTTACTTTTAAAACTTGCTTGGAGGGAAAGGTTTCACCGAATTAAACCTTCAGGTTACATTTATCAGCGCCAGCACCTGTGCGCTGAAATTAAAATGGAACGACTTTATCAAAATTACCTCATTTCGCTCTCTGTGTTTCAGTTACTTGACTTGATGAATACATGTTCTCTCCTCCAAAGTAGGAGTTTTAATTTTTTTTTTTTTTGCATCTTTTAAACAAGTAATGGGATTTGGCAAGAACTTGCTGAATATTTAAAACAGCAGTGCTAGAAGACTCTGCCCTTCAACACTTGTCAAGGATGTTATCTTTAGTCTATGCTTATTTATTGTGCAACCATTGTGATCATCATCATGGTCATCACCAAGTCTTTCTTAAGGGCGTGCTTGTTAGATTAACAGATAAGGTAGTGAAAACTCTATTTTCTCATTCTTGATAAAGGTAGAACTGATGAGGCAAGCCTGAGCAAAATAAAGCAATCAGGGATTCCTGAATATAGATAGGAATAATGAAAGTATTTACCAAAAGAATCACTGTCACTCAAAAGTCAACTCATGAATAGGGTAGAAAAGAAGGAGGAGGAACAGGAGGAAGAGGAGGGAAAAGAGGAGGAAGAGGAAAGGGGAGGGGAAAAGGGAAGGGGAAGACAAGAAGATCTATTAATTAATGGAAAACTCATAGAAGGGAATGGAATGTGAGGAGAATGTGCTTGTCTATAGTAACCCTGCCTTAGCACATGTGTGTTTATGGCAAGATGGGTTGGGAGGCCATTGATGTGTTTCTAGCTACAGTAGAGGAAAAACTGCCTATGTCATTGAATGAACTTGATTCCTTTTTCCTGCCTTTTTTGGGGGGAGGGGGTAGGTGGTGGTGGTTTGGGACACACTGTTAGGATTGGACCAAAAGTCTGTGTCTGCGAAACATGCACTGTCATTAATCTACACGCTGACCCTGAATACATCAAAAGGAACAAATAAGTGAATTAGTGAAATCTGAATAATAAGCAAGTCTAGTTGATAGTGTAAAAAAGAATAGTGAAAGGCCAGGGATGTGGAGGGAGGGACCCAAACCTGGAAGACAGCCTCGCTAGTCTGATAAAACGACTGCTCCCCCAAGCAGAGCACGTCTATTGGGGATCTAGAGGGTAGGAGGGCACCACCATAGCGCCTTTTAAGTAGGGACTGGGGAGGTGTTTGGTATATTCTAGAAGAGGTCACATTTAGTTGAAATGCTGATGTGTGAGTCAGCATCCCTTAGGTTAGAAGTGGGGAAAAAGAAGGATTTCTGAAAGAGACAATCTTATCTCATCTGTGGGTGGCAGAGTGTTAGTTCACAAGCTGTGGCTTAAATATACAGTCGAAGAGTGTGGTGTTTGCAAGAGAGCCTTGCTGTAGAGAAACTAGGAGGCATTAGAACAGTAACAACAACCACAAGAAGAAGCAAAACCCATGCATCCGTGTGGATTCCTATGGTTTCTTCATTACACTTACAACATTCTGAACACTGCCTGTGTTCCCCTGTCAGGACCCACAATGGTATTGATGTAGGACTATTTCGGGGTTCTATTGATTCTGTTCTGTTGATAGATAGACATGCACTGTAACAATTGAGTACAGCACATTGCCCATGTATCTGTGACAATGCTACTATCAACAAACCTGTTCGTGTGTTTATATGTTAATTATCAACAAACATATTTAAACAAAAAATTATAGAATTAGGATATAAAGAATTTTCCTATGGTTGTTCAGCATGTGTTTTAATACATGTGTTATTATGAAAATATTAAGAAATTAAAATATTAAAAGGTTTTTAAAGTATGAAAGTTACAGTAAGAAAATGTCAATTTGTTATTAAGGAATTTAAAAATACATTTGATGCAACCTAAGTTCACATTGCTTTCAAGTCTACAATAATGTACAATAATGATATTCACTGAATCACCCAGGGCAGCCTACAGTCCTGCAAGCTGCAATCATGGTATTGCCCTTGAATGGCACTCATACCATTTTTATCTTTCATACTATATTTTCACATATTTAGGTATGTTTACCTATATTAATAATTGCCATTATGTTATACATGCCTGTGGTATTTTGTACAGTAACAGATGTATAGGTTTGTTGCAGAGAGGCAATAGCCTGCTTACCCCATTGAGCTTAGTCATGTAATAGACGGTATCATCTAGGTTTGTATAAGAAACTTTTGTGATATCAGCAGTGATGAAGTTGCCCTGTGATCTGTTGCTCGCAATACAACCTTGTTTTTAAGTGACACAAGTATCTGTCAGTTCTTTTAATAGTATCTTAGTGTCTTGATTAATTCAGTTTCTAGGACATCTTGAAGCTAAAAAGACACAAAGTGAATAATTAGTTTCTTATTCAACATGTCTTGGAAATGGTGTGATATCAGCTTTATAGAGATCTTCCTAATGAAATTTAATTTTTTCCTCTTGGTAAATTTACCGTGCATGTTTATTAATTAATAAATTATGAAAAATTTTGTTGGGATGGGACTTAACTGCAGAGTACTTGACTAGCATGGGCGAAACTTGAGTTTTTTGTAAAACAGATAAAATCACCTTTAAATCTGTCTCTTGTGTCCAAGTAGAGTCTTTCAAAGGTCCCAATTTATTATTTAATTTTAGCTGTATTCTTTATTCATCACCGGAGTTAGTGCCTTTCATGTTCTTACTTTGTTTATGTGCCTCAAGACATGTTCTGTTTGCATTTATATTTGGCAGTTTCAATAATAATCACAGTTTTCTGTTATCCTTTCCTTTTGGTGATAGAATTGTATTCAGGGCATCAAACATGCCCTGGAAGCTCTCTTTCTGGTAGCATTCCCAGCCCCTTATCATGCTTTTCCTTATAATGTCTCACGGATGTCCACTGTACCATAGTTTTATTAGTTATTACCAATAATGGCTAGCTGCATAATTCCTTGAATTGAAAGAAATAATCACCCCTTTAGAGAAGGAACATTAAAGTAGACTGAATTTTAAAATGGACTGATGTTGAGTAAATCCTATTCCAATGTTTACCTATTGTATGGCAAAAAGGCCCAACTCCTCTTGTGTTACAGTACCTTTAAAGTTATTTAATTACCTAAAGCGAAAAATGGCTACAGTATATTGTGTGGTCTAGAACACATATTACATAGTGTTACACTATAATTATATATATTATAAATTATTCATAGTCACAATACAAGAATGGCTAAAGCCAGTGCAAATAAACTGGTTAGCTTTTCACAAAGTGGTTAAAATGCATACTTTTAAAAAACAAATGACCGGGGCTGGAAAGATGGCTCAGCAGTTAAAAGCACTGACTGTTCTTCTGAGGGTCCTGAGTTCAAATCCCAGCAACCACATGGTGGCCCACAACCATCCATAATGAGATCCGATGCCCTCTTCTGGGGTATCTGAAGACAGCTACGGTGTACTTACACATAATAAATAAAAATTTAAAAAATTAATAAATAAGTCTTTTTTTAAAATTTCTTTTTCCAAATGAGATTTAGATTTGTTTTTCTCATGCATAAATGATTTTCATTCAGTTTTAACCAGTGAAAACTCATGATTTTTCTGAAAGAAGAAAAAGGGGTATCCTAGCTGGTATTATATATATCAAATAAATGTATAAAGTAACAACCAAATGTTATTAGAAATTAGTCTTTTAGTATTTGTAAATTTTTAACTCTTATGTTACTTCCTGTGAAAATTTTTAGTCAAAAGTGCTTGGAATAATTAATATTCTTTGAAAGAATATCTAAAAAGTTTATCAATATTTGAACCATCACACAAAGGCTGATCTCTAAAAAAACAAATCCCCTATTAAAACGATAAAGTATTTATTTTGCCTTAAAAAATAAATAGATGACCGTCTCACTTCCATAAGCATTCTTTTCCCCAACATTGAAGGAATGTCTTCATAGATGACGGGATTTTTTTGCTCACAGTCCTTCTCTTCGATCATTTGCAATAGTTGGGCCGCCCCCTTTCAGCTTCTGATGATAAAACTGCGACGCTTGTTGACTTGGATCCTCATGCATCTCTGCCTCTGCACAGCCCACATCTAGAGTCTAGTAAGATGCTTGCTTTCACCTCAGAGAAGAAGCTTATTAAGTTTTCTTTCTCTATGTATTGCTAAGACTCACTCATTTTTAAGAGTAAGCAAGCCCTTTTAATTTGAGCATAAATTAAGATTAAGAAATTATTCCTTTATTTCTTCTTTTGCTATTACATCTTCATTTGTTTGATTGCAGCCTTAATGAGATGAAAAATACCACCTCTATACTGGAGACCCACTTAGGTTGCTAGTTCCTGCTTTCTCTCTGACTCTCTGTGTCTGTCTCTCTAATTTAAACTTGCTTATGCTATATCCTAAAACACTAAATTGCTTGTTCTCCGTTGACTTTTTCTTAGCTGAATTTTAAAAGTAAATTTTTAAAGGTTATTTTAGTTCTAGAGAGTGTATTTACATATTTTAATTTTATGTCCCAGTATATTTTTCCTCATTTTTCTCCTGTGTGCTCCATTATTTTTACCTCTGCTACGATTGTCAGCTTTCACAGTCCCTAAAGTGACTTGTTGGTCATTTCCTGCCTATTCATTATTTTTGATATGAGCTCCTTCACTCCTGATGCTTAGGTTTTAAGAGTCTCTCGGGAAGTCATAATTATAAACAGAAAGGTAAATAAAAGGTCAGGGTTTAGCATCAGAATACTTTTTATGGAATTTAGGCTTAGAAAATGAGAGTTCTTTATGATTTTTTGTAATTAAGAATGTGTTGTATTTCTCTGACAGTGCATGTCTTTTGTATGTGACCATGTGAGAGGCTTTTCTATCATTTCTAAGGGTATCCAAAAACCTGTGGGGTTTGTTCTGTTTGCTTCTACAGGGAAGGGAGCCTAGAAGAGGCTCCTGAGCAGTTGTGTGATTTGAATAAGAATGGCCTTCTTATAGTTGAATGTGTAGTCACCAGGGAGAAGCACTATTTGAAAGGATTAGTGGGACTAAGAGGTGTGTTGATGCTTGAGTAGGTACAGCCTTGTTGAAGGAGTATGTCAGTCAGGGTGGGCTTTGAGTTTTTAAAAGCCCAAATCAGCCCCATTTTGTCTCTGTCTCTGTCTCTGTCCCTCTCTGCCTGTGGACCAAGATGTAGCTCACATCCTAGTGCTATGTGTCCTATGGATTAAAATGGACTCAGCCTCCAAAACCATAAACCAGCCCTAGTTAGATCCTTTCTCTCATAGATCCTTGGTCACGGTGTCTCTTCACAGCAACAGAACACTGACTAAAACACCAGTGACTACCAGGGAAGAATATTAGCTACTTGCTTCAGGATTGAGATCTCAGATGTTAGGTTCTTCCTCACCCTTTGCAATTAGACTGGAGTTGTTGTGAAGGTCAAAGGAACCACAGCCATTTAGGAGGAAAGAGTGGAGAGTGGAGCACAGCCTTTCCTCTTCCACAGTCCTAGTCTTACCTCTCCAGTCCTGGCGAGGTCCTCCTCTCTTTCTTAGTGCTCCTGGTAAGGAGCATCACAGAAAGCCTAGCACAATAGAGCAACTGCTTCCTTGTGTTTCAAGTCTGGCCATTTTTGCCAAGATAGAGTGGAATAATTTTAAATGAACTTTCATTGGCTGTATCTATTTTTTAAAAGTGGAAATTTTATTCAAAATAACACAAGCGGCTGGAGTTCTAGCGGGGTCACTCTGATCACTGGTGGGAGTCAGCTGCTATTCAACAGTCTTCCAGCAGCAGATTGGATTTTGGTTGAAAGTTCTAGCAGTTCCAGGAGAGGTTCTACTTTAGCACTGCATGGAAAGACATTCAGAAATTATCTCCAACTTGAATAGTTTTAAATTTAGCAATCATATTCCTCTTCTCCCTGGCCTCTGCCCTAAGTCCTTACCAGTTTATGTATTATTTAGGGTATACTATTTGTTACTTGCAAGAACAGCCTTAATAATGAGAACAAACGTTTTGAGAGCAACTGATGTTCCTGTCAGGTTTATGATGGTATCTGACTCCAGTGGTCAGTGGAGGGGCTGGACATGGCCTGAGCCAGGGAAGAGGCAAGAGAGCAAAACGGTTTTGGAGCAAAGTGTACTTAGAAAGAAAGCTAAGATTCACTTTTTAAGCCCTTCTGAATATTTCAGAAACGTATTATTAAAGAATATCTTAAAATATTTTTATAGGTATCATTACCCCAAACTCATTCCACTTTTGATTTTAAAGTCTTATGTGGTAAAGTCTCTAAATAACTTTTTTTGTATTACATTTACTGTTATTTTCATTAGAAACTTCTTTAAATGAAATTGCTTATTTTCCCATTATGAAGACTGATCACAAGTGTGCTATAGTATGTAAGGAGAATTTTAAAGACTAATTCTCCCCAGTCCCTTAAACTTATGTCTAGCAATCGTTTATTGGCTAATCTCTCTTTCTCCAGAGGTTTTTTTTTTCCCCTTATGCTTTTTCTCACGTAATGTTTTGATGTAGTAAAGACTATTAACTAGGATTCTGGTAATATTGAAATAATATTTTATATAATTGAACTATTACTATTTCTTCTGTTATTTTCCTTACACGTTAGTATATTGTTTTTCTTTTTCATTCTCTTTATCACATTGACTGACATTTCACGCATTTGTATCATTATGCTTTGCCCATATTCACGGCCCAGTGACACCCTGCCTCTTTCTTCCTCTCTTCCACTGATGCCTTGTTTATAAGTGTCTTTCTTTCTGTAGTACATATCTTCCTGTTCATGGCTTTCCTCATTCTTTGAAACAGGGTCCCATGTATTCTAGGCTGTACTCCCTAGGTGGCCGAAGAGGACTCCTGCCTCCACCTGTTAGTGTCATGTACCCAGAGCCCGTTTGTCCTGTTCTAGAGACTGAAGCCAGACTTTGCGCATGCTACAGAAGTACCTTCCCTCCAGACACGCATCCCAAGCCTTTTCATAAAATCTGAAGTGTTTTCACTCACTATTCTTTTACTGTGTTTCTAATAGATTTTTTTTAAAACCTTCTCTCTCATCAGATCCAACTAGCATTGATTCATTATTTTAAATTTTAATTTAGAAGAATTTATCATTTGAATATCATCAGTTATATAGTTTTAGACCCCAATTTAAGTTCTCACTTATAACTTAGAGAACACATTGAGGTTTTGATTATTATTGTAATAAATACAAATGCCTGGCTGAACTCAGAGCATCCTATCTCTGAGACAGCTCTCCAGCTCTGAGACCATTGTTTTATTTCTTTTTATACATCAGATGAGACAGACAGACAGACAGACAGACACACACACACACACACACACACACACACACACACACACACACAATGAGAGAGGGGGATGGGGGATTTTCATATATTGTTCTTGGCATGGAATGGGATTACTCAGCTTCCCTCATTGCTCACCCAAGTGCAAGGTTCATTTTATGTAGTACCACTTTGGCTCTTAGAGTCTTCCAAAAAAATGTTTTAATCTATATTTATTATCTTATTTCAACCAGTTTCCCCATGTCTTTGTTTTGACTCTAGCCATTTCTTAACACTCCTTGCTTATGATTTTTGTTTAATGTTTCAGAAAAAATTAGCACCATTGATTAATAAGCCATGCATAAAGAGCAAGTATAAAGACATAAAATAAGCTATAAGACACCTGGGGCTAGGTAAATTACCCTAAGAAGGATGGTGTTAGGAGACAGCTTTGCTGAATCCCAACAGTGGTGGATTCAGAGTTGATTGGAGAAGCTACCACATTTTCCATCTGCCTGACCAGCCCTGTTGGGAGTCCGAAGGCTCAGTGATCCTCAGATTTGACCTGTTTAGATGTAACTTACCGGTTGTTAGATGCAGGGTGATCCAGAAAGAGACTTTGCTGGGAATTGAATGCTCACAACCACCTGTAATGGGATCTAATGACCTTATCTGGTGTGTCTGAAGACAGCTATATTGTACTCATATACATAAAATAAATAAATCTTTTAAAAAAGAAAGAGGCTTTGATTTTAAACAAAATGATATTCCAGATGTTGTGATAGATGTAATAGTATAAGGTCAGATCCATTTGAGATACTTTTGTTTGGCCAGAGTTATACACACTTCAAAGCGATTGTCAGATAATGGGACTATATAGCTAAGGAGCAGAAAACTTACTCTTCTATGAGATGAAATGATTGACAACTAGAAAAGTCTAGGTTGAGAGTGGGAAATGAGTCAACAATAAGATACGTTAAATCAGAAACTTCTGCTATCTGAGGCACTTTTCACACATGTATTTCAGACAAGCAGCTTCCCAAGCATGTGTTGAATGTTTTGGGGAAGCAGGATATGGCTTAGGTATTGCAATTATGATGTTTGAGTTGTGTCAGGAATATTTCATTAAATTTTGGTATATGGTGAAAATACTACACAGGCTGAACGGTAGTGCTGTGTTTTATAATGTACCCTGATATATCTCCAAGGCTCTTTTCCACTGATTCTTCATGTTATTGTTGATGCAAGAAAGCCAAGAAAACTTAAAACTACATAGCATCATTAATCTGCTTGCTAATTAAAGATGTGTTTTTGGAGAGTATAGAAATGTGATCAATCGTTTCCTTTGGATACTGTAAATTAGTAAAATATCTCAATCAAAATGCATTCATTGAATGCTTTTGAACATAGGAAACATGTTATATCCAGAACTTGAGTACTTAAACATTGTCTGCGCCACACAGTGCTTTAGATCATGGTAATGCAAACACAAGACAGAGCTCTCCTACTTCCCAAGTTGTGAACCCTTAGAGCAGGTTACCATTTATTTACTTAAAATCAGCTTGCGCAATGATGGACCTTGGTATAAAGACTCACCCAGAAGTTTTACATACCTATACATACCTATACATACCTATACCCATTTTCTGTTGGCTAGTGTTCACACCACAATGTCCACAGTGATGAATAGCATAGTTGAAGACACTTTCAGGTTGGAGAATTACCTATAATGTAGTAAATGGAACAGAAATATTATAAATAAGAGCATTGAACTGGGTAGTTTCTTATATAGGAACACATTACTTTTATTTTATTTTGTATTAGTGTTTGCATATTAACACTCAAATTAATGTGTTTCACATTAGTAGCTTCATACATACTTTATAACAACTCAGATTTTTTTCCACTGGAAAACAAAGTCACTAGATTATTTTCTGAAATAAACAAGATCAGCAAAATACTTTCTGCAGATCTATAATTTCTTAACTAACATCAAATGTGTTCGAAAAGTCTTCCAATTTTCTTTCCATGAATGAGTCATAGTATATTTAAATATTTTCAAATATTGTCTATCTCTGCTCATATTAATTTCCTGAGTAATGATTAAATCAAATTGTGATCCAGGCTCTAGTTTTTTTTTTTTAAATGTATTTCATCTTTACATGAGCATATTCTGAATTAGCATGGCCTGTCTTTGCATATGGACTAAGGGAAATGATATTCATATCTGTGTGCTTTGAGGCTTATTTTGTTAATGCTTGCAGTAAAATATGTTTTCTCACTTTAGAAAGAAATTGACGGCCATCCTTAATGTGCCATTTGCTCTAGCCAATAATGCGAACTGTGGAAGTCACCCAAAAGTATCAAATCTTCAGTGCAAGCCATCTGTTTCTCAGCTCAGTAGCAGCTCTGTGCCCCTAACCTTCACTTGGCTACATTAATATTAAAACAGACTGCTCAAAATGTTCAATTTATTTTCTTATTATATTTTTTTTAGTGTTGTTATAGCCTGGAGTTGCCACTTTCCTGCTAACCTAACAGATTTAATGTCTGACTTGTGTTCATGTGCTTTTTAGTGTAAAATGCTTCCTCAGCTTTGGTTAACTTCTTGTAGTTTAGTTAACACACATACATTTTAACTGTGTACTTGGGTTGTTCTAAATTTTACTTTATATAACTGAATAGCTATTTCCTCCAAGATGAATAAAAATATCATATAAAGATGGGCATGACGAAGAATATATTGTTATATAATAGATTGGTATTTTGCAGTACTAATCTTATTATGGGATTATTGAAGATCTTAATGTATCTTGTTAAACATATTAGGTCTTTACTGTTTTTCAGTATAGTACACACATGCACACATATGTATTTACACATACACCAGACAAGAGCAGTTTTATATTATCGTTGTCTAAATGGAAGCATAAAAGAAGGAGAAATAAGAGTTGTTCCATAAAGAAATGTATATACTAATGTCCTAGAACTGCAGCCTATACCATTAATAGTATTGTTCTTATATAGATGAGATATACTTCATGTACCATGTAGCATAGTTCAAAAGGGTAGACCTGTTGTCTGGACCACCCTTACATAGGGAATTCAGGGAGATTTCTCATGAATGCTTTGTACTCAACTGCTTTCTGGTTTATCACAGTGCAACTAGAGGTAAAGATTGTGTCTTGACTTGTGTTGCATGTCTTCTAAAGCCTCATCTTACAGCAGAGCCCTGATACAGTCTTTCTGGCTTTCTCCATCTTGCTTTCCTTTAGGGACGAGTTTGTCAGACAGCCATTATCTTCATACTGCTGTGCTTTTGTGCCTGTTCAGCTCCATTCACATTTTCTTCTTCTCTGCATAGAACTCTCATACTCTGAAGGATTGGTGCTCAAATGCAAGAGCATTGACTTCTTTTTCTTCATTTTCCCTCGTTGGAAATATCTGTTCATTATTCTAGCACCTGTCGCATCTCTAACTACTTACAAATTGTGTCTGGTTTTACCGTCTAGCTATGTCCTCTTATGCACCAGGTTCAGGGGTCCTGAGATAGTTTTGTTTCTCAATTTGTAAACAGTAGCTTTGTACCATGACATGGGACAGACACATAGGCAAACCAGGAACTGAATCTTTAAACTGCTTTATTCAGAGAGCTAGGAATCTGGGAAGAAAGTGTCTTACGTATTGACTGTAAGCAGCAGATTTTTCAGAGATTCTTTATTGTCAGTCCTGTCCTGGTCAGGTCTTGTTTCCGAGACTTACGGGGCCTTTCTTTTTATCTACTCCTCTCTCGGTAGCAAGCAGTCATTCACAAGCAGTCCCACACTTGAGTCTCCCATTATCTGAGGGTTTACATTGTGTCTGGATTAAGAGTTAACACCAACAAGTAAGTTGAGCAATGCGTGTTTAGATTCCTTCCTACAGAACGAGATATAAGTGTGCTCTTATAGTATGGCTGTTTGTTCACATCTGTTTTTGATCAATAACTATTTAAGACATTGAAGTGATTTTTTTTGAGGTAGTAGGTATAAATAATATAATTTTAAATATATTCCTTCTATGATAGTGAAATTATGTTCATAGCAAATTCAGGTTAATCTGATACCTTTTTGCTACTGATACTTAGACAGGAGGAAGTTTTCATTTACTGTTTTTTTTTCTTTTTCTTTCTGTTTTTGCTGCAAATAAATTCTTCTCTCACATAATACATCCCGACCACAGTTTCCCCTCCCCCCATTCCTCTCAGCTTCCCTCACCTTCTTTCTCCCCCACCTCCACTCCTCCTCCATTTTCCTTCAGAAAAGAGGAGCCCTCCAAGAGACAACAGCCAAATAAGATAAAACATGATGCAATAGGACAAGGTAAAACCCCTCTTATTAGCTGAACGCAGCAACCTAACAGGAGGAAAAGAGTCCTAAGAGCAGGCAAAGGAGTCAGAGACACACCGGCTCCCAAGTTTAGGATTTTTTAGCTTGTGCCTTCACTGGTATAAAAATCACTGAAAAAATACTATGTGAGAGGTGACTAATTTTCTAGAAATTGAGAAATTGGCAAGAGCATGAGTAAGACAGGAAATGAGTAATTCCAAGTGATAAATGTGGACTTTCAATAAGAAGAAAGTGAATATTAACATAATTAAAGGATTTGTTCAAAATAGAAAGTGGTATGACCCAGCCAGCAGGAAGCAAGCAATGAAGAGAGCTGTACACCAGAGATACAGGTATAAATAATATGTGTCTTATTTAAAAACGATTCAGGTCAGACTTACATACATTGATAATGGCATAGAAAAACTCCTTATGTAAACTACCAGAACATTGAAAAGAAGAAAACATTCATTATCAAAGGAAAGTTAACAGACTCCCCAGATACTCCTGTTTTTTTGCATAGATATAATATCCTATAAGAATGTTACAGGGAGGAAAACAGAGATGAAGTTATATAATCCCACTAAGTTGTACATACAAAGAGTAAGGTTTGGGGCAGGCTAATCCAGCTACAGTTTTCAGGGAAAAGAACATAAAGGAGGGAGGAAGANAAGGGAAAGAGAAAGAGAGAGAGAGAGAGAGAGAGAGAGAGAGAGAGAGAGAGAGAGAGAGAGAGAGAGAGAGAGAGAGAGAGAGACAGAGAGAGAGACAGAGAGAGAGACAGAGAGAGAGACAGAGAGATTGATTTTGCCTAAAATTGTCTTTTAATTGTAACAGAATATTAACCTCCACAGACAGAACAATGTATGTTCATGAAGACAGGAAAAGAAAAAATTCATTGGAAAAAGCAATACTAGGAGAATGTTATTATAAAAATTCCAAGAGTTCAGAAGTATCACAAATTATGATTACCACTAGCCCATAGGTGAGATATTGCTGATCCATTCAGGAAACTTAAATCTTAGTGATGAGTCTAAGCTACCTCTAGAGTAAAGGATAAACTAATATTTTTAATTAATGATTTATTGTTTAAATTAAAATGCAATTACATCATTTCCCCATTCCTCTTTCTTTTACAGATTATGAAAACAACTTAATAAAGATAGAATCTAGAAATATATGTATATATAAACTTTAAAATATTGATTTATAACTAGAATCTATTTTCTTTCCAATTATAGTACACAGCCTTTTCTTATATCCAAGTTTAAAAATGGATAAAATTTCAGGCTCAGATATTTCAGTGGTTAAAGAAAATCTTTTAGAAAATAAAAATTGAGGGCTTTTTCCAATGTAATTTATGATGCTTTTATTGCTGTGTCATTACATAAAATCCCCCTACCCTATGAAGACCTCTGGGTTTGTAGCATTCATAAATACATTAACAAAAATGCTTAAATAGTAACAAACCAGCCAGGCATCCATAACAAATCATTATGCATCACAAGTAAGTATATTTCAGAAGGACTAGCTTAGTTCACCACCATAACTGGGGATCCACACTCCAGTCCTCTTTCTTGTAAGACAAGAGCTGGTTAGTCAGTTTAAATACAAACAAGCAAACAAGCCTTACAGGAAGTCAGAAGGTTCTCAGTGGTTAAAGCATCCACTCTGTAAGCCTGAGGACCAGAGTTTTGAGTCCTGAGAACCAGCGAGCAAAGTGTCACCCATGTGTAATCTCGGTGCTCCTGTGTTGAGGTGGGAGGCAGAGACAAAAGACTCCCACCGGAAGCTTGGAGGCAGTGGTGAGCGGCAAAGAACCAGGAAGAGGCAGGAACAGATGCAAGAGCATGTGTGTGCCAGCAGACACACCACAACCACACATATTAAACACACACAAAACACATCATACATAAATACAAAGAAAAACATAAAAATTTAAAAAATTTCAGGGCTCTTCACTGGGAAACAAACAATCTTGAACTAATGAGGCTGAAACAATTTCAACCCATATAAGAAAAGTAAAATGAATCCCAGGCTTTTGTATGCACAACACAGGACCAAGCTCAGTGCGGGTCAGAGAGCACAGTACAAGAGTAAAATTCTTAATCCATCAGAGGAAAGTATAGGAGAATATCTACAGGGGTGAACAGACCAAAGAGTTATTTGCTGTTCTTCAAAGAACACAAGGGTAATAGATATTCATTCATATAACTCTATAGTGAAAAGTCAAACAGATCAACAGATACATGTGTGTGACTTAGCAGTTTCCACTGATTCAGGCAAGTGAATGGTCTCCAAGCATAGCAGGAGACATTAAACATCCACTAACACCAGAATCTCAAGTTAAAATCACTATACAATACTTGGACTTGAAGATGGCTAAAAGGATAAAATTCACCATTGCCAAGGATGTAGAGCTACTAGAATCTCATACACAGCTGGTAGGAATGTAAAAGCATACATTTTGAAAACTATTTTGGTACTTGCCTGGAAAGTTTAATATATATTTACCATATGTCCATGCATCATAGACATTTTACTCAAGAGAAACAAGCAAACACATATACTATATGCTTGTTCCTGACAAATTGTTTCATGGTGGCCACAAGCTGAAAGCAACACCTGTTATCTGACTATGTAAATAAAATTTGTCATTCATTTGCCAAAGTACTATTTTGTATAACAAAGCAATAAGGGGTGGCTTAGAGTTGTAGGTAGCGATTGTCCAGTCTGTATGAGGTCCTTGGATTCAATTCCTGACACCACAAAGTGGTGGTGATGATGATGGTGGTGGTGATGGTGGTGGTGGTCAATGAATAGTAACTAATTTCCTACTGATATATAAAAATGTAGGGGTTAATCTAAAAGTATGTTGAAGGAAAAAAGTTCACCCAGAATGTATATCTCCTGATTTTATTTTTGTAATGTTTAAAAAAGGACAAACCTACTAAAATAGCAGAGGGAAGATTCTTGGGGCTTTTTGTAGAAGAATATAGTCAGAGACAATGGAGACATTCTATAGCTGGATTATGGAGATTGTACAAGAGTATATGTTTAAAACCAACAGGATGTTTATGGATATAAATAATGCCATAATACAGTTAATTTTAGGAATAAAATAAATCTTTAGTGAGATTATATTTACTCAAATGAAATGGTCTGTCATGAAGGATAGTTTTGCTTCCAAAAATAGCATATTTTTCCTTCTGCACTGTCTCACTAACCAAACTTACTAAAATAACTTTAGCAGTTTTGATATTAGCTTTTGCATGTTGCATGTAAATCTGATCCCCCCCTTTGAAATAAGCATATTACATATCAAGCCGAAGTCAGACACATGAATAAAGTTTTAAGAGATAATATAAGCATACAAATTCATTGTATTCAAATTAAATAGGAAAGCTAGTATGGTTTTTTAAATTTCCCAAGTGGCTTTGTAAAGGAGCTCAACTATGTAAACAGGAGGTAGGGATTAAGTATGTTGGAACTGATCATCATAAATAAAAAGAATTGCCTTCCCTAATTTATTCTTTTATAGTTACTGAAGATGAAGTAATTGCTAATAAGTGTGAACTACAGTTGGCACTTGAAACCCTCAAGTTTGAGTAATCACAAAACACAGCAATATCATTTGGCTCATGGTTGCTAGGATGTAGTCCCAGTAACTTAGTATATGGACTTGATTTTCTTCTTCTGTTTTTGTTTCTTGCAGATTTAATTGTGGTTAAGGATTCATGGCTCACCTCAGATGAATCAGGGAGCAATTATGCTTTTCAGAAGACATAATTATTATAGCCTGGGCATGTACACAATTGGTTATTTTAAAGTGTACTGTAGGTTGAGGAATTTTAATCCAGCAGTATGGTTACCCTGCAAAGGATCACATCCAAAGACCTATGTCTATATGATTTGGCCAGATTGCAGATGTGCTCTGGATTACAGTAGGATCTTGCTGGAATGTAGACATGCCCTTAGTGCACACCTTTAATCCCAAACAATGAAAGTAAGGTTAGCTTATAGAAGGAAGCAGCCATGTTGGAAAGTGACTTTTAATTGAGGGGCAGACAAAGTGATGAATCAGAGAAAGATTTAATACAGTGAGTCAGAGAGAGGATACGCTCAACTCTCACAAGAACAAAACAGAGAAGAGGCTATTTAAGAGCAGTTCATGGAACAGTTTGATTCAGTTGAGTTAGTTCACTGAGTTCACTCCATGCAGTTCCATACAGGTCAGAGGAGGCAATTTTACTGGGACTTTTTAAAAAATAGAAACAGGTTGTAGGTGAAGACAGAAGAGTTATAGAATGAGAAGGAGCCAGAAGATTAGAACAGACTGCAAGAGTTAGTTTAGGCTAAGCAAAGCAATTCAGTCAGAAGCTGAGAGAAGCCAGTGTGAATCAGTCAGCTTGGAGAGGAGTTTGAGCCAGAACAGCTGAGTTGAACCAGCTGGCCAGAGTTCAGAAAGAGCTGTAAAGGGTGAGCTTGTTCAGCAGTAAGCCTCTGAGACTATAATTACATCTGGCAAATAAAAGTTATATTTATAGTAGATGAGTGTCTCTAGCCTGGGCATGCATACTAATGGTCATGTTAAAGGGTGTTTTAGCTTGCTATTCAGAATAATTTTTTAAAGAAAACTATGAGCAAATACTCAGTGTTTTGACCTGCCATTCTGTTATATAAGTCCTGCCCTCCTTTGAATTGATGAATAGTAACAATTCCATGTGAAATCTCCTGCGTAATAAGATTATGCAAGTTTGGAGAGAAGATACACCCTAAGGTAATATTGCTTTGCATAATAATTGTACAGAAATTTGAAGCACCAATGAACAAAGCCCACAAAAAGAAATGAAATTCTGTTGTTGATGAAAGCACCTGTCATTTAACCAATCATCCGATTTATTATTATTATTTTTTTTGGTAAAACAGAATTTTTGTCTTCAAATTATAAATTTTGCCTTATGTTCTAAACCTTGGTGAAAACAAAGCCAAGTTAAACAAACCTTTCTAAAATGTCCTCAAAACTTTTAAGATTTTTTTTTTCACTTTACAAAAGAGAAATATTGATGGAGGAATAGTGGTAAACTGTCATTTAAAGTTCTTTCTCTTCTAGGATTTTTAATGACATTTGAATAGAAGTCAAGGGGTTGACATGAAAGTGTTCTTTAATAAAATCAAATAGATGCCAAGCTCTCATTTGGATTTCTAATGATTAGAAACTTTCTTTTACAACATGGTCAAATGTAACAGGCCCTCAAGTCATTGAACTAATAATTTTAAACTAGCTTTATCTATGAGATGAACTTACAAACTGAGTAATATCTTTTTTTTTTTTTTTTTTTTTGAGACAGGGTTTCTCTATATAGCTCTGGCTGTCCTGGAACTCACTTTGTAGACCAGGCTGGCCTTGGACTCAGAAATCTGCCTGCCTCTGCGTCCCGAGTGCTAGGTTTAAAGGCATGTGTCACCATGCCCGGCTCTGAGTAATATCTTTGATAATAGTTTATTCACTTTTAAAATAGGGAAAGTTCTTGCCCAGCTTTACTGGCTATTACATATCTGAGGCATGTTATAAATTATTAATGCCAGTATATTATATATAAATAGGTAAATATATTTTATATTCATATAATTTATATGAAACACACAGATACAATTTGAAAGGAAATCCTGTTTTCAGTGCTATGTCAGTAACATGACTTTACTTTTCTCAAATTGAATTCAAATTGTCTTTCCATGAAATTTATGTTTTGTGGTTCCTTTTCCCTTTGTCTAATAATGCAGAATTATCTTAATCTTTCTTCCATATAATTATCATATAATAAACAATAAGGAGAACAAGCTAAGACTATATAAATAAAGATCTACTTCCTGTGGAATTTTCACCTTCTTTCTTCTGGGCCTTTAAAACAACAGGTGTTCAGTAAAAAGTTTAAAAGGCATTTGAAACAAAGAAATCCTTCTGTGTGTTCATGAGGTTTCTTTTCCATATACATATATGCATATATATGATTATATTTATTTTGATAAAGGCTTTCCAAATACCTTTAATGCAGCTCAAATAGTCCTGTCCCCTCAATGGGAGGAAATCCAAGCCTGACACTGTAAACTGAGCCAACTTCTTGAGGGTGGTAAGGCCCTAGAGCCTAGATGAGTTCCTTCTACATTACTGAACCAGAATATCCACTAACTGTATTCTAAACACCCATCCTTCTGTTCACAGGTAAATGTAGCTCTCAGCCCTCATCAAAGAAGCTTCACTTACAGTAGACGGGGATTGTTACTCAAAGCTGCAACTGGCCGAAGTGTGTAGGTTAGTTAGAATGGGCCGAAGTGTGTAGGTTAGTTAGAATGGGCCGAAGTGTGTAGGTTAGTTAGAATGGGCCGAAGTGTGTAGGTTAGTTAGAATGGGCCGAAGTGT
>NC_034598.1:84784667-84800755 GCF_900095145.1 Mus pahari | reverse complement strand
AAAAAAAAAAAAAAAAAAAAAAAAAAAAGAGGACTCCAGGTGGACAGGAAGGGAGGAGGATGTGAAGCTGGGAGGAGTTGGGGGGAGTGAATAGGACCAAAATGTTATATCAAATTCTCAAAAAAATTAATAAAACTTTTTTTTTCAAAATAAGTTTTACATTGCAGATTTCTATTCTGACTTTAGAGGGCAGTGCTAAACCACCAGTTTTCTATACTTCTGTTATAGCCACTTGTAATGGTTATTGTAAGATAAAGCTGAAGTTTCAATCATGATATTTGCGATACAATCATGTCAGCCCTTAATATGATTTCTATGTACTAAAATTAAAACAAGAGCCCATTCACCCAGTAGTTTATCTAATAGACACTTAGTAAGTTTATCATAGACAACACATTGTGCATGGCACAAAAATGAATAAGTCTGCACTTTCTTTCAAATAAATTAAAACTGAATGGGGAAGTTAGACGCACTATTTATGTGTAAATGCTGAAGTATTCTGTGTAGTCCCAACCCTTTTGTGATTGTGATAGTAGAACTATCAATAATGACTATTTTATGTGTCAGTTATGGAAGTAATTCTATCCTCACAGCGCCCTACAAAAGTAGAAATGATTATTGCACCTATTTTGGCAAGCAAGGAAACTGAGAATTAATGCGATTAAGTATTTACTCAAAGCTACTTAGCTAAGAAGGTGCAGAGCTAGAGCTTTAATGTGTTCTTGTTCGACTTCAAAGCAGCCGAGGCTTTTTGGCACTGTGTTATTCCTTACTTCAAGGTCTATGTGAAATGCCATAATATGCATGCTTGCATAAGAAATGGTAGACATGTAGAACATGATATAATTTAGGCTTGTGAGAAGTCTGGGAAATTTTTACATAAAGGACAAAATCTGAACTATACTTGAATCCATAGAGTTACAATAGTGGCTAAAATAATAGTTAATATTTATTGAAATATTAATATATGTCAGTCACTCTGTATCTATCACCTCATTTGATCAAGAGGAAGAAGAACTGCTGAGTGTTTTTTTTTTTTTTTTATTGTGTAAGTAAGGCAAGCAAGGCTGAGACTGGTCAGATCTGAAAATGTGCAGTTTGAATTTGAATCCAGCATTATCTGCTTACAGAAGCTACATTTTTAACCCCCATTATATACTGAATAGAGAAGTAAGGTAGACGGGATGGATAAAAATGTGGAACATGATTGTGTAAGGCTAAATAATTCTACTTGACTGTAGTCTGGATTGAATATAATGAAATAAATGAAAAGGCAAAAGGAGGTTTTAGTACTACAGATTTATAATCCCAGATATTTATGACATGAGTTCATGGTCAGCCTTGGCACTTAGGCCCTAAAATTGGATGGGTAGAGAGGTTGTTGTGGGCATCATGATCAAGATATACTGTATAGAAATATAAACCAAAAAGAAGTTTAAAAAACCAAATTTTTTGCTTATTAACTTTCCTGAGTTCTGTGGATTGTATCCCAGGTATTCTGTACTGTTTTGGCTAATAGCCACTTATTAGTGAGTTCACTCCATGCATGTTCTTTTGAGTCTGAGTTACCTCTCTCAGGATGATATTTTCTAGTTCCATCCATTTGTCTGCAATACTTATGATGTCCTCATTCTTAACAGATTAAGAGTATTCCATTATGTAAATGAACCACATTTTCTGTATCCATTCTTCCATTGAGGGACATCTGGGTTGTTTCAAGCTTCTGGCTATTACAAACAAGGTCACTGTGAACATAGTAGAGCACATGTCCCTGTGGTATGGTGGAGCATCATTTGGGTATGCCCAAGAGTGGTATAGCTGTGTCTTCAGGTAGATCTATTTTCAATTTTCTTAGGAACCTATTGAAGTTGGGGGCCCATGTGGTTGTATTAGGGAAAGGCTGGAAGAAGATGAGGAGAAGGGTGACCCCATAGGAAGACCAGCAGTCTCAACTAATCCAGACCCCTGAGATCCCTCAGACACTGAGCCGCCAACCAGGCAGCATACATGTGCTGGTCGGAGGCTCCCAACACATACAGCAGAGGACTGCCTGGTCTGGCCTCAATGGGAGAAGAAGGGCCTAACCCTTCAGAGACTTGAGGCCACAGGGAGTAGGGAGATCTTGTGGGGTAATAATATCCTCTTGGAGACAGAGGGAGGAAGAATGAAGTGAGGAACTGTGGGAGGGGGCACCGGGGGGGGGGCAACAGCTGGATTGTAAAAAAAATAAAAGTAATAAAAAAAATTTAGGAATGCTCACAGCCATCCAGTGGACAGAGTACAGGGTCCCCAATGAAGGAGCTAGAGAAAGAACCCAAGGAGCTGAAGGGGTTTGCATCCCCATAGGAGGAACAACAATATGAACAAACCAGTACCCCTAGAGCTCCAACCAAAGAAAACACATGGTGGAACTCATAGCTCCAGCTGCATATGTAGCAGGGGATGGACTAGTTGGTCATCAATGGGAGGAGAGGCTCTTAGTCATGTGAAGGCTCTATGCCCCCGTGTATGAGAATGCCAGGGCCAGGAAGTGGGATTGGGTGGGTTGGTGAGCAGGGGGAGGTGGGAGGGGATAGGGGATAGGGGTTTCCGGAGGGGAAACCAGGAAAGGGGATAACATTTGAAATGTAAGTAAAGAAAATATCTAATAAAAATAATTTAGAAATGCTAAACCACTAACTAATAGCAAATATCAAGTGGAATAAGCAATACAATATTTTAAAGCTGAAAATAGGGGTCTGGAAGTGGTAGTTTCATGGAAGAATACTTGCTCAGCAAACAGGAACTTTAAATTTAATTCCAGCTCTGAGTAAAAAAAAAAAAATCTAAAGAATAAATTTGATCATAGAACCTTTAAGATAAATTGAATAATTTGCATATTGTTCACTGTTTAGTGGAGAATAATTGGAGATTTATAAACAGGGATGCAGTACAAACAGATTTTTTTTTTAAAAAGAGAAGATATATAGGGAAGAAGTTAACTATATAATTGAATATATTAACTGTAGAACCATTAGCAGAACTAATGAAGTGAAATATTAAATTATGAAAATTGATAGATTTTAGCTGAGTATGCAACATTTTATAGTGCTATGTGGGGTCCCTGTTGATGGCCCAACCAATAAGCTAGTTATGTATTGGTGAGTGAGATGCCTTTGGCATTTTTAATTCTCTTTTTGCGTGCAACCAGGATCTAAAATGTACGCGTTCATATTCGATTAAAGCCATTTTTATTTTAATTAAAGTGGAGTTTTTTCATGTAGTGTATTCTGATTACAGGTCTGCCTCCCCCAACTTCTCCCAGTTCCTCTAAACTTACCCTCCCATCCAGATCCACACTCCTTCTCTCCCTTGATAGAAAACCAACAAGCACCTAAAGAGATAAAATAAGATAAAGCGAAACAAAGTGAGTTGGGAAAGGATAAGACAACCAAACAAGAGAAAGGCAAATTAAAAACCCGAGAGATACACATAGATAGATACAGAGACACATGTTTGCACATTCAGGAGTCCCGTAAAAAGCCCACACTGAACTCCATAATATATATGCAAAGAACCGGTAAAACAGAAACAAACAAAACAAAAAACTCTTTAGCATTATGAGACAAAGAATCCCCCCAGTTGCTATTGAGTTCATTTGTGTTGGCTAACTATTGCTGAGCATGGGGTCTACCCTTAAGACTGGTTTGTTTCCCCAGTGATACTCCTGGATTAAATTTATTTGATAGCCACTTGCTTCTCTGTTCATCATATAATGGATGTGTCCACTTCTCCCAGCTCTAGGACACCATCTGGTGCAGGCATATGGAACCGTGTGCATGCTACCACGGTCTGAGTTCATATGTGTGTCAGCCCTGTTGTATCCAGGAAACCCTGATTTCTTAGTGTCCTCCAACCCCACTGTCTCAATGGCTCTTTCCACCATTTCTTCTACAGAGTGCCCTGAGCCTTGAGGGGCGGGATTTGATGGAGACGTCAGGGCTGAGCAGTCCAATATCTCACACTTTCTGCATATTGTCTGGTTGTCTATCTCTATATTTGTTCCCATCTATTGTAGGAGGAATCTTCTCTGATAATCAATGAGCAAGGCATGGATCTATGATTGTAGCAGAATGTCATTAGGGATCATTTTATTGCTGTATCCCTTAGTGTCACAGTAGAATTTGGTTTTCCCCTAGGTCCCTGGCCTATTTAGTCTCAAGTTCTTGGCCACCCAAGCGGCATTAAGTATGGGGTCCATCTTATGGAGGGGACCTTATTTCAGATATTAGTTGGCCACTCTCACAAGCTTTGTGGCACTAGTGAGCCACCGTATCTTTCAGGCATGTCACTCTTGTAGGTTTGTAACTGGGTTGGCGTTTACATTTTTAGTTTTGGTAGAAGGCAGAGTACCTTCCAGTTCCATGAATACCAGTTTTTGGTGGTGAGGGCTTTAGGTAGGCACCAGCTTTGTTTTCTCCGTGTTCAACGAGTTGTGTATGTGTTATCTTCAGTAATAGGGCTTTGCCATCAGCTTGTGGAGAGCCACCAATATATAATAGCCTTGGTGATATCTTGGATTGTTTGGAGGTTCCCATGGGACCCCTTTGGCCAACAACTCAATTAGATGTAACCCATTCCCAATGTTGGAAGCTTCATTTGGTGATCAGGGATGTCTCGTTGGGGCTCTGTCTCCTCTGCTACTTGACACTTTCATTTAGAACACCTCTCTCTATATATATTGTAGGAAGCTTCTCGTGCATTAGATTTCCATATGACCCCTCAAATGACCTTTAGTTTTAGGTGTCTCTTTCTGTATTCTCTTCCTTGCCCTCCCTCTTTTCTCCCTCCTCACATTTGATTCTCTCATTCCAGTCTCTCCTTTCATCCACTTATAACTATCTATTCTCTTTCCCCTTCCTAGGGAGATCCACTCCTCCCCCATAGTCCAATACTCTCTACCTAACCTCTGTGGTTGTATGGGCTGTGGCTTCCTTATAAATGACTTAACAGCTAACATCCAGGCATAAACAAATTCATACTATATTTGTCTTTCTGGTTCTGAGTTCCATCCCTTAGATTTATGTTTTAGACTTCACAGGATAAAGAGCCTTCAGAGTAAAAAAAGTTGGTGTGATAAACAGTTTCTGTTGCTTATTTAGCAAATATGTATTTATGAAACTATGGATTGATGTGGACCAAGTTACAGAAAAATTAATTGGCTGTTGCAGATGGCTAAATGTTCCCAGGGATATCATCATGTCATAAAAGCATCAAAATATGCATATTTTATTTAAAGTATAGTGCAATAGCTTACTTATTCAATTTATTGCTATTTGTGGGATTTTGTGCAAGGTGAGAGTTCTTGTAATCTTGCAGTTAAGGAAGGTCTTCAACCTGACAATCTGGGTTTAAACTTGTTTCTTCTGCCACTGGAAAGTTTTGTGGCCTTGGGTTCTTCTCAAGTTTTCTGTGTCTCGGTTTCCCTGTTTATAAAGCAAGGGAAAATAATGTTCTCCTTAAAAACTGTTTTGTGAATAAGAATAATTAACACAAAGTTGTCCCATGATGTTATAGACTACATAGTAAGTTTCCAGTATGATGTGAGATGACAACTAATTAATTAAAGGATTGTTTAATTGCATTATATTCTAGTTGTTGGCAGTTGATAAAGGGAAAGCTAAATTGTGGGTGTAGAAAAAAATCGATTTTATTTTTAATGGGAAGGAAAGAACATCTTTAATTTTATAATCAAATGCCTTTCCTAGCCCTAATAATTGTCATCTGTCAGTATTGCATGGAGCACTATTTTCTGAAGACCTTTTATGAAGCTTATTTTTTTTTTAACTTAAAATTTTTTTGAAAGAATAGTTGTATAAATTCTGTGAGAATTTAATACATCACATTTTGTTCATATTTACCCTACTTCCATCTCCTCCCAGACGCACTCCCTTCCCTACATATTCAACCTCTTGAAAAACAAAACAAAACAAAAAAATCCCCATTGAGTCAATTCCTGCTACCTTGGAGGTCGGCGGCCACAGGCAGGTGATCACTTTACCAGGCACCACATGCTTCAAGAAAATGATGTACCTAGCGGCTGTTAGTTGCTAATAACTCTTCAGCTAAGGGCAGAACTACCTTCCTGCTCTGTGCTTAGATTTTGCCTGACTCAGGCCTTTGCAGGGCTTCTGCCTGCTGTCCCAGTCATAGGCGCAACTTCGCTGTAGTGTCTGGAAAATGATCTCCCGGGAGGGTGGGCTGTGGTATAAGCATATCATTTAGAGCCAGTACTCTGAGGTCTCTTGTTGCCTTCATCTTGATACATTGTGGGTCTCTGTGTTAATCTCCATCTATGTCAAAAAAAAAGAAGCTTCTCTAATGAGATTTGAGAGAGGTAAAATATTAAATCATCAGGTGTTAGTTAACTACCATGTCCATTTAGAGGAATGTCAACTTCTTCCCTATGGTCTATCTAGCCACAGGTCTGGCTACGGGTTCCTAGTCCTGATAATGGTGCTAAGTATTAGTTCCATCTTGTGGTTGAGGTCTTAAACACAGTCAGAAAGTGTTTGGGTACCTTCCATTACCTTCATGCCCATATTGCACCAGTGAGCAAAACTTATCAGGTTTAGCGCACAGGGCTCACCACTGGGTAAAGATGATGATCCATTGTTTTCCTTTGGAAGCAGGCATAGCACTATAAAAGCCAGTCACTAGGATGGAAGCCTCTAGTGTTCCCTTCTCTACCCTGCCCTTCCATCCCACACACCAGTTAGTCCATTATGTTCCATTATCCATCTTTCCTCCTTTATGCCACTTTGTTCTGTCTCCCCTCCCTTAAAAGTTCCCTCACTGACCTCTGTGGGTATCTCAAATGAAATAAGCATCTATAAGGGAGATTGTTTTACTGATCAGGACTTTATTTCACTCAGACTGAATATGTCCAGCTCCAACCATTTACTTGAAATTTTAATTTCAGTTTTGCATCTAAATACTATTCCAATATGTAGACATATCACAGTATTCATTCATCCATCCATGATTCATCCATCCACTATCCAAAGATTTGCATAGTGACTGCATCAGTTGGGACTCCCACTAACTGTGAATATGTGGTCCCCCCCCACATCTATGCCAGCATTTCTTGTTCTTTTTAAAAAATTTATACATATGTGTTTTTAGAATCCAGTCCACTGAACATTCAGCGGGGCCTTTGGTAATAGTCATTTTCTTTAGTTCCTGAAAAGTTTCTCATATCATTTCCTTGAACTTCTCGTTTATATTCTCTTTCTAATGAGTATAGAACTTTTGTTAAAGTTTTGGTCTTTAAAAAAAATCTCCCTCAGTTTTCCTAACTACTAACATCTTTTTTGTATTCTATCTATTATGATATTTATTGATTTATTTTCTAGTTCTTCTACTGCAGTACATGTTTGTACTTATGTATGTATGTTTGTACGTATGGATGTGTATATATGTATGCACACATATGTGTTTATGTATGAATCTATGTATTTGGTGGTATTCTTCTGTTATTGTTATATCCTCTATACCTGAGGAAAATGTAAATTGAAAAGTTTGTTTTACTAGAGACTTTCTTCAAATATATGATGACCGTTATGTATATGTAGCTGAAACATTAAGAAGTGTTTTGCTAGTGGAATGGTTAGGGGTCATCTTCACAGTTCACAAGTCTTCTGTCTCTCCAGTTACTCAATCACGCAACCGCTTTTCTTTCAGGTTCTTGTCTGTCAGCTAATACCTCCCTGTCAGCTACTTCGAAGTCACCTGCCATTGTTCACAAGTGTTCTTGAAGCTGTTCATCTGTTCCCTTCTGTTTCCCTTACTGCCTTTGTCTCATAGTGTATGCATTTTAATAAACCTGGTATAATCACTTTAGTGGGATTTAAGATGTAGAGAAAGTAAGTTCGTATGTTTGGCATGTAAGCTACTTATAGAAATTTAAAAGGATTATTTATCCCTGTCATGCCTATCATAAGGAGTTCGCGGGGTTTGCTTTTGGTGGCCCCCTTAAAGCATTTCCTACAGTAATTCCTATTTCATTCAAGTCTGTCATATTGGCCTCCTTGCTACATTTCCCTCAATTCTATGACTAAGCTTAAGGTCTTGATAAACCATAAGATTTCCCTCATCCATTGCTGTTCACATATTTTCTTGGGTCATTGTTCCCCATTACTGAACGAACTTTATTCATTTGCATCTTTCCTACCCACTTTCTTTGCTCTCAACTTAAAATTGAATAATGCATATCTCTGGCCTAGCAAGATGGCAGAGCCAGGTCACTAAGGCTAGAAGTCAGCCATCTTGCTAAGACACGCCAGCGAGTCAGTTATATGCTTTGATTGATGTTATGACATATGAATAACATTGGTATAATATATTGGTATAATATAAATTTGATTTCAGAGAACTTCATCTACAATAAATTTGTCACCAGGAGAAGTGGAAGACGAAGAGGAGGATCCAAACTCTTGTGGGCCCACAGGACTCTGGGAAGCGCTAACTCCTTGTAACGGATGTAGGAACCTTGGCTTTCCCATGCTTGCACAGGTAAAGCTTCGCTTGTGTTAAGGTAATGCACGACTGTGTGGTGGTCACATATTTATTTGCTTCAGTCTTTTCTATTCATAAGTGTGCTTGATCCTCTGCTCCCTTTATAAGGCTTTTTTCCTTCTTCTTTAGTTTCCTGTGAGTCTCAGTGCAGCATGTAGTGAATTTGCACATTTGTTAGGTTTCTAAATTTTGGTTGTAACACTGGAAGTTTTTCCTGCTTATAAATGTTTAATGTTTATGATCCATAAATATGCCATTTAAAAGAATATTAAGATGTGACCTAAAGCTATAGTTAGAGGAGGAGATATTGAAGTTGTTTAAAAGCATCGGTAGTAATACATAATTTTTTAGTACAATGGAAGCATTATTGAATAATATGAACATATCCTATGTCCCACTGGGAATTTTTAAAAATGAGAACAGAACACTAAAATACTGATTATACTGTTTATAAACATTTCAGTAGTAAATCAGTTTTATTATATTGTGGGTCCTAAGGTTCAGAAATGACATAATAGAGTTAGGAAAGTTGAAGCTGCAATAAAAATATTTCTACATAAGATGAGATAGACTTCATACAGATGAAGATAATGTTAAAATAAGGTTAACTATATTGAAAATGGGTAGAAAAGTAATCTAGGGCAGATAAAAGCCGTGTTATCTAGAAATGTGTATCACAAATACAATTTCTGTTTTGCACCTGGGTCTAAAAACATATTCATATATATATGAATATATAGTATGTAATACATTTGTCTTGGTCAGGGTTTTACTGCTGTGAACAGACACCATGACCAAGGCAAGTCTTATAAAGAACAACATTTAATTGAGGCTGGCTTACAGGTTCAGAGGATAATTTCATTATCATCAAGGTGGGAGCATGGCAGCATTCAGGCAGGCATGGTGTAGGCAGGCAGAGCCAAGAGTTCTACATCTTCACCCAAAGGCTGCTAGTGGAAGATTAACTTCCAGGCCACAAGAGTTAGGGTCTAAAGCCTACACCCACAGTGACACACCTATTCCAACCAGGTCACACCTATTCCAACAAGGCCACAACTCCAAATGGTGCCACTCTCTGGTCGGTCCAAGAATATACAAACCATCACAATATTCATATATATTATATGATATATAGTATTTAAATATTTATGTATTTAAATATTTGATATATAATATTTAGATTTTTCTTCATAGGACTTTTATAATATCTGCCTCTATCTATCTATCTATCTATCTATCTATCTATCTATCTATCTATCTACCTAACTTGTTATTAAGAAATGATTAACTGTGGGCTGGTGAGATGACTCAGCGGGTAAGAGCACTGACTGCTCTTCTGAAGATCCTGGGTTCAAATCCCAGCAACCACATGGTAGCTCACAACCACCTGTAATGAGATCTGACACCCTCTTCTGGTGTGTCTGAAGACAGCTACAGTGTACTTAGATATAATAATAAATAAATCTTTGGGCTTGAGCAAGTGCAGTTTGACCGGAGTGAGCAGAGGTCATAAAAATTCAATTTCCAACAACCACATGAGGGCTCACAACCAGTTGTTCATCTACAGTGTACCCATATACACATAAAATTAATAAATCATAAAATAAATGATGAACTGTGAGTTCTGTGAAGAAGGAAGATCATTCCATTGGTAGTCAATATCTGTGGATCCTAACAGCAGAGTTGTTGGTGTCAGAATAGTGGGAGGGCCAGTGAGCATGACTTCCATTAAGGTCTTCATGCACAGTGTACAAATCTATATCGGTATTTATATGGATGCAGAAGGAAGGGAAAAGCACAGGATTTTGTTTTGTGGATATCCTAAAGAGTTTTATAGTAATGAACATCTTTGCCCGTTTTCGTAATGTTCAAGACTTTGTCAAACTATGTTTTCTTTAATTGTTTGTGTTATATATCTTAGATCAAAATGAAGTATCAGAGCTGTTACTGTCACACTCTGCAACCCAATTCTTTACTACTATATCTGGCCAGTCAACACTTGACTCACGATGGCTCTAAGTATATTTTTAAGTATTAGTAGTAAATTTCTCCTGACTTGCAATTTTTAAATGGTGTGTTTCCTTTGATAACTTGTCTGAGAAGGCCAGTATTGCTTGAATAAATTTCTTAGATATTCTAGATATGAATATTTCAGTAGTTACATTTATCACAGAGTGTTCTTAATCTTTAATTTTTCTGTTGTCTTAATTTGTATGCACATGCACAAGTATATTGTGCAGTTTTTAATATAAAATTCATTAAACTTTTCAGAGCTATTTTTCCTTTAATTTATTGCTTTTAGAATTGCTTTTATCTTCAATTACAGATACGACTCTATATTGGATTTCACTTGTTAATACCTAGTTTTCCTAGGTATTATGTGAACAATAACATATTCCTCTTATATTTCATCCTTATGGATTGGATTTACATCTAAAATCTCATTTGTTTCTGCTTTCCCAGTATGTTAAACTGCATGGCTAAGTGTTGATGTTATTAACCCATGTTATTATATTAAAACTATTCCCTGGCTTGCTTGTTTGCTTTTGAACTTTTATATTTTATAATTACTATGCTACATTTAAAAGGTGTTCTTCTTGGATTTTAATTGTTGCTATATTAAATATAAATTTACTTATGATGCAGTTTTTTTTAATTGGATTTGATCCAGCAATGTGGAAGTGGGTCTCTTACTAATGCTCTCCTCATATAAGTTCTTGAAAATGTGCATTTTGTGCATCTGGATACTATTATTCATTTGTTCTCCTTTAACAAGCCTTTGTGTACATATAAGTGAGCCATATATATGCTTATAGATTTTTATTTCAAAAAAGTGTGTGAAGGGATTTTGCAGTTTTACAATTAATACGCACACATCTATTTTAAATTGCATTCATTATTATTAGTATGTGTGGGTGCATGTACCATTGTGCATATGTGAAGGTTAAAGGACAACTTTGAGGAATTGGTTCTTTTCTTCCACATTTATATAGATTCCAGGATAGAACCCAACCTGGTAGGCTTGCACAGTACCCGCTAAGCCATCCCACTGGTCCTATGTGTATTTTATATATTTTAGAAATTGCATCATCTTCAAGCCCACTGCTTTTATTTCATTACAGAGAATTTTCTAAGCACATGATTTAAGCATCCAGAAGTAAGCATATTTTAAATATTTTAAAATTATTATCTTTAATTTATTCAGTATTGCTCAGCTTTTTTTCGAAGAGAGGAGAGGACATGAATCACTTCGGAACTTAAGGAAACTTGGTGACCTAACGCTAAGGTTGTGATAAGCTTCGTGATTTCTGTTCAGAAGCAGAAGGAGATAATACTTAGCACCAAAGCAAAATAAACTCTGAAAAGACAGAGTCAGGAAGTTAGTATTTCTAACGAAGCCTGAAAAAACAGAGAATACACAAGTATCTTATCCGTCTGTGCAGTGATGGACCCAGGGCCGACTCTACAGTGAGCTCTGGGTCCCTCCTCTCAGGGAGCTGACAGTGTGGTTGCTCTTAGAGGTTTTAGGGAGGTCATCTGCCTCAAATGGAATGTCATCTGCATCAAATGGAATGTATTGCAGTCACATACCAACATACGACTTGAAACATTGTTTATTTTTTAATTGTAAAAATATTAAGGTGTTTAATTTCTTTCCATTTTAGGTACTTTGTCCAAAGCATCTTATGATTAAATATATTTTCTCAATAATATAACCTTGGAATTTTCAAAATTAAAGCATTCAACCTGCAAAACATTTTTCACATTTAGAAGTTATTTTTCCCATTTCTAGCTCAGTTCAGGGAACATTAAAATCAATATATACAAATTGAGCTTAATGAATAACCATTTTCTTACAGTGTGCTATGGGTTCCATTGTACTTGGTGTCATTAATATGGTGCCCAGATGTGTAAACACCATATACAATGCATCTTGTATTTCATATCACTACCACTTAATTTAATCGAATTTAACTAACATGTATCAAATATGTTTTACGTTTAAAGCATACTATTCAGCTTTCAAATCCAACTATTATGGAAAGAACATAGGCTCACCTAGTATCCAGGCTACCCATACATCTAATCCTAAGGTGTTCTTAAGATCAAGTAATGTTTTGATTTGTGAAATGAGAACATAGACCTAATTCCCAGTTTTTGTCTAGGCTTTGAACTGACTTAATACTTCAGATTTTAGACTTATTTTTCTCCTTGCTCTAATACTAAAAACAGAATGAACAGGCTAAGCGGTGGACGCTCTTGAGTTCACGCCTGTGAATGAATTGTATGGAGTTTTATCCTTTTGTTTTGACTGGACCGACATCTCTGGAAACATTTTCCTCTTAAACTCACGAAGGCTTGGAACGCTGAGTAACATCAGGTGATTAAAATCCTTAGGACATACTGAGATTTCCAGTCATTAGAAGTTTTATGCAAAACAAGTAAGACAAAATTGTTCAGTGAATTAGAAGGAAATCCATGGAAAACCTTTCTAGAAAATATGACCAATTTCAAAGTTTCTCTTTGAATCACTGCTAACCACAGTGATAGCTAGCCTTTTAGCGGTATATTCTATGTGGTAGGCATTTCACGGACATCATTTCTATTATGAAATGCTAGAAATGTCACTAATGTTATTGCTTCCAAATGATGGGTCATTTGGCCTTGAGCCTTTCCAAATATGATGCCTGTCCCGAAGTAAGAGCAGGATGTTCTGCATCCCAGGCTCATCAGGACCCTCATCTGCTCTCCTCCAAGTACGCTGGTTTCATCTTTTCGTCTATACAGACTTCTTCTCAGCCCTTGATCTCTTCCTCAAACCCTGGCCAGGGTGCCTGTAAGGTTTCCCTGGTGATTTCAGGTTAGTAACCAAGGTTTTTCCATTGAAATCTTCTATCTGTAGAAGGACACCGTTTCAGATAGGAAGGTGGCCAAGAGCAAGCATCTTTGGAGCTGTTTTGATAGATTATTATCTATACAGATTTCAAGAGAAAGAGCTTGGTTAAGCTCTAAGATGCATGCATGCTTATCTCTTCCCAGCACGGCATGGCCATATCTGGCCAAGTCTTCACACACAGCAGTTGGTTTGGCTAGCAGCGTGTTATCAGGTAGTGAGAATCTGGGACTGCTGTGAGCAGAGCCTACACTCACCACCATTCAGGCATGGTTGTGTGCATGAATCACCGATCCTCTTTTGCTGGTCAGGATGAAGTCACTCTTAAACTTGAAGATAGCACATTTCTCTTTCTACTGATCCTGTTACAATTTCTACCCAGAGGTGTAAAACATACTCATTGCAGGGCTGCTCTGGGCTGTTTTATTTGCTGATGGATTGTCTTTGATCAAGACAACTATTAAAGGTCGGTGCCACACCTTTCTAAACATACTTACAGGGCATCCTGCTCCTTTGGCCTCTCTGGCAAGTGGGCAGTTGATTGACTTCTGCAGCCAGCTTTTCTGTCCTTGGATGACTGAGGACCTTCTGAGAAGTGTTGATCAAATGCTCAGCAGTGCACACAGTCAGGTCCTTGGATCTAGGCAGTGTTCTGCCCAGTATGTGAGGTGTGAGGGCACATAAGTTTAAGGCCATTGCAGATGTCACAACCCTGACCCCCTCATTGGTAGGATGTGCAGATGTAAGTACTCAAGGAGGAAAACCAATATTGGAGCCTAAAATACTGGCTTCCCAACAGCGCTGCACTCAGATTCCAAAATTCCAAATGCCAACCACTGTCTTTTCCTCTCTCCTCCGACACTAGCATCCAATTGTACAGGTCCAGCTTTTATCCCCCTGTCAATTGTGACCCGTACTTGTCACATATCCTGTGACTCTGTCACCAAGTGTCCCCTCCTTTGGCCAGAGACATTGCCTTTTTTGCATCATTCATACAGTTCCCTGTGGCCTGCCCTACGTCTGTGCCTGTCCATAGCCTAGCAAACTTAGCCCAGTATATCTATCTGGATGTCTTAAAACAAACTGTATATGTCAGTTTCAGAAGGGCCCCATAAGCTTTCTATTTCCATATAAACACTCTCTTAGTTTAAAATATATGTACTCTCTACATTCTTTTATCCACACTTTTAGTCATGGGCATTTACTTTAGGGACAACTGGAGATTTTTGGTGGATAGAACACCAGAGGTTCATCAATGTTTATTATAGCATAGCCATAGATTTGCATGATAAACAAG
Source organism: Mus pahari (assembly GCF_900095145.1). Classification (NCBI taxonomy): domain Eukaryota; kingdom Metazoa; phylum Chordata; class Mammalia; order Rodentia; family Muridae; genus Mus; species Mus pahari. The sequence continues at coordinate 84,786,008 of NC_034598.1, read as the reverse complement.
ATTTGTATCCTCAATAGGAGATTGGTTAAATAAATTTGGAACACTCAATTATGGAATATATGTAGCCATAGAAATTATTACACAGCTCCTTATTATTGATGAACTTTTCATTAAAATAACAAACACATTTTAAATTAGTAATATAAATGTAATTGAACTTACATAAAATCATCCGCATCTGTGTGGATATACACTTATATTCAGTTGGGTGTTTATCATGCATTGATATGGTTTTTATTTTCATCTTGATAGTTTCTATTTTTATTAAAAAGACAGTACTGGGAAAAATAAAACTGTAATATTAGCAATACATTTTCTTATAACCAATATACATTTTCTGTTTTGACTTGCCACTGAATTGGTAATAATTTGAAGATTTTATCTAGACACCTGTGCCCTGACTATATAGTAGAAATATACTTGAATATCATATTTGTCCTGCATTATTTACCAACTGTCAGGTTGTTTTTAAAAAATCTGAGGAACCTCGCTAGCTAGTATAGATCTTATCAATTAAATAGCTGTCACATTTCTGTTGACAAGGTAATATTCATGATAGCACAACATACATACCAATAACTATCATTATTGAAAGTTTGCTTCTATAGATGAATACAAACAATTTCTTCCAAGTTGAAATGAATGGGTATTTCTGATCCTATCAGTCTTTTTCTTTTACTTGGTAAGGAACTTATTCACGTGAACAATTATTTTGACTGAGCTTTCCAAGGTCTTTGAATCCCAGTTTCTACTTGAATTTTATGTTATTTATTTTATAGTGAACAGAACAAAAAAGTCTGATATATATTTAATAAATAGACATCTTGAAACATCAAAGTGCTTCTTTTTTCTTTACAGGAACAACTGAATAGTAGCATTGAGTGTTGTCTATAGAAATACTGCTCCTCTTAAAATAGCTTCTGTCATGAACAAATATGAGAATATTTATCTTGGGGTTTTGTGAGAGCACTGAGTTAGTTATCTTGTCTGTAGGGAAATCAGAAACAGATCACTTGTAGACCTTATAGATATGTAGATTTTATAAACCAATAATTTGACCAAAGACAATAGAGGATTTTTTACTGGACCCGATAACCATCATGTGTAGCACTATGACAAATGTATCTGTATTTTTATGAATCTGATTACATTTACCTGAAGTTCCTGAAGCTTTTCGGGAAATTGCCCTATTAGCATTAACGTTCATGTTTAAGAAACTCAGATGGCTAAATAAAAATCTGCTTGAGCATGCCTGAGAGTAAGTCATTTCATATAAAAGCAGAGTGTCTCTCTCTCTCTCTCTCTCTCTCTCTCTCTCTCTCTCTCTCTCTCTCTCTCGCT
>NC_034598.1:84735515-84783987 GCF_900095145.1 Mus pahari | reverse complement strand
GAACTCACTTTGTAGACCAGGCTGGCCTCGAACTCAGAAATCTGCCTGCCTCTGCCTCCCGAGTGCTGGGATTAAAGGCGTGCGCCACCACGCCCGGCTAAACATTTTAACATACACCCATTAATAATAAGGATGGCTGCTGTAGAACAATTTTTACCAAAGATGTCACTTTCCAACCCTTTCCAACATGTAAATAATGTTACTTATGTGACATAAGTAACATTATTTACATTTTGTTAATAAATGTGTGGTCATTTGCATTGGCTGTTCTAGGAAACAATTACAGATTTGGTACCTGAAAGTGGGAATTATGCTATGAAAATGTCCCCCTCTCTCTCGCAGCAGTGGATTTGAGCCTGAATGTTGGGTAAAAGTTCTAGAAGAATTTGAAGGAGGTTGTTCAAGCCTAAGTTGTCTAGAACAGAAATAGTTAAGGATCAAACATTCTGCAGATTAGGACCCATAAACTGGCATAGCCGAGAAAAATCCATATTTCTCAGAGAAGACCCGAATGGTTCTAAGTAGAATGCTTGTAGACATGTGAATGTTAAGAGCTCTACAGGTTAGCACTCAGAAGAAACTGAGGAAAGTTTTAGAGAAAACGGATCTTGTAGACTATATGAATCACGACAGACAGGACGTCCATAGACTTGTGGATGTTGAAGGTGCTAGAAGTACATCATCAAAACCAGAAGAGAGTCACTTGTCATAGAGCAGCAGAAAGTGTAGGTGGGTAGAGTTCTACAGGTGACTGGCAAGTGATGAACTTGGCTCATCGGCTGGGTAGAATGCTAGATAGTGTTGAAGGTATGGCCTGATTTCTTCTTTCAGAATAAGAGATAAACTAAAATGTACAGGAAGCCTTTCTTTTGAAAGTAACCACTTCCAGTAACTGTGACTTCCCACATTTTGACATCAGCGGAGATGTTTGGAATCATGTTGCATTGTGGATTTGTTTATTAAATCCCTCCAATGACAGGCAGAACTGTGAGTACCTGTGGCTTATCTGTGTCCCTCGAAGACTGGATGTTGTCTCTACCAGCTTCAGCCTCAGATCTGCTATGTTCTTGACCATGTGCATTCTCTGAGTTTCAGGGTATTCGCCTGGAAATGGACATAAGAAATCCATTGTTTACGCAGATGAGCAATATCAGCCCCTCTATTTCAAAGCAAAAAGACAGGTAGGAAATTCCAGGCAACTCTTTCCATCTGAAAGTTGTTATTCTTTTTACAGTAGCAACGCATTTAATATCAAAAATGAAAATTCTGAAGTGGTACAAAAAAATAAAAGAGATTAAACTGGGCATAGAACTTCTAACTGAAAAGGAACCTGGCATTTATGAGGTTGATATGCTTAAGCTCTCCAGATTTAAAAAGATACTAATATTTAGAAATTTGTTGTCAAGAAAGAATATAATGGAGAGGGGGCCAAAGGTGTGTGTGTTGGGGGAGAGAGAGAGAGACAGAGAGAGAGAGAGAGACAGAGAGAGAGACAGAGAGAGACATTGAGAGAGAGAGACAGAGACAGAGACAGAGACAGAGAGAGACAGAGAGAGACCAAAAAGGAAGCATTTTGATTCCTAAACTTCTACAGACAGGAAACAGGCTCACAAAGCCTCTTAGTTACAAACATCTGTTGACATTTATGAAACCTGCGGATGTAGCTGGACTCTAAAGCATTCTCCTTAGGTTGTGAACCTAGTGGTCTCCGTCTACTTGGGCTTACAAACTACTTTGGCCATTAACTTTCCTCTTACCTCCTATATGTTCCTTTTTGAAATGGAATAAATATGTACATAATAATATTAATATGTGTGTGTGTGTGTATGTGTGTGTGTATCTGTCCAGACATACCCAATGTGTGTGCATTGCCTATGTAGGATGAAAGAGGACATCAGATCCCCTGGAGCTGGAGTAGGAGGTAGTTGTGAACCATCATAGGTGCTAGGTGCTGGGAACTGAACTCTGTCCTTCACAAAGCATAAGTGCCTTGAGCCATGTCTCTGGCTCTGTGTTATTTAATTCACATAGTAATTGTTCCTTGATTTGCCTGTGGCTGTTTTATTTCCACTGGTTGAACATCAGCTGCTTTATCCTGCCCTTTGATTTGGGGGTTGGGGGAGGGGTGGAGATGCTCTCTCCCTGTAGCCACCCTGGGCTTTGAAGCCCTGATTCTTCTATCTCAGCTTCCAGAATGCGGTCATTATGGCTGTGCACAACACCTGGATTCTGCTTTCATTTTAAAATGTGATTTGGATTCATGGTCTACGGAAGCACCCTTATGTTTTAAAGAAACGGGAATAGCGTTATATAACGAGACATTAGAAAGATCTAAGTTTTGAAACCTTGACTTTGTAATGTATTAAATATGTGCATCTTCTCAACCATATATTGCTCTCAGCCCTGTCTATTGCTTTTTATTTATCTTCAAAAAAGAGACTTCATGCTTATCTTAAGAAAATTAGGTAAGATTTTTGTGTTTAAATCGTACACAATAAGGTCAGGCCCATAATAGGGTCCCAGCAAATGGTAACTATTGTTACTGTTATTATTTTGCTTCCTCTGAGACTAAATAACAGTACACATATTTTTAGAAGCCATCCAACCTTACTCCATTTTCTCCAGAACCATTATCTCCAGAAATAAAAACACATTCTTCAAACTCGCAGCTTTTCCCGGTATAAGCTGTAGGACCTCAGAGACCAATAGCTTTAAGTCTTAATTTCATCATTTGTAAAATTTGAATAATGCTAGCACTTTTATCCTAGAGGGAAATGTGACCCACTAGGTGTACTACATGCTTAACACAGTGTCCAGATATATCAGATACTTATTAAAGGTCAGTAATAGCACACAAAATCAGAGCAGAACATTCCTAGCTGGGATCGGACTGGAGAGTACCAGGCCCCAAACCCTTTAAGCCGAAAGCATGGTTGCCTGGTTCTACAGATATGTTTTAGGTGCCAACACAGTTACTTTCTCAGAGCCTATTGGAAAGTTCTGTAGAGTCAGAGGTTGTATGATGGCAACTTCTTCCAAATGCTGGCGAGCCACCAGCTGCTGCACAGCTGCAGATGTTAACAAGCCTGACTCAAAACGCTGCCTCCTTCTGGAAGCATAACTTAATCTTCCTCGGCCAGAAACAGTTTCATTTCTCTTAATAGCCAAGAGGATTTTTGACATGTGTGGTTACCTCGCCTTCTGAAACCCATTTGTTTTGCTCGTGTTTTTAGATTAGGAGTTCTCTGTTTCTGAGAGGTGCTTTCAACTGCGGCCCGCTTGCCCCCGTGCCTTGCATGCGTGATGGCTTTGGACTGTGTGTGTTGAATCCCAAGGTTGTTCTTTGGTGTCACCATAGGGAGAGGGGCTCTCTGATGCTCATTTTGTCCCTTTTCAATAATGAAGTCAACTTCTCCAAATCAGTTCTCTTGCCTGTAAAATAAGAATAATTTCAAAGCTATACTGTTCTGAAAGGATTAAAAACTGAGAATGTCAAGCCCCTTTTGACAGTTTAGGTTTGCCCAGCTCAGGAATACTGGACCTTGGACCTTGTTATAGCTAAGGTATGTATTCATTCATTCTCTCTCTCTCTCTCTCTCTCTCTCTCTCTCTCTCTCTCTCTCTCCCCGTACTACCCTATCAATTAACTATATTATTAGTAACATTAATAGGTAATAACATCAAAATAAAAAACATATAACATCTCAATCTGGTCTGCAATGCTTGAACATTATGTGATTTTCTACTTCTGTTAACAAATATTTGACTCTCTGTATAGATTTTATATTCATCATGGCAGCAAAATTAAAGCTACATTTAAATTAACTCCAAGGGGTCCTTTCCCCATTCCCCATCCCTCAGATTTTTGACCAAATTCAGATCTGGTTCAACTCACCAGGCTCCGACATATCCAAACCCGGGTGTAATTAAGACAAGCCTCACTTAAGGAAAGAAAGTTGTAACTCTCAGTATTTGATGCCTGGCTAATGGCCAGTCTGTAATTTATCCTGAAAGGATACAGCACTGACTAAGACCCGGCTGTCATCTTCTCCGGTTTGCGTTCTTCCTTTTCCTGCTTTATGCCCATCCTCAGCTTCTCAGGGTGGTTATACCCTAGCCCTGAGGCATGCCAGTCTGGAACCTCATGGCTGGGAGCTTGACTTATTAGAACATCTATTGGAAAAGTTCCCAAAGCACTGCTACTCACTAAGTTTTAGGTGGGGCTGGAATCCAGCTGTTGAGAGAGAAGAGGGAGTGAGGGAGAGAGAACATGTGGGAATAACGGGAGCGAAGCAGGAGGGTAAAGAAAAATGCCAACATCGTAGGCTGTGTTTGGAATTCCTGGCCACAAGTGATGTATTGATTTTTCAAACATGTGGTCATGATGGGACTAGAAGGCGGGAACTTGAGCCATTTGTCATTGTCACTTGTGTGTGAAGGGAAAATTACAAAATCTCACATATCCTTGATGTGCTGTTTTTCATTGCAACAAGTGGACAGATGGCTATCTAAAATATGCTGGAAAAGGGGATAAATTGTTTTTTATGGTAATTAAGCTTATAATTTATTTGTAAATTGTTTTATATTTTAGTAACATGATTTAGCTAAGAAGTGCCCAAAATATATTTCATTTCTTTTTTTTTCATGATTTTTATTGGATATTTTATTTATTTACATTTCAATTGTTTTCCCCTTTCCAGGTCTCCTCTTTGGGAACCCCCTATCCCAACCTCCTCCCTGCCTCTTATGAGGATGCTCCCCACTCACCCACCCATTCCTGTCTTCTTGCTCTGGCATTCCCCTACACTGGGGCATTGAACACCCTCAGGACCAAGGGCTGCTCCTCCCACTGATGTCCAATAAAGCCATCCTCTGCCACATATTTGGCCTGAGCCATGGGTCCCTCGATGTTTATCCTTTGGTTGGAGGTTCAGTCCCCAGGAGCTCTGGGGGTTCTGGCCAGTTGATACTGTTGCTTCCTTCATGGGGCTGCAAACACCCTCAGCTCCTTCAGTCCCTTCTCCAACTCCTCCATCAGGGACCCTGCGCTGAGTCCAGTGGTTGGCTACGTGCATCCTCCTCTGTATTTGTCAGGCTCTGGCAGAGTCTCTCAGGAGACAGCCATATCAGGCTCCTGTCAGCAAGCACTTCCTGGCATCCACAATGACATCTGGGTTTGGTTACCATATATGAGATGGATCCCCAGGTGGGGCAGTCTCTGGATGACCTTTCCTTCAGTCTCTGCTTCACACTTTGTCTCCATATTTCCTCCTGTGAGTATTTTGTTCCCCCTTCTAAGAAGCACTGAAGCATCCATACTTTGGTCTTCCTTCTTCTTGGACTTCATATGGTACATGAACTGAATCTTGGGTATTCCAAACTTTTGGTCTAATATCCACTTAACAGTGAGTGTATACTGTGTGTGTTCTTTTGTGACTGAGTTACCTTACTCAGGATGATGTTTTCAAGTTCCATCCATTTGCCTGTGCATTTCATGTTTTTAATAGCTAAGAGGTATTCCATTGTGTAAATGTACCATTTTTTCTGTATCCATTCCTCTGTTGAGGAACATCTGGGTTGTTTCCAGCTTCTGGCTATTATAAATAAGGCTGCTATGAACTTAGTGGAGCATGTGTCCTTATTACATGTTGGAGCATCTTCTGGGTATGTGCCAAGAAATGGTATAGCTGGGTCCTCAGGTAGTACTATGTTCAGTTTTCTAAAGAACCACCAGACTGATTTCCAGAGTGTTTGTACCAGCTTGCAATCCCACCAGCAATGGAGGAGTGTTCCTCTTTCTTCACATCCTCGCCAGCATCTGCTGTCACCTGAATATTTGATTTTAGCCATTGTGACTAGTGTGTGAGTTAGAATCTCAGGGTTGTTTTGATTTGCATTTCCCTGATGACTAAGGATGTTGAACGTTTCTTTAGGTGCTTCTTGGCCATTTGAGTTTCCTCAGTTGAGAATTCTCTGTTTCACTCTGTTCCCAATTTTTAAATAGGGTTATTGGTTATCTGGAGTCTAACTTCTTGAGTTCTTTGTATATATTGGATAATAGTCCTCTATCGGATATAGGATTGGTAAAGATTTTTTCCTTCTGTTCCTGCCCCCAGCTAAGCTCAGATCATTTTGTGTAGATATAGAAGTAAACATATCACCATGTAGTCATTATAATAAGGTAATGAAATGCCTTGTAGAAAGAGTTTATAGACTTTAATTTTGATCATAAATGCTCCAGTTTCAACATTCCTTTTAGGGCTGAGTAAGAAGTTGTCACGTCATAGACAAGATCATAGAACCAAGTGCCCACTTCCCATAGGAAGATTTTAGTTTTGGATGACTCTTCTATGTCTTAGTTACCATGGAAACAGCATCCCTTAGGCTTCTGTCATTCAACTCTACCAGTCTGTGACTTTCCTTGCTCTCATTGAACTCAGCTCCTATTCTTTCCCTTACTCTTCACTGTCACTGATGAGTGAGATCCCTAGATGCTCATTCCTGTGACCACTTCCATCCTGTCTTTCTTCAGAAATAGCTGTATATCCATGTATGTGAATTTACATGGACTGCCCTGTTACCATTGAAGTGGTGTGAAAGGGAAGCAAATTAGGTCTTCAATGTCATACCCTGTCTTCAAAAGCAAGGTGGAGGGAAATAGGGGAAGATGCCTGATGTAAGCTTGTGGCCTGTGTGTGTATACATTTGCACATCACACACACACACGCACACACACATTTCCACACATTTGCATTCTGAAACACCTGACAGTGTTGCTGCTGGCTTGTGATGAGAAGAAGAAAAAGAAGGAAGAAGTGCAATGAAAAGTTTGACCGTGGCTTGTAGTTTGACATATGTAGCAGAGAGAGCTGAATAGGAATGATGTCATAGACATGCCACTGTCTGCCAGGGAAAACATGAGTGTTTGCAAAAGCTGCAGACATCCACAAGTGAATTTTACTTGTTGACAAGAAGGTAGCAGGCATTCTTGGCTGACAATGTCTTCCACACAACCCAGAGAATTCATGTGGAGGTGAGAACTAACATTGGGAAAGTCGGTAGTTAGAACACGGAGAGATTGCTTCCGTTCAAACCGTACCACAGACATTGAGCAGAGGATTCATCCTGAAGGTGTTTCCATAAACTTTCTGCCAGGTTCCCTAGCACCTGGCCAGTCAATCCTTGAAGCTTTCCTTTGCCTTCCTTTTTCTTGCTGTGCACTCAGTGCACAGAGCTAGATTCTTGACATCTCCCTAGGACCTTCTTTGCTCCTCACAGATGCTTAATCAGCACAGACCAGAGAAGCAGAAGTTTCCCACCTTTCAGCACAGAAATACTAAAAAGCTGAGAATAACCACTTACCTTTTCAGGTACAACCGAGTTGATTCTACACACATTAGAGTCATGATGGATTAAAGAATGTACTTACATGTGGTACAAAGAAGTAGAAGAAAAAGAAAACTTACCACTGATCCAATCTTAAAGTTTAAGCATCATATTGAAATTAGGTTGATTAAACAAAGAATGAGGCATCACATCTGGTGTGTATTTAGTGCTAAAGCTGTCTCTTAGGCTGAACTTGTTTCTTTTAGGCTGTGTGAGCTTCGACAGGTTCCTTTGACTTTGTGAATCTGCAAGTCAGTTTCAATAGCTGTAATAATTCGTGAAGTTGTTAGGGATATAATGTGAAGGAAAATACAGAAAAGGTCTAGAGCCATACGCAGTGCATGATGGAATCTGTGCATGTGTGTATGTATGTGTGGGAAGGGGATACTGATAAGAAGCCATGGGCCACTGTTCTGTCATAGAATAAAGCAAAAACAAAACTATGCCAACCAGAGTACACCGTGCTTTCATTTGAGTGACAGCCCTCATATTTAAGACACAGACTTGGCCCATTTATTCCCCATCTCCAGGTTATTCAAACCCATGCATTTAACAAATTTATTTTGAGCCCCAAGGGCCAGCAGAAAGAATGGAAACAGGCGACCTCAGGAGGTAGAAGGTGGGGGGAGCGTCCGGAATGTACCAGAGACCTGGGAGGAGAGACTCTCAGAATCGTATATGAAATGTCTAACAGCAGGGAGAGGAAACTTATAGAGCACCTCCAAGACAGGAAGGCATCAAGTGAGGAATGGGGTTGCCATCCCACAGTCAGAAAACTCTGATCCATAATTGTTCCTGTCTGCAAGAACAAAAAAGGAGAAGAGCCTGAGGAATAAGAGGCCCAGCAACCAGCCCAAAGTGGGATCCAGCTCAAGAGGAGGCCCCCATGGCCTAATACTCTTACTGAGGCAATGGAGTGTTCACAAAAAGGGGCCTATCATGACTGCCCTCCGAAAGACTCAACAAGCAGCTGAAAGAGTCAGATGCAGATATTTGCACCAAACCGATGGACAGAAGCTGCTGACCCCTGTAGTTGAATTAGGGAAAAGCTGGAAGAAGTTGAGGAAGAGGACCACCCTGTAGGAGGACCAGCTGTCTCAATTAATCTGGACCCCTGAAATCTCTCAAACACTGGACCACCAACCAGGCAGCATACACCAGATGTTATGAGGCCTCCAACACACATACAGCAAAGGACTGCTGGGTCTGGGTTCAGTCAGAGAAGATGTACTTAACCCTCAAGAGACTAGAGGCCCCAGGGAGTGGGGAGGTCAGATGGGATGGTGTGTGGGGGGGAAGGAGGGGTGGGATGTGTTACAGTCAGAGGGGACTGGGAGAGTGATAAAATCTGGAGTGTAAAAAAAAAAAAGATTAAATATTTTTTTTCCGGTTTTTCGAGACAGGGTTTCTCTGTATAGCCCTGGCTGTCCTGGAACTCACTCTGTAGACCAGGCTGGCCTCAAAACTCAGAAATCCACCTGCCTCTGCCTTCCAAGTGCTGGGATTAAAGGCATGAGCCACCACTGCCTGGCTAATAAAATTTTTTAAAAAAGAAGTTGTTTAGAACACACTCCTCAAACCCAACTAAATAGTGCTGGTATTTGGACAGTTTTCCTTTAATAATCATCTTCTATAAGCCTTGTGAAGCCGAATTCATGATTACTATAGTATGCTCTTGTCAGAGAAACACAGTTAGTATAGACATGCAGAAAATTTGAGCGAGAGCCCTTTGTGTATGAAAATTTAACTGAGTAATCTTAGGGATAATGGTTTGGTGTGAAAAATTAAAGATCAATACCTCATTAGTCTTATTTTAAATAGTAAGTTTCTGGGACACATCTTCATTTTATCCCATGAGCGCTCTGGTCACATGACTCTTCCTTATGAATTGAGTCGAATCATGTGGTACCTCATTAGGGATGCTGTGTCTAATGCCTTCATAAAAAAATCACTATTATTTTTTAAATGGGAATTTGAGACAATCCTATGGACACTTCATTCCAATACAGATAATATAACTTTTATGGGGGGAGGGGGAGTCTTAAGCTTCGTGCCCGGTGGCTCAAGCACACAGGTGCCTGTTGTCTCACTTTAGCACAGAGGCTTCAAGCAGTTTTGGTCCATGCAGACCTTCTGGCGGGATGATAGGTAAGGATGAAGTGTGGTGGAGAGAGTAGGGCGGGGCAGCTTCAGAGAAGAGGGAGAAAGCAAGCTTAGGCTTTCCCAAGTATCAGAAAGAAAGAAAGAGGAAGCCCGTAAGGACAGAGTTCTTTTCTGAGTTCATACTTGGTGGTTTAGTTTGGACTTGCTTGAATTGAATTAGGATCCAGAAGAGCTGGCAGGTATTAGCAGAGGTGTATGGGGAACTCTGATACCTGCAAGATCCCTTAAGGGTATATATAGTTCCTTCTTCCCTCTCCTTAGCACCTACAGGTGAACTATGCATGGTGGGGAAAGGGACCGGGGGTGGACTCATGACCTAGTGATTGATAGTCACAGCTGCATCAGCTCTATGTTTAAATATATTTTTTCTGGTTTTAAAAATGAGTGTGTCTTTGCCTGTATTTAAGTGTACAATGTTACATGGATGCAGGGACTGTGGAGGCCAAGGGAGAGTGTCAGAACCCCTGGCTGGCTGTGTGTCCCCACATGGATGCTGGGAACTGAAACCAGGTCCTTCTGGTTAAAAGCAGCAAGGGCTCTATCTCTGCAGGCCCAGGATCAGGACTTAAAACTGAGTAGTATGCAATGCCTTGGGTAGTTTAGAGTGTAAGGCCTCTACCTAGGACCAGAGGTAGAATGCAGATCCTTTTTTTCTTTTTTTTTTCCTGATCCAGGGTAAGTAGCTTGTGTTTTAAACAAAGGCCAGACACCTCTAGCTTTTTACATGATCATTAAAATGGTAATTTTATGGTAATTAAAAACCCTAAGAAGTGCCAAAGTGGATGTTTACATTTCCAGTGCTACCAGGGGACCCGCAAAGCTAACTTGAAGAAGGGTTAGTCCTCCAAGGCTGCTAAGCCTACTGTAGAAATAATAGCTGGGATACCGAAGAGACACCATGGCTACCATCTGGCACTGTTCCATCCGGTTCCCATGGGTTAAGTAGGACCCAAGCCAAAAACTAAACTCTGAAAGTAGAGAATAAAGGAAAAACCCTCTAGGTAGAAAGTGACGTGAGACTGGAGGCAGGAGCTTGAGTGTCTTTACAAATAGCAATGCATAACTGTGTTACATTGGACTTTGTGCTTGAAAAATAAGAAAAAAATTTGATAAAAATAGCTCTGAAGATGTAGGTAGAGAACAAAATTTGAAGGAACATAGAATACCTTTGGTTTCTCTCAAGTTTTCCTTTCCATTAGATTAGGGGGAAACCTGCTTAGAAGCAATTTTTGACTCAGTTAAGTTTTGAGTTCCCTCCTGAGCTAACTGTAGCTTAGGAGGAGTGATTGATATCTCCTGGGGCTAATGGCTGAGGCATTGTTTCTCAGAGCAGGACTCTTTGGCCCAGAACACACATCTATGAATAGAGATGTGATGGCCACAGAAGCACCTGCTTATCAAACCCTCTGGATCTGCCATCTCCCTGTAGCTTTTTTGTTCTCCAGCCTCTGCCTGGTGTTCCCCTTTTCAACATTTATTGAATGTACCCCGTGCTCTCAGAGGGATGATAATTTCTTCTCTTAGCAGCCCTAAATTACTGCGGGTATGTGATGTGGTTTTCGAAAAAGAATTGATGTAGAGTTTAGACAGTCATATGATGAAAACGCTCTATGGACCACTGGCTAAGATAATTTTTTCATTTCATATAAAATCCTCTGTAGATAGATTTATACAAATGACTTTTTTTTCTCCTTCAGAGCCTTTGGGGAATGGAAGCTCTCTTTAGCGTTTATGAGTTCCTTAGTATTGGGACCCTCAATGTATAGAATCCGACTAATAGAGCAGTGAACACTCCATTTTCTATGGGATGATTTTAATAGATTGGTGCACACAATATCTATGGAAAATGAGCCAGTTAGGTTATAGTCTAGGTGACTGTAACTCATCAGGGACCAGGCAGAAGCATCCAAATAATGTATACATACTTGAAGGACTTCCTTGAAACATGTTCACATCTGCAGTAGAAGCAGTTGCTAGTATTAACTTACTTGATATTTTCAGCCTATTCATAGCTAAGGATCCACAAATGTAAATTGGAGTTTCCATCTTTAGATGTATATATCTTAAGTTTCTTCTTTTGTACTTTGTATTTACATACAGGATCATCCATCAGCATCCCATCCTGGGGACACATAGATAATTCTATATCAGCAGGTCTAAGGTAAAGCTTCTCTCTCCCCTCAACACTGTTCTGCTACTTCCCACTAAACACACACACACACACNCACACACACACACACACACACACACACACACACACACACACACACACACACACACACACACACACACACACACAACGACTCTTCCCTCAAAGGCAGTTAATCCTGGAGCTACATATAACTGACCATGACCCAGAAACAGATTCAGGTTGATTCCAATATAATGTACCACTATGGAAGTAGTTCCGTGAGACCTTATTAGTTACAGAACAATGAAAGACATATATCAAGGTGTATTTAAAACACATTAGTGAGACCATCAAGCAGGTATGTTTATAACAAGGTGACTCCAAGGTGCAATCTGGTGACATCCTTAGACTTGGTCTAAGCTAATGGTTTGATTTTACATTTTCAAATGATTTCCCTGTATTCTGAAGGTCAAAGGCTAAGATAGGCAAGGAAGGGTTGCCCATTGTGTTAGAGACAGCCTAGGGTGTGAGTTGGCCTTGGTCTGCAAAAGTCCATCTCTTTACTATCTATCTATCTATCTATCTATCTATCTATCTATCTATCTATCTATCTATCTATCTATCTACACACACACACACACACACAATTTACTTTGGAGCTTTTCTCTCTTAACTTTGGGGACTTTAGTTGATATTCCCAGCCATCGCTGCCATCCTTCTTATCTACCCAGTTGCCCCCAAATGGAAATTAAGGAGCTTCCCTAAATTTCTTTCCACGCTCTCTCTAATCAACTGTCACTTATTCTTATAATGGCTGCCCTCCCACCTTATCTATCCCTCCCTCTATCCCAGAGCTTTTGAGAAGCTTAACGACCTCTCCCCTCCTATAATTTCTCGTCCATGTTGGCTGTGGAGGTGCTATGCAAGTATCGCAGTGTCATACTGTGAATCAGCTCCTTCCAATTTTACCCATCACGTTCAGGAAAACATCAACACTTCTCCTTAACCAAGGCAGTTGCCATCTCCTGCTCAGTCCCCATTACCTTCAGCTGGCATCTCTTAGTGACTTCCATAGACTCTGCAGAGAGGTCACTGTCTTATCTAGGTGGGCCTTCCTTTGCAGTCATCTGTATCCTTCCAAAAGGGAAGCATAGGCAGATGTCTATATTCCCAGGCAAACTCCCAAGTGTTAGGTTTGAAAACTGGAGTGATAAATCAGAAACCAACAGATGCTGACATCCATGAGACACTAAAAGAATCAAGGAATGAAATTCCCTTAAATCTTCTGAAGGAGCCAGGCCATTGGCACCTTGATTTGTGCTGAATGATATTAATTTTAGAAGGCTACCCTCCAGAGACATGAGAGAATTGCTTCTATCGCTGTAAGCCAGCAGGTCTGTCTTAACTTGTTACAGCAGTGGTGGGAAACTGATACAACTGTTACCCTTCTTATTTCCCCAGAACCTTAAGTGTTGTAACATGTTTGCCCACTGCCTAGAAAAAGGTTTTCTCTATGGAAACGTTTTTAATGGAAGCAAACAACTGTCTGCTTATCTTCAGTGGTAATTTGTGAATCACTTTCTGACTCCGGCAAGCCAGCATGGTGTCCTGGACTGCCTGCTGTAAGCCTTTTGTATTCAGTTTTCAGTGTGTTCTTTATTTATGGTTGTGGTACAGAGGCATGAGAGCTGGTGATTAGGGACCCAGACCACTTGGTTCAATTAAGAGATGGTTGGAGTGTTAGTGTGTGAGTTAGATCTCTAAGCCTTATCTATAAAATGGTAATAATAAGACCCCTGTTCCTCATGAGGCTTGCACTGAGATGATCTATGTTCAGATTATATCTGGTAGGAAGTAGATGCCCAGCAAGGGTTAGTTGCTTGCTCTTTGAAAACTCTTCCTTTGTAGTTTTCTCTTTACTAAACTAGAAGCTTTTGGAAGGAAAATGAAATTCTTTTCAAGGAAATATGAGGGTGATGGTTTGTGTTTAAGTTTATATATATATAAAATATATGTGTGTGTATATAATGGATAAATGACTAAAAATGAGTTTTAACATAGGCCTGGATAATAATGTTATCCTTTTATGTGGAACCCTTAAAAGTCCAATCCTGTTTGCTTTTATCTTTTAAAAATGCAATGTAACATTTTTATCTATACAGTGTGGTATCATGTCAGTCCTTTCATCTTTATTCAGGAATATTAATTAATAATTCAGGAAGACTTATTAAGAAATTTATTTAGTGTGTTGTGATTATATTCATGCCACTTTTTCCCCAACTTCTCCAAGATATATCCACACCTTCCTACTACCCCAAAAGCTCAAGTTCATTCATATCTTCTTTGTTTTCTCTCTGTCTCTGTCTAAATAACCCATGAAGTTATCCATATGCTCATGTGTGGGGGCCCATCCACTGGAGCAAGGTCAGCCTATCAGCGGCTCTACCTGTACTCTCACAGACAACCTGCTCTCCCTCCCACAGAAACCATCAACTGTCAAAGGCCTCCAAGTTAAGATTGGGGAGGGATTGGCGTAGGCGTTTCATGGCGTCTGAACACTCCCTGGGTCTTATTGTCTGCACTTTGATTGGTGTTGAGTATCTACACTAACAACTGTTCACTGCACAAAGAAACTTCTATGATGAAGTCTGGGAGGGTAGTCCAATATCATGTCTATCATAGGGTTCTTACAGATGTCAGACTCAGTATCTCCTCTTCTTGATGGGTACTTCAGAATATTCTTTAGCTTTGTATATAATTTGAAAGTTCTAGTTTGACTTGATAGGGAGTTTGCAGGTAGACTGTCTGAGAAACTAAAAAGTTTTCTTTAACCAAGTTTCTTTAAGAGATGGTTAAAGGAAACTTATTCATGTGTGCAGCTCATTTGTATGACTTTGCCACCAGAGAAGCTGAGAGATAAAGAAGATTCCATTTTATCAGACAGGAGTATTCAGGCTTGCTGATTACGGCACATCCTATCATCTGGCTCTCCCTCATTTTACAGGACCCATTTGGCATCTTTTGAAGAGCTCACAAAATGATTGATATCATTCACTGGAAAAATCTATTGTGCTGAAATCATCTTTGTGGAAATTCCTCTAAAATAATAGTGGTCATTTTTTTCCCCTAGAGGGAACTTAAATACAGTTCCTTTACACTCTATTTTATTGCAAATGCCTTTCAAAGACATTGAAGTCACCAAGAGAATGTCTTACATGATTATGATTGCTTTAGAGATCTGAAGGATATTGAGGAAAACACTTGATAAATCAAAGCCTGGAATACAACCTTAGGCTTTGTTTGGTTGAATCTCAACAAAACTCTCTTCTCATAGTAAGTATATTCAGATATTTTTAAAGCCACTTAGTAAAATATATGATTTAGATATCTGCTGCAGTAATCCTTAACTCTTTCATAGTTATTTGTAATTCATTTACCAAGAGTTAAGAGTTATGAATTTCACTGACGCAAATGTGAATGCCATGCATTATGCACAAAACATGTATTTCAGCTTAAATTTTATTTATTTATAGGTACTAAAAGGCCTCACAACCACAAGGGTAATTTTTAATCAGTAGGTTTTCTTGACTATTTTTTTTTCTCTTTAATATCAATCCATGACAGTAACTACATAAAGAAAGGCTCTTGGTGTGCTTAGCTAGACTATTGGCAGTGCTAGTCTGTTAAATGGAACATAATTAGTCTTATATTCTCTACAATGAGCCGATTCATAATAATATTGATATTGCTTTAAGGACAGGATTATGTATTATTCAGTTTTTAATATCTGCACCAAGCAGACTACCTGGTACATCGTTAGTCACTGGAGGAATGCAAACTATAATTATAATGTAACTTTAATGGGTATAATAAAAAAAAGACAATACCAAGTGTTGGCAAAGGTACAGAAAAGTTACAGTACCCATTTGTTATTGGCAGAAGTGTAAAATTACAGTCACTTTTATAGGACAGTTTGTCGTTGCTTAAAATTTTCAGTTTACTCTATGACTCGGCTGTTCCACGCCAGGGTGTCTACTTGGAAGGGAAGAATCTTCTCTTTGCTCCCCAGTGTTCTCTAATCCCTAGGTGGATTCACACAGCGCACAGATGACTTCTCTCCCTTTTCCCTAGGCTTGCATCACAGTTAATGATCTATATTGTCAGCTGTAGAAAGGCAAGGTGATACTGACCTTTCTGTATGTCAGGTTTTCACTTTGGCAATATTTTTTTTTCATTAGAAAAATTGATAATTGAGGGAAATAATCTAATGTGCATATTTGTATTAGATATAGGTTCCTTTTGATCATGTAATTATGGAATCACATATCTTTATAGCTGATATATACTTTAAAAATTAAAGCTTACAAATAAATATAACACTACTGTAGTACACTTCTCTTTCCAATTTCATGAGAATTATAATCCCAAATAAGACTTTATTTAACAATAGACTTTTGCAAATCTAAGCACTGAAGGTATAGATATACTTGACTACTGTGAGTTTCAATTACAGTGTGGCTTGAACCCTCATGTCAATAGGAAAAAACACAGAGACATGCACAGGAAAATGACCATATAATAATGGAGGCAGAGTTTGGGGTTATGAATCTTCAAGCCTAGGAACCTCAAGGATTATTGGTGCCATAAGATGTGAAGAAGAAAAGTCCTTCCACCGAGCCTTTAGGTCAGTGGTTCTCAGCCTGCTGGTTGCAATCCCTTTGGGGTCAAATGGCCCTTTCACAGTGGTCCCCCAAGAACACCAGAAGACACAGATGTTTACATTTGATTCAGAACAGTAGCAAGATTACAGTTATGGAGTAACAATAACAGTAATTCTATGCTTGGGGGTTATAACAACATGAGGAACTATATTAAGTGGTTCCAGCGTTAGGAAGGTTGAGAACCACTGCTGTAGAGTGAGCTTAGAACCCCAAAGTTTGCTGGAACTGTATATGGCTAAGTACAATTAGCGATACATTATAGAGTGCTAAGAGTCTAACTCATGTAATGTTAAAAATAAAATATAGATGTTTTAATATCAAAGAAATCACTAAATCTCTTTATGAGCAAAGACATAGCTAGATTTCAGATTATGCAATAATTGGCCCCACATGAGTTTATGTTTTATGGGAATCACAGTCTCTCTGAGTTGAAGTTTAACGGCTACTAAATACCCACTTTGTGTTGATCACTGATCCTTATAAAAACTGAGGCTGCAATTTAGAAAGCCAAGGAAAGATTCCTCTGATGGATTCGTCTAATGGTAGAATTGAGAATTAGATGCTTGTGGAGTTTAAAATCAGCAAAGATGTATGCCACATGCTATGTCTGAGCATATGTATTTTGTTTAAATTTTTATGTATTTTTACTCTTGAAGAGTTTATAGATGGACATTTTTTTTATTCCTGATGTATTTCTTTAAAAATGTGTTCCTTTAATACACGAGTTTTGAATGACCCTTTTGTACTGGTCACCATCAGAAAGCACAAGTGTTTACATTATGATTTGTAACAGTGGCAAAGTTACAGTTATGAAGTAGCAATACAAATAATTTTATGGCTTGGGGAGAGGTCACCACAACATGAAGAACTATATTAGGAAGGTTAGCAATCACTGCTTTAATATAAATGTGAGTGGGTCTTGGACAATTTAGTTATCTGCGACAGTGATAATCTGTCACACTGAATAATTATTTTTGTTTTTAATTAATTTTGTAATTAACATATAATAATATTGACAGGCTTTTCTATTTCTGGAAGAACTTATTTTTACACTTCAGCATTTAGAATGAAATAACAGTCTTATTAGGTTTTCATTGAAAATGTATAATATATATAAGCAGCTATGTATATTAATATTTATCATAGGCTTCTAATAACCCCAGAATATATTTTCATTAGCATTTGTTAACAATAGTGTGTCTTTGGCAATAAGAGAACAGACTAGTGATTTCCTTCTTGTGCTGGAGCTACAATGTCATGAGCTTGAAAATCTCAAGTATTTCTCGTAAGAGGAAATAGTTAATCTTAACTCTGTAGTCTTAGCTCTGTAGTCTTCCGTCATGGTCTCAGAGGGTTGTTTCTGTTTAATTATGTTATAAGCTAGATAGTAATGAAACTTAGACTCTCTGTTATGGGACCCACCCAAGTGGTGCTGCTATCATTTCTGCCTCAGAGTCCATGGCCCACCAGGAACTGTGTTGTTGTTCTAATTTAGAATGGATGTTAAGACTTGTTAAAGTCACTGGATGTTAGGTAAAAGGTTAGAATCCCAACTGTGCTGTTTCTTCAGTCAGATTCTTTGAACTTTCATTTTACATGGCTTTTAAAACAGGCATTTAAGAGTCAACTGGATGCGGTTAACCCCAGGCACAATGCCGTACAGTAGAGAACTAGGGCTTTCACGCCTAGCATAGTTAAAGCCTCATATGTTTGCTTGGGTGGCAACTTTCTATTTCCAGTTCCCCAAGGTTATGACAACCGTTTTTCTACTTCTGGATTCAATTAATTTGAATTCCATATGTAAGTAGGATAATGTAGTTTTTCTCCTTCTGGTTGGGTCTTTTCACATACATGCCTTAAAGTTCATCCATGTTGCTGCAGTGCAAGATTCCTTATATGCTGAGTGGTATTTCCCGTTGGCATGTTCCTGTGTGCATGTTCACGTGTGCACATTCACATGTGCATGTTCCCGTGTGTGCATGCATCATATTTTTAATGACCTATCAGTGGTCACTTGGATTGTTTGCATTTCTTGGTTATGAATTATTACTGCAGAGTCCATGGATGTATTAATATAGTATTTTAGAATAAATAATGTAAAGTGGGATTGCTAGATAATGTGGTAGTTCATTTTCCAGCTTTCAGACAAATTTGAAAACATTTTTCCAATTTTATATTCTTCCCAGAAGAATGCAAATGTCTCCGTTTCCCACATCCACACCAATACTTCCATTTCGTCTGTAGTAATCATAGCCAATTGGTGTCGTAGGGTTTCTATTGCTGCGATGAAACACCATGACCTAAAAGCAAGTTGGGGAGGAAAGGGTTTATTTGGCTTAGGCTTCCAGATTACAGTCCATCCCTGGAGGATGTCAGGGCAGGAACTCAACCAGTGCTAGAACCCGGAGGCAGGAGATGGTGCAGAGGCCATGGAGGAGTCCTTACTGGCTTGCTCCTCATAGCTTGCTGAACCTGCTTTTTTTATACAGTTGAGGACCACCAGCTCAGTGATGGCATCACCCACCCTGGGCTGGCCCCTCTCCCCTTGATCACTAATTGAGAAAAGATCTTACAACTGGATCTCATGGAGGCCTTTACTCAACGGAGGCTCCTTTCTCTCTGGTGGCCTTAACTTGTGTCAAGTTGACACACAAAACCAGCCAGCACAATTAGCCATTTAAGCATTTCACAGCCCTTTATTCACTGAAGTCCCCTAACAACTAACTCTAGGAAATAGAGAAATGCTCCCTCTTTACATACGAAGAAATTGAGATTCAGACAATTTAAGTAACTGCCCAGAATCACAGGCTCATGAGGGTCAGGCATGAGCTGTGGCATTTAAGCCTGGGGGCAGCACTGCCTTCAACAGGATGGAGATAAATAGCGAGCATTACACTGGCTGGATATTAGCATAAATGATGTGTTGTAGGCACTTTGCTGAAAATGGTGGAAGAAAGGTTAGTTATTATAGATGCTTTTCTTTACTGTGAAGGAAATGTCAAGGTATGCATTTTCCTTGTAATAAGAGTTTATGGAATTTAAACATTGTCATCACATCTTAATGCTGCTGATGCATTTCTTGTCACATCTTAATACTGCTGATGCATTTCTTGTCACATAATACTGCTGATGCATTTGTTGAAGGCTTCTTCAGTGCAGCATACTTACTTGCTTAATTTAATGGGTGAAACTAAATGTAGCACTATACTACTAGCTTAGTAATTCATGTTCTATAATTACTTCTTGATGCTTGAGTTGTTTTAACTAGGGATTGTTTGTGAAAGTCAATTAATCTTTTATTAATATGCTAGTATTTAGTAATATTCATGAGAAGAATTTTAATTAATTTTAGTAAATTATTTATCATCATTTAGTTTTATTGCAGAGAATATTTGCTCTTCTTTGATACTTACCTTTTTATTTAATGAGATGATTTTTAGATACTTTAAAATCAGCTTTCCCATTAGGCTTCTGTACCAAAAATTCTGGCCAAAATTATCAATGGCCTCTAGCAACTAAAGTTATTGTTTTCTTTGATAGTTGTAATATCATTTGGTTTCATGAGAGCCTTCATAGTCTTTGTCTTAGTTAGGATTTCCATTGCTATGAAGATACACCATGACAAAAGAAAACATTTAATTGGGGCTGGCTTACATTTTTGGAGGTTTGGTCCATTATTGTCAGTGCAGGAAGCATGGCAGCATACAAGCAGACATGATCCTGGTTGAAGGGACTGAGAGTTCTAGATCTTGATCCAACAGCAGCCAGAAGAGGGCTGTCATCTTCAGGCAGCTAGGAGGACACTCTCTCAAAGCCCACCCCCACAGTGACATACTTCCTCCAACAAGGCTACACACACCTACTCCAACATTAGGCCACACCTCCTAATAGTGCCACTCCCTGGGCCAAGCATGTTCACACCACCACAGTCCACTATGGTTTTTCTTCATGATCACCATCATGACCATCATCTTTGTCTTCATCTTTTCCTTGTCATTCTCAGAGTCATCTTTTGATGGTCTGTGTTATAGGAAATAGTTTAAATTTTGGCAAACGATAAAATGAAAATACAAAGACTTTTGCTTTCATTTCTAGACACTATTCAGATGTTGGGTATTATACAGTTGAGTTTTAGGTAAATAGTGGGAAATGCCCTGGCCAATAATGGTCAATCTCTTTCCACTCTGCT
Source organism: Mus pahari (assembly GCF_900095145.1). Lineage (NCBI taxonomy): Eukaryota > Metazoa > Chordata > Mammalia > Rodentia > Muridae > Mus > Mus pahari. Next base: position 84,763,397 of record NC_034598.1, on the reverse strand, counting down.
TAGCCATGATAGGACCACATACATCACCTTGCAGTGCCACCGAAAGGAACCAAGCCATTGTGTTGGCATTGCTCATATACACATGTATCCTGCTGCATAATCCTCACAATGCTTTAGCATAATCCTCACGATAGTTATAGTTGTACAGTTTCTCTAAAATGAACAAACCTCAGATCATTCAGACAGGGGAGGTGTTAATCGCCATTGCCTTAGGATGAAGAACAATGTCAACTTAAAAAATAGCATGCTCTCTTTCTCATACAGGGCCTTTGGAACTGTGATCCAATTTTCAGTCCGTTTGAATGTTAGTTCAAATAACAATAAATATTCTTTGTTCCTTGTTTTTGAAAAGTCATGATAAAATGCAAACCATTGTGTAAAAGTAATTTAAAGTTTCAAATAGTATCGATAATAAATAGCATGGAGGGAAACTATTTCACTGCTTAGAGTTTTGGGGGGTTGTTTTGTTTTTAGAAAAAGGAATCAATCTCTCTCTCTCTCTCTCTCTCTCTCTCTCTCTCTCTCTCTCTCTCTCTCTCTCTCTCTCTCTCTCTCTCTCTCTCTCTCTCTCTTTCTTCCTCCCTCCCTCCCTCCCTCCCTCTCCAACTCTCCAACTCTCCCTTTCTTTTCCTCCTTTCTTCCCTCCCTCCCTCTCCTTCTTGCATGGAATACATCTTGATGACATTTTTCCCTCCCTCCACTCCTCCTAGTCCTCCTCCCTCCCTCCAGATACATACACCACCCCCATCTCTCTCCCACATCCAATCCTCCTCCCCTTTTCTTCAGAGAAGAAGAGGCCTCTCAGGGATATCATCAAACATAGCACAATGAGATACAATAAGGCAATGCAGAAATCCTCATATCAAAGCTGGATGAGACAACCCAGCAGGAGGACAAGGGTCCCAAGAGCAGGCAAAAGAGTCAGAGATGCCCCCTCTCCCGCTGTTAGGTGTGCCATAAAACCACCAAGCTACACAACCATAACATTAGAGTTCTAGTTTTCTGTAATGGGAGTCTGTGTTCTGCTTATATAGGAACGTTAGATCCATTGGCTTTGATTAGGGGTGGGGTCTTGTGACTGCAGGTGTAAGGGATTCCTCTTCTTTCCTGAGGATCCCCACCAAATGTGTGTCAGAATGGCAAAGCTGAGAACTATTCCCACCCTTTAGACAAGAGAAAACAGTGTTAAAAAATGACTTTAGTAGTTACCAATCTAACAGTCTTAAGTGTTTTGGGGTTGGAGGTAATTTCTGGTTTCTCAAGAGCTTGTGACATTGTGGTATTTATAGGAAAAAATAATTATTCCTCAATGTTACTTGTTACTGGATTGATGAATAATTTTAAGAATTTCGTTACACCATGAAAGGAAGTTTCACTAGAAACAGATTTTGTTTACAAGAATAGATTATTATTTTAACCAACAGAGTGTGTATGAAAATAACACTTGTAATGAGTCTGAAAACTGTTGTCATGGTTACTTTGATTATTAAAATATCCTGGCCCCCTCCTTTTTTTCTTTATCCTGGAAAGAAAGCAAAACATCTGTCTCTGAGATTTTAGAATAATAAATAACATTAATTTATCTTAAATCAAGGCTAAAGCACTTGGTCAAATGAGATACCTTCTTTAACAAAGATAATATCTCAAAGGAAATTTCATAATTCTCATGAAATTTCTCTGGAATTCTGCCTGTAAAGTTATTTGAATAACAGCTAGTCATCATAGAAGAAGATCAGAATGACAGGTTTCATTGGTTCAGTTACAATTCATGGCTATATATTAATGGTTAAATGGTTTTGAAATATATTTGGGAGCACAACACAATCTAATGCTGTAGAAGATATCAAATAGAGCAAAGAAAAAAAAATATGTTACTTGAAAGAACTTAAAAATACAGAAGGTGATGCACAGTGTTTCTAGATCAGAGCATTTAATTTTCACTAACTCTTTTCAACATCTCATAGTAATGGACAGAGTTCAGTGTAAGAAAACTAATGCGCAGGATCAAGGTGATGACCAAGAAGTCAGAGTTTTGAAGTCTGTTTTGCTTAGAATTTCACTACTGCGCTTACCACAAAAAGTATTCACTGGAGAAAATTTGCAAACCACCTTACTGTAAATCCCTTACATGGGATGGTCACTGGTTCACACGCATGGGTTCAGTGGACACAATGGCTTTTTGCCTGTAATGATCTTCTGCTTGGTACCCTCTTCCAGCCTCTCCTGATTCATTCTCGAGGTCATGGTCCCAGCAGTACACACTCACAAGTGTAAAGCAACATTATTGCACCTGCTGTTCAAACGCACATTTATTTAGAGTCTAGGATCCTTTAAACTCATGAATTGCTGTGATTTTGTGCCCGCTGGTAAATGATGTGGATACAAGGGACATAATGCGGTAAACATCATCTTGTGTTTCAAATGGCCTCTACATTAATATGCAATATTCAACAAATGACTGCAAATTTAGCGTTCTGCTGTAGAAACACCCTTTATAATATTTCCTCTGAGATTTTAAAAGTCTGCTTTCAGTACATTATAATATTTATTTGTTTTGTTTTGGGTTCTCGTGGCACTAGCTTTGGGCAGTACAACCAACATGCATCATGGAGTTTTCAATTGTTATGAAACATAATAAACAACATGAAGTTGTAAGTCTTTGTAGAAGAGATTGCCAAGCTATTTGCTCAAAGGTTATACTTCATTAAAGGGCACTTTAAGTAATTTCATTGAGTATTGAAACTAACAGTGTATATGACCTAATCACAGGGAGGATAGCATAGCAGAGCAAAGGCCCCAGCAATTGAAGAGACAGGACATGTGCCTCTTGTATGGTGGCATCTGGAGGGATGGGGTTGAAACACTTGAAACCACTAAGTGTGAGGTGGGAGATTTTCAAAGTCCTAAATAGGTGACTGGGAAGCTGTGTTAGGACTCTATATCTGAGTCAAGCATACCAGGAGTTAAGTCAGAGTCTCTGGAATGCTAAGCCCTTCTGTGCCCTGTGGGTTCCTTTTCAGCTATCTTTGCTCATCTTCCGGAGGGCTTTTGAAATCTGAATATGTTTTTTGGTTTTGTCTCCTGTCTCTTCAACTGGAGGAGATCTGAGAGGTGCTTCTCTATGCTTCCTAACAGTTTATGAGCTATTTCTGAACCACTTCCCCAAAGTCCCATTGTGGACACAACATTCTTTTAAGGAGAGTCTTGATCTGTTTCGTGCTAGGGAACAACGTAGAGCAAGCCCTGTTGCCAGAAGCATCTAGTTTTACCTGATACATTAGTTGATAGAAGGGGCATGGACATGCAAGGTGTCCTAAGTCAGGGAGAAGGAGAAAATACATTGGTTTAGTAGTTCCTGAATTTCATCCCCATTAAGTTCTTCCTAGATAGGGTGTTTAGGAGTTTGTCATGACACTAAGTCAAGATGAGCTGAGAGTGAAGGCGACTAGAAACAGATCATATGCTCTGTGTATGCCACCAGCTCAGCACTTAATTAGGCTGGGGTATGCTTTGCTAAAATGTCTGAAAAAATCCAATAGAACTTGTAATTTTTCTGGAGAAAAGCAACCTGAAAGGGTAATTTTTACTAGTAGTTTGCTGGAAATATTTGTTATGTATAAAAGACTCATTTTTCTCTATAAACACAAATTCCTAGCAGCCTGCTATTAATCATCATAGGCTTTTCCTGGGAGTTCAGAAGTCCCGTACAAAAAAAAGAAAAAGAAAGAAAAAATGGATTATTTCCCCCTCTGTAGACTGTAGCTGAATCTTTGTTATAAATCATGGGAAGTAACATTGAGTAACCATGCGTCTTATTAATTCCAGGAGTGTTTTGCTAAGAACATTTTTTTGTGCCCTGCAATTTATCTTAAGGATGGGTCTAGCATCCTACTGTTCTCCTCCTGCCTCTGGAGCTGACACCTTCAGATGTCTGGTCTTGTATTCTCACTTTGCATTTTTTCCGTCTATTTACTCTTAACATCTCGAGAGCATTCTCCATACGAAAAGGGTAGGCAATACGGAGTATCTATCTGGATCTGACCTTGTCCCTTATAAACCGATGCCGAATAACTACGTAATTCTAACACCTCTCAGTGTTTGCCTTCTACAACACAGTCTCTTTCTTGGTTCTTACTGCTTTACCAAACAATTCTTCTTTATCATTGCAATCCCTGCATTTTGATATTCACCTCAACTTATCTCGTGGATTCATCTGTCTTTCACCTGGCTGCCCTCCTTGAGGTGACTATCCTGTTTGAAACTCTTTATGGGAAGATTATTACAGTCCGGATACAGCAGAACGTCTTTGGATGGCAATGTGCCCAAATGTGAAACTTCTTGTATATTCTTCTGCAGTGTCCTGTGTTGATACCACCTACCATCCTGCATCTAGAATTACTAGCATTTTCTCTAATTGGCTAGTCTTATTGCTATTCTACCAATGTTAGGGTTATTGTCTCCTCATTGAGCTGATAAGCAAATGCCAAAGTGTGTCAACCATAACAATTTCATTTGCTAACATCAAACAACACTGAGTGTCATATGCAGAAGTTAGAGATAACATGGATGTGATTATGGCTTAAGTGAGAATCACTAAATAACATTGGTTTTTTTTTTGTGGATAAAGTAAATTTTTATTTTGTTGATCAGTTGGTGAACATTTGGGGTTAAGTTTTGACTATTGCGAACAATGTTGACTTGAACATTTAAATACAAGTCTTTTTATGAAACCAACATGTGTTCTTTTCTCGGGATAATACCTACATGTATGGTTGTAAGCCAGATGGTGAATATATATCTAAATTGATGGGATGAATAAGATGTTTTCCAAAGTAGCGATAGCATCTTGGACTTATATCAGGGAGGAGTGAGAGACCCAGTTTCTTCATGTTTTTCCCATGACTTGGCACAGCCCATCTTCTTGTTTTTGGCTCTCCTGAAGGGTATGTTGATATCTTCTGAATTTTCTTAGTGACCAGTGATGGTAAGCGTCTTTATTTGGGCTTGTTTACAATTAGTGCATATTCTTGGATAGATAACAGCAATGGGTTTCTTGTTATCCCTTCCACACATATACCACACTTCCCTCTAGTCCCTCCCCCCCCCCAGGAAGTACCCTTTCCTGTCCCCCCATCCTTTCCCTCAATTTTCTTCCCTCCTCCTATTAACTACTCTTCTACTTTGAGATTGTCAAGTAAGCTTGTCTGTGTTTAGATTCTCTATATGAGAGGAAACGTGACATACTTGATTTTTGATACCTAGCATGTTTCATATAACATGGCGGCTACAGTTTCATTCTCCTGCCTGTGACATGATAGCTTTGCCCCTCATGGCTGAATAATGAATTCTCCGTTGAGAATGCACAAACCATATGCACCTATTACTTTTCATTTGATGCCTGGAAATGTGGCTGATTCCATAGCTTCACTTCTTTTAAAAATCGGCTAATTTGTTCTTTCAAAGTTGGAACAGTTATTTGTCTTAAATGTAGATGCTTTATCAGCTGTACACTTTGTTTGCATTTTTTAAACAAAATTTTAAACCATATTTAGGACTTGACATTTCCTTTTCTTTCAGATGAGATTCTCTGCCAACTTCATCATGTATATAATGCTCTCTGATCACGCTCATTCCTCCACTCTCTTACACCCCTGGTACCCATGAGATCTCCCTTTCCTCATTACACGTGCCCCTTCCTATTTTCAGGTAATTTTGTTTGGTTTTTGTGACTCACCTAGTTTAACTAGGCCTACCTACATGGGCGTGGAAGTAGAGCTATCATCTGGGGCATGGGCACTTCCATTTCTTAGCTGTTGTAAATAGAACAGCAATGAACATGGACATGAAAATGTTTCTATGGTAAGACATACAGTCCTGCTTTTAGAATGTCATGTTTGCTTGTATGGTTTTAGATTCTACATATGCTTATCATGCTTGTTTCTGGATATTACAAACTATGTTCTTAATTTTAATCGATTATATAGAGATATACTGGATAGTTTCTGTGGATGTTGTAAACTTTCCCTGCTCACTTCTTAGATCTAGTGTATATGTCCAAGAGTAGTATAATGTGGTATCTTTATTTATTGTTTTTGTAGAAACCTCCTGACTGACTTTCAAACTGGCTGCACCAGTTACATTCGCACTGAAAGCGTACTAAAATTCTCTTGATGATAGCCATTATGACTGGGTTAAGATGGCATCTTAAAGTAGTTTCCATTGTCATTTCCTTCAGGTCTGAGGACACTGCATACCTTGTAAAGTATTTCCCAGCTGTTTCTTTTGAGAACTCTCTGTTCTGTTCTAGAGCTCATTTTGTTTTTCTTTGCTTCTTTGTTCTTGATGCTTTGCTCATTCTAGACATTATTCCTCAGTTAGATGGATAATTAGCAAAACATTCCTCCCATTCGTTAGGTTATACTTTCCATTGATTAACTATTTCTCTGATTGTCCACAAGCTCTTGGGTTTCTTGGGGTCCCATTTGCCATTTGTTGGCCTTATTTCCTGAATGACCAGAATCTTATTCAAAAAGTCTTTACACACACACACACACACACACACACACACACACACACACATATATATATATATATATATATATATATATATATATATATATATATGAGACAGTGAAATAGATTTGGGTGGTTTTCAAATTGTTAGTGTTTTCTTTTATATTTTGAATGTTATTGGTCTTATATAAGACTTATTTACCTTAGCCAAGATTACAAAGATGCTATTTCCTCTTTTATTTTTTAGAAATTTTGGGATTTATTATATATATTTAGGTAGTTTATATATTTCAGGTTAATGTTTATGTATGGTGTGAGGTAATGTTCACTTATTTTACATTTGGATACACAAATGTTTTAATGACATTTATTGAAAATTTTGTCATTGCTAGATCAACTTACCTTAGAATGATTGAAGAAAGTAAAATATTTATTTGTGCTCATTTGTGTACCTTCGATTTTATATACTAGAGCTGAGAGGTACAGAACATTCAGTTTTACCTAACAGGAGCGTTCAGGATTGCTGATGACGGGAGATTCTATAATCTGCCTCAACTCCATTTCACAGGACCCATTTGACATGTTTTGAAAAGCCAGTAAAACATGTAGCATGTTTCCTCATGACATTTTTGTACATAGTGACATTATATTTTGTTCCTGTTCATATACTCCACACTATGTGTCCCTCTCTCTTCATGTGGCTGTTATTTTATTCCCTCAAATAATACTTTCTGATTTCATTCACCTGTATTCTATATTCCATTGCCTTCCTTTGTTCTCTCATCTTCTTCTTCCAGTGCCCTATGGTCTACTTTCATGTCATGGATACTTGATACACACACACACACACACACACACACACACACACACACACACACACACACAGAGGATAGATAGATGGATAGATACATAGGTAGATAGACAGATGATAGAAAGATAGATGATAAATAGGTAGAGAGATAGATAGATGGATAGATAGACAGACAGATAGAAGATAGCTAGATATGGTAGATAGATGAAGGTAGATAGATACATAGATATTCTACATATAAGAGAAGATATGAAATGTTTTGTGTTTCTGATTCTGCCGTATTTCACTTAAAAAAAAAATAAGCTCCAGTTCCATTAATTTTCCTGCAAAGTTATGGGAATCCTCCTGCCTCAGCTTCCCCAGCACTGAGATTACAGGCGCTCATAACCATGGGCTGTGGGTGAGTATCCAACTCAGTTACACAGCCTCATGCAGCAAGCATTTTATACCTACTGAGCCATCCTCCATATTCCCTTAATTTATTAGTGTTAGTGTCCATAGCTCTAAAAGTTTCTCCTAGAACTGCCTTGGGATATTCTGAAGGCTCTATAAGTTGTGTTTCATTTTCATTTGATTCTAGTTTTGAATTTTTTTTCACTGTGGTCTGCTGTGGATCCAAGGGAGTGTTGCTCAGACTGCACAATACATACCTGTCTTAGGGTTTCTATTCCCGCGCAAAACATCAGGACCAAGAAGCAAGATGAGGAGGAAAGGGTTTATACAGCTTACACATCCACATTACTGTTCATCACCAAAGGAAGTCATGACAGGGACGCATGCAGGGTAGGACCTTGGAGGCAGAGTGGAAATAGAAGCCATGGAGGAATCCTGCTTACTGGCTTGCTTCCTCTGGCTTGCTAAGATTGCTTTCTTATAGAACCCAGGACTACCAGCCCAAGAAGAGCACCACCCACAATTCGCCCTTCCACCTTGATCACTAATTGAGAAAATGCCCTTACAGCTGCATCTCATGGAGGCATTTCCTCAAGGGAGGCTCCTTTCTCTGTGAGAACTCCAACATGTAGCAAGTTAGCAAATAAAACCAGCCAGTACAATACATATTCTTATATGAATGTAGCATCATAGGAACTTTGAGGCTTTGCTTTTTTAAACATATTTATTTCATGGCAGTGAACATCAAGCTCAAAGGTAAGTATTAAAATTAAATAGTCTTAGCTATTCATCTTCCTTTTTATCAAGTTGTTTCAATCCTTCACAAGTTGCTTGTATTTTCATATGCATCTTATTATTAGCCTGTCGATGTGTGTATTTCTCTGTGATGCTGAGGAGAAATATGACAAATATGGCAACTTCTGCGTCCTAATCTTTGGAATCTATGAATAAGCTTCTCTGCATGGTTTCAGGTCTCCTTAACTTCCTTGCTGTAGCTAGACTTGTAATGTGTTTGTTTCTGGATATTACAGCCTTCCTGATTTTGATGGATTGTCAGTTACATAGAGGTGTATCAGATCATTTGTGTTGAAGTTGGATGTCACAAAATTACTGTGCCCACTCATCATTTCTGGGATGTCTGTTGATTTTGCAGTGTTGTCAGTACAGGTATAAGGCCTTCAGTGTCTGTGGGTGGAGGCAAGTTTACTGCTCTCAAGTCCACTTGCTTCTGCCTGTTATTCTCGTCTTACTCTGCTAACTAGTACTTCCCACTCAGGGGTGAGTGGACATCCTGACGATTCATGCTCCTGTGTCCTCACCCAGCTGAAAAGGCTCAGTCATTTAGCATTCAGATGCTAACGCTAATATTCAAAGTTTCCTTCAGCAGGCCAAGGAAGTTCTCCTCTTTTTAAATTACTGAGCGTTATCAATCATGAGTATATGTCAAATGTTGTCAATCACTGTTCCTGCTGACACTGAGATGATTATAGGATTTTAAAACATCTTTTCCTTTAATATGAATAATTTTGTTGACTGAAATGAAAACCAAATGTGACATTCCCAAAGATACACCTCACTTGGTTTTGTGGTTGGCTCCTCGTGCATAGTCACGAGTTTGTTTTATTAATAATTGCTTAATTTTGTATTAACGCTGGCTTTTCATTGACTCAAAAGAAGGTCACAGCACCCTCTAGCTTAGGGATAATTTAGCCTCTTTATCTAATTCTTTGGCAACGCGTGTCACAGTTTAGGATCCTCAGAAAGCAGAGCAGGACACAGAACTTTGCAGGTCTGTGGCTGATGGGGGGTTGGGGGGTGGGATCAACCTAATCAGGAAATATAGGGAATAAGGTTGTCCAGAAGGGGACACTGCTACCGGGAGAGCTGAGTGAATGCTGTCTCCACTGTTATACATAATGCCTAACAATATCTCACACATTTAGCAAAAGAAAGAAGATATAGAAGGGAGACATTTTTCCTTTAAAAACTTGTTTTTCCGAAGTAAAGTCCTAGTGGGGCAGTGCTTACTATTCAGGTAAACAAACCATAATGTTCTTTGAGGAACATGGATATTATTATTATTATTATTATAATATTAAATTATTGTTAAACAGTGAAATGAGACTATACACATCTAGATACATGTTGATTTTGAGATTCTCCATTGGGAAAACTAGGATGGTTTCTTTGGTTTGATTTCTGGATTATAATAAGCGGGACTCTGGATTGAGATTGCTCTGAGGAATGGTGGGCTGGTGTAGAAGCCACCTTGGAAGATGAAAAATACCATTTTCTTCTAACCTTGTAAGTTGTGTTGAGATGGATTTAGCAAGGGGTGAAGCTTTTCAGATACACAAACACACACACACACACACACACACACACACGCACATACAGAGGAGGGTAACTGTGGTAAGTGCACATTACTGGGGTGATTTATAGCTGTAAAATTGAAGTTCTTTGTGGCGATAGGAAGAGGGAATGTTTCATTTTATTAAGTTAGTTGATCCCTAAACCCAATTAAGGGAGTATTAATATTAAAATGGAAATTAACTATATCACATGTCAATGCAAGCATAGTTAGTTCTATAGGGCAAGTCAGGCAATCCTGCTAAAGAACTATACACATAACCTAGTAGAGTTCATTTCAGGAATGGAAGAGTACTTAAATACCAGCAAATCAACAAATCAGGGGAGGAAAAGCACTCATTAGTGAGTCGGTAATGATGAAAATCCATTTTTGACCTGAATGTATTCTTAATACCGGTCTTGGTATTCTGCCGAGGCTCCACAGGACATGAATACCAACAGGCAACCTTACTCTGAGTCTCCCTAGGTAGTTAGGACAACCTGTTATTTCTTGAAGAAGTCTTATCTGATTAAATTCTATACATTTAAACCAGATGATAGCAATGAGTGGTGATAATAATATACATATTATGATGTATAAGTGTGAGAATATGATATTTATTATGTATTTGACTTCTTTGCAACATAATTAATTGCTTCTGTAAGTTAGTGCTACATAGCCATGCTTGGTATTTTTATCGTCATCATCACAGATGTAGCAATTATTTCTATAGTACTTGATTACTATTATCTTGAAATTTCTGGCTTTCTACCTAAATCTTACCAATTTCATTTTGCCTCAAAATTATGTTACAGTATGGATTTTTATATTGCATCAGTATAAAGTAGTTTTGTTGTTAATAAACCCGCAGGGACCCAGCACACAGTAGTTTTAAAATTTTACAGACTGTGGAAAACTGAAATTTATAGGAATTGTAGAGTGCAGTTGTTGAATTTTAACATCTCTTTCTGTGTGTATATGTACCCCCATTGGAAAGTCTGGACTGAAACATAAAATTCCATGGTATGTTGTTAGTTATCAGTTATGTTTGCATGCAGGCTTCCAGAGCCCTCTATACTGCCTGGCATAATGTCAACCTCATGCTAATTCAGAAAGCTTCAGGAGATTATGGTATGGGAGATAGAATATATGTAACTTGGGAACCTAAATTCTTATGTAATAAGTAATATTTATTTTCAACTCTAGAAGAGAGTCTTTTTAAAATGTCATTTTCTTTCTTAATATTGAAAGTGGTTCATGACTCCTGACATAATAATAACTAAGGAGCCTTTATCTCGTAAGATTATAAACTGAGGCCAGAAAGATAGAATCCAAGGGTCATTGAGATAATTAGTAGCAAGTCTGTACTGGGAGGTAGGTTTCCTGATTGCAGCCACTGCTCAGGCATCTTCTTTAACATGTAATTCTTCAACATGGCATGTATCCCACAGGACACATTTCTGCATTATTTGTTCAGAGGTGGTTTGGAGAGGCAGCAGGCAAACCTTAAAAGTCCAGCCTTCACTGGCATTTAGGCAACCATCTCCCAAGTCACACCAACGATGTCTTGGCTCTCAGCATGTTCCAGTCCCTTCTGCTGGTCTCAGAGGCACCAAGCCTTATGCATGTGCACAAAGCATGGGCATATTAATGGTATTATGTAGAAATACATTAGACCACCTTTGTGATTGCCAATCAGGTATGTTTGAAAAAAAATGTCCTGAATGAGAGCATTTCCCAAAATTCTAGGTGCCATCACCCCAGGTGGATGAGACTTCAAAATTCAGAAAGAATTTCAAACATAGAAGGATAGCAAAGTGAGAAACACACATCATATTTTAGTTTCCTCATCATGGCATATTTAAAATACATAATACCATTGTACACAGTCTGAAGAGGCTAGTCAGATTCCTTCCTGGATGAGCCAGTTCCCAACCATTCCATGTAAATAAGACAGGTGTTTTGTTCCTATTTCAGGTAGCGCCAATGATGCCAATGGTCCGGTCTTCAGCAGCATCCCCAAGGAGTGAGGATGAAAGGGCAGTGGAATGCTTTGGCTGTGTTTTACTTGTGCTCATTTTCGGTTGTTTTGTTTTAATGCTGGGAATCTAACCGAGACACTCACCGTGTAGGCAGGAGCTCTGCATCCCCAGCCTGCGTGACATTTTATAAACACATTTTTATAACTCATTCCATTCCCGAAGACAATGTTTATGAAGTAGAGCTTTCTGAAATTGACATAATTTTCTATTACATCGTAAAAAAAAAAAGTCTTTGTGGTCTAGTCCACATAAAATGCAGAACAGCTGTGTGAAGAGGAAATCTTTTAAAGTAAACATTGATTTCAAAGTCCTCGATTGAGCTTGTTGGTAGAAGAATCACCAGTAATTTAAAAGGAGCAAGTTTGAGAGTCATTTCACACTTATTTTATCTGCTTAGGGAAACATGCACTGTGTATATTTTGATAGATTTCTTTACTTAGCATAAGCAAAACTGAATTTAAGTGTAGTTTTAAACCTTACTTAAAATTGTTCAAGGGCTTTTATTTTATGTACTTTAAACAATGTACATGGGGCATGCTTTCATAAAGCAAATGAGTGAATTATTTGGTTGTGAAAAAGTTAAGAGGTATGCAGTGGTATGACAATTTGCATAACAGACACCTGTCACTCAGCCGAATCTGCCATCAGTATTCTGCCAAAATAATGTAACATAGCCTCCCTCTTTGCTCTAGAATATTCCAGAGCTATAGAACCTTAGTCATTGCTCCCACCAAATGCACACATGTTAACGATTCTTTGTAAGATCATCAACAATTTGAATGCGACAGTCCGAGTACGCACAAACTACAGAGTAAAAGGGCAGCAGAGATGAGGGGGAGGGTTGTCCTGACTCCTTGTTGAGATTCTTAACTCTTGAATCCTGAGAGAACAAAGAAAAAAAAAAGTCCATTATGTCACATGATCTTGTGTGGAAAGACTGAGCACCTGTTTACATTTTCTCTGGAACTCTTGGGGACTGAGGGCCGACTGTCACCCTGTCACCTGCGACTAGGATGTGGGAGCTTGTTTGTGACTATGCTGAGAACATCAGGAAGAGAGAAAGGAAAGGAAGAAGATGGAGAAGCCTATAAGATAAGCAGCTTAGGAAGAGGCATACAGACAGCCTCTTGACTGGTTCTGATCTGGGATGCTGGTTCTTAGAGTCATGCACTGGAGGAAGGGCATCCTGAGTGATGTGAACAGCAGGTGAAGAGGCCAAAGCAATACCCATAAGGGACTGAAAACTGCAGGCTCTCCATTAGCAGTATTCCCAGTAGCCTGGGGAGCAAGTCCTGTCGCTGACAAAGGGAATCTGGGCAGCACACACTGCAAACAATTTTAGCAGAAAAATCTGTGCCCATATTTTTTTTCCTTAATTAGGAAAGATGCTAAACATTTTTGTGTATTAGGTATTTTACATAAATTATACTATTTAGCTCAACTGGAGGATTTATCTATTTAATTTTTAAGATGAGGACTCTTGAGAAATTTGATACACCATCCCATTGCACAGCTGGTATAAATAGAAGAGCTGAGATGTCAACCAATTTCTGTATGACTTGCTAGCTCTCTCCTCCATGCAGTTCACAGCCTTTCCCCACGCCTCTCAGAGCACCTGTAGTTAGCGATACAGATAGAGGATCTGCAGATTAGCACATCCATTATTCCTTTGCTTTTTTGGTTTTTACCTACCAGTCAGGATAACAATATTCATTTTTAAATTTTCAAGTCATATTAACTTAAAACCTTCCAAACCTGTTAGAAACTCAAATGGAGGTTTCTCAAGATCAGGTGGATTTCACAAAAAGGTTGCTGCATGTTTTCCATACTTCCCACTCAAAGCCTTTTCTCAATTACTAGGTAGAAAACAAAGTAAAAGCTATTTGCTGTGTTTGTGGTGATTTGTCTTATGTGTTAGCAGTGCTCTGGAGTCGACGCACTGGGCGATCAGGTAGTGTCATTGAAACCATTATTCAGGTCTTTCAAGCCATTGAATAGGAATATAGGAAGCAGAGGTGTATTCGTATGCCCCCACCCTAGTCTTTCTCCCCTAGTGATCTTGAGAGAGCCATTTAGTTTTCTTCTCTTCAAAAATATACATCTTTCCCTTCTTCTAAGTGATTGCTAAAGGATGCATTTGATATTTTAAATGCATTAAAAGCAACTCCTTAAGAGTAAGTTGCTACTGCTTCCCATGACCTCAAACAGCTAGGGCTTGGAGATGAGGGTTCAAGGTTTTCTTTGGCTTGCTAAGGAGTTTGATATCTGAAACTTCATTACAACCTTACCAGCTCCCAAGAAGAATATGTGGTTACATAGCAATGTTACCTACACAAAACTCTTCGTTGTGATTCCTTAAGTACCTCAGAGACTAGGGGGACGTATAAATAAATTGTAAGTGAGCTTTATAACCAAATTCACCAGTATGCTATGGAGGATGCTGATCAGTAGCAGAATGAACGGGTCGAATGTGAATATTCGGAAGATCTTTGACAGCTATGTCAAATAACTATCAGAATAATAACCACCCAAAGATGTCTACACCATTACCAAAAAAAAAAAAAAAGTGAAGTATTCTCTGATATAACAAAAGAAATTTGCAGAGGTGACTAAGCTAAGGATTTTGCTATGGGAAGGTTACCCTAGGTATTCTGAGTGGACTCCATGTAATCACAAGCACGACATGGAGGTAGCAGTATCAGAGAAGGAATTAGATTTGAAGATGCCAAACTGCTGGCTTTGAAGATGGAGGAAGAGGTCATGCGTTAGAAACACAGTCATCTTACGGAAGCTGAGAAAGATGAAGGCACAGATTCTCCAGGAGGTTCCAGAAGAAATGTTGCCCTGTTGGTCACCACGATTTATTCCACTTAGTACTAAAGCAATAACTTTGTTTTTAGATAGTGTCTGTTGTAACTAGGTACGGCTAAAATTGAAGACCAATATTGTGGGACTGTGTCGTACTAGGGTTTCCATTGCTGTGAAGAGACACCATGACCACGGCAACTCTTATAAAGGAAAGAAGTTAATTGGGGCTGGCTTACAATTCAGAGATTTTGTCCGTTGTCATCCTGGCAGGCATGGTGCTGGAGAGTGGCTGAGAGTTCCACATCTGGATTGGCAGGCAGCAAGAAGAGACCATACTGTGCCTGCCTTGAGCATCTGAGGCCTCAAAGCCCGCCCTTGTGACATCCTTCCTCCAACAAAGAAGCACCAACCTCATAATAGTGCCACTCCCTGTGGACCTGTGGGGGCCATTTTTATTCAAAATACCATAGATTATCGTACCATTGAATCACTTGATCTCTTAAAATATAAAATAATGCATGGTCCTCATCAACTGTGAGAAGCACACAGTGGGAGATAGTGTGGGGGTGGGGCTGATTCATGTCCCTCAGCTGCCTCTGTTCATATACATATCATGTACAGTCTGTCTCAACAATTTCTGTCCTAGAAGGCTTCTTTGACTCATTTCTTCTTTAAAGCATGGGGGGGGGGGAGGCTGTTACGCCCCTCCAAAAATTTCTTTAGCAAGTCTTTTTACTGGGCTTTATTCTCCATTGTAGGGCGATTGCCTGGCCTTTATTGTGGCGTTAACTTGGTACTTTTGCCTCGAACTGCTCTGAGTGGCTCATGGAGACCCCTCTTCTACTCCTTCTAATGTCTCCTATTGCTCCATATTGAGAACTTTATTCTGACTTTAAAAATTTTTTTGAGGCATTTTTTATTAGATATTTTCTTCATTTACATTTCAAATGCTATCCCCAAAGCCCCCTATACCTTCCCCCGACCCTGCTCCACAACCCACCCACTCCTGCTTCCTGGCCCTGGCATTTCCCTGTACTTATGATTCACCTGTGCATATGATCTTTGCAATACCAAGGGCCTCTCCTCCCATTGATGGCCGACTAGGCTGTCCTCTGCTACATATGCAACTAGAGACACAGCTCTGGTGTGTGTGTGTGTGGGGGGGAGTACTGGTTAGTTCATATTGTTGTTCCTCCTATAGGGTTGCAGACCCCTTTAGTTCCTTGGGTACTTTCTCTAGCTCTTCCATTAGGGGCCCTGTGTTCCATCTAGTAGATGACTGTGAGCATCCACTTCTATATTTGCAGGCATTGGCATAGCCTCACAAGAGACAGCTATATCTGGGTCCTGTCAGCAAAATCTTTCTGGCGTATGCAATAGTGTTCTGGGTTTGGTGGCTGATTATGGGATGAATCTCCTGGAGGACATCATCCTGTGTGAGGTAACCCAATCACAAAAGAACACACATGATAACACTCACTGATAAGCGGATATTAGCCCAGAAACTTAGAATATCCAAGATACAATTTGAAAAACACATGAAACTCAAGAAGAAGAAAGACCAAAGTGTGGATACTTCACTCCTTCTTAGAATGGGGAACAAAATACCTATGGAAGGAGTTACAGAGACAAAGTTCGGAGCTGAGATGGAAGGAAAGACCATCCATATTGAGAACTTAAATCGCTCATCTTATTTTTCTCCTTTCTATCAGTTTAATTGTTAACACTAAGGGTATTTAGTGCTCCTGGTTAACAAGTATTCAAACCTGTGAGTCTGTAGGGAACATTCCTGTTCAAACCACCACACCACTGACTGATGTTTTCAGTTACACTCGTTTTCCTTTCAAGAGATTAAGAGTGTGTCTTTCAGATTTTCTCAAGCAAGCATCGGAGTTCTCAGAAAGGTATATAAAAGAGTGAATCTTGAAAAGACCCATAGCTAGGGCTTTTTCGATTCACTGTTGATTCTTTTTGGAAGGCTTACAAACGCTTGAGAAATTAATCTCCCCAAATCACCGACCAGCTTCAAGCGACACAACGAGAAGTTTGCATCTTCAAGTTGAGCTCTGCACAAATCTTAGTCAAGCTGAGATTTTTCTAAAATGACAGTTTCTATCTTGGATTGGGGTAATCTAAAATGTGCACTCCAGAAAAGTCGTGATTCCCTTTTCTCTGTGGATTCAGGGCAGTATAGGAAGAACACTACACTGCGCCATCTGGTACCGCATCCCCATCTCTTACCCTGGAGTCTGCAGGTGTTTACCAAGTCATACTTAAGGAGATTGGGAATATTATTTGGACATTCAGGATGATTGATTCAATGTCTTTCCTTCTGATCGTAGAACTAATTTCTGTCTTCATAGTCATAGGTACTTTCAGTACCAACATGGAAGTTAAAGACTTAATATTTTATGACTTGAAAAAAAAAAAACAAGTCTAATTCCCATTCATCCCATGGTGTTCTATTCTTCTTTAATATCCTAACTCTTCTCCACCAATTGAGAAATATAACCACATCATATAAAGTATCTCATAGGCATCTCATGTAAGTTGCTTTTCTTCTTTAGGACCGCTCTTGATGTCACGCATGTTCTTAATGTGGATCTTCTTCTGTTGCGGCTGGTCTAGCCTCAGATATGTTTGAATTCACAGGCTTCGGGTCTCAGATGAACCCAACTTTGGTCTCTCACTGAACTGTCTCTGCTCCTATGTGTGTCTTAATTACTTTTCTTGTCACTATGGGAGAAATACCTGGCAGCCACTTAAAGGAATAAATACTGTCTTGAGCCGCATCACTAACCCTGCTGCTACTGGGCTGGGTCAGTTCCCTCTGACTACATGGGCAGTGATTGAAGAGCAGTCATTCTGCATATAAAAGCAAAGCTTGTTTGCCAAATGCAGTGTTAGGAGACGCTAGGCAGTTAAAACAGCAATTGTCTACTTAGCAGTCATCAGAAAAATTGGCCTGCAAACCAAATCTGCTGCTACTTGTTTTTGTAAATAAAGATTTATTGGAACACAGCCATATCCCTTCAGTTATATGTGTCTATGACTGATTCCCTGCTTTATCAGTAGAGTTGAGTAGCTGCAGTAGAGGCCACCTGGCCTGCAAAACCCAAGATATTTGCCATGTAGTTCCTGATTCTGCATTCCTATTCTCTACAAAGAAAATTAAAGCTCACAGGGAATAGGCAACCATATGATTAGATAAAGGTGGTTGCCATCTTGAAAACTGCTTTAAGAGGCCCTTAAGATTTGTAGATGCTGCATTAAGGAATTTATACTGAGCTCAGACGGTCTCTCTCAGTGATAGAGTTCCTGCCTACCATTCTTGGGTTTGATTTTCAACATAATAATGGATAAATTAGGAAAGCATGATGAACTCCTTTAATGATTTCATCCTAATTCTCCCTGAAAGAGATTTCTTACTGATAGAATTCTGTGCTAAATTTCTGCTTTGTATTTTCATACCTACTACATTTGGTTAACTTAGAAAATAAGTAATTTAGTAGGTAGATTTGATCTGATGTGGTAGATAAAGTCCTTGTTTTAACTAGGCTTTGTGTTTAACTTTTCTCACTAGTATGATCAAACAGATGATGCTAGCATCTTTTATAAAGAAAAATATTTATGCAAATTCAAGACACTTCAAGGCAGTGTGGAGACGAGTTCCTGCCAGTACCAGACTCACCTGTGAGCACCTACAGCATCCATCCATTACTCCCACAATCCACCACTCCACTTCCTGATACACATATCCTACGAATCTGCCCCTGCCCCCATCTAGGGGACTACATGGGACGCTAATGCTCAGCTCCTGCTGTAGACAAACTTGCCTTTTGGTTGAGATCGTAACTTGGAGTGAAAAGTGCTTTGATAAAGACTGAGAACTTCAGAACACCACTGTGACCGAGCTGGGTAGCAGGAAGGGGACTTACAGCTCCTGGGAAGATTTGATGGACAGCACAGTAGTTTCTCAGTTTAATGATACAGTCGAAAATAGCAAGTGATTTTACATGACCAGACTTGACAATAGAAGTGTGGCAGAAGTGGCGACAAAATCAAATTGAAGCTAATCAGGGACCATGTGCTTTCAGTGTTTTGTTTGCTGCACTGAAGGTGGCCCCACAGTTCTCTGCCTCCAGCCTTGTTGTGTCAGGAAATAGTCACACATCGACCAGGAGTTATTGTGTAGAGAATTCTGAAGTCTGGTGAGAGTTGGACGTCCAATGATAACTTAATTTTGTGACCTGTGGGATTAGCAATCAAGGGTAGAAGCTGTTACTTGAGTGTTTTGGTGAGGATTCCTAGATCTGAGTGTGCAAAGTAATTTACTCATGGTGTTAATAGAAAATATGAGTTCACAGATAACTTCAGGACTCTGATCAAGAAAACCTTGGCACAGTTAGGAGTGTGCGTCGTCAGCAAGCACTCTAGGTTCTGGGGCCACTCTTTTGTCCTTTTTTGCTTGATGACTCTGAGATCTTAATGAATTCACTTACAGAACTTCATGAATATCACAAGAAAGCTCAGTGGACACAGCACTATAAAATCCAATGGTGAGAGTCTTTGCATTCTCTTTAGGTAAATTTATTCTTATCTAATCTCTGTTGCGAAACTCAGTCTCTTTATTGTGCATACAAAACTCTTCCTTCAACACTCAATCGGCCACCATTTGGCCATCATTTAATGTAGCATTACATGCATGTGTATACTTGCACTGTATAATATATGTGTATATTATGTATGTATACATGCATGTAAGTGTGTATGTATGTATACATGCATGTGTGTATGTATGTATACATGTATATATGCATGTATTATATATGTATTATGTATGCATGTGTGTATATGTATGTATATATGAATATGTATGTATGTGTATGTATATATGTATGCATATATGATGTATATATGAATGTATGTATGTGTGTATATGCATGTATTATATATGTATATATTTATGTATATGTGTATGCATGTATATATGTGCTATTTATGTATGTATATGTGTATATATGTGTATGGATGTATATATGTATTATGAATGTGTGTATGTATGTATAAGTACTTACTCAATAAAGAGACCAAGCAGTATAAGAGTGAGAGAAGAAAGAGAAAGGGAAAAGGTGACTGTATCTAAATTTGATTTATCAATCTTTTTTCATTTTCATGAATAATAATTTATTTACTGAGATCTCACAGACCATCTGCTTAACAGAAAGGAAGTTGGCAGGAACCAGTGTTCAACTTCCTGGTCTTCTGCTTCTAATTGCTATTTTGGAAACTGTGTTAATGTTTCCCCTCGCTCTGGTTTACTCTCAGCTCTCTTACTGGACTTCAATTCTGAAGGATTATGGACAATATCTGAAGCAATGAATATACATGAATTCTTTTATTACCCCAGCATATAGCATGTCTGCATCAGAGACTTGGCCTTCATGTGGATTGACATATTCTAAATATTAGTATTTTATGTAGGGTCTTTCACTGAACCTACAGCTCACTGATTGGCTAGACTGGCTGCCAATAAGCTCATAATAGCCTCCTGGCTTCCAGTGCTAGGATTTCAGGCAGGAGGTGTTATGCCCATCTTTTTATATGTGTGCTAGAGACCAAAACTCAGGCCTTCATGCTTGTCTACCAAGCACTCTATTCACAGAGTCAAGTCAATCAACACCCCTTTCCACTCAGTGTTCTCTGTCACTGCAACAGGAGTTTCAGCGATAGCAGAGGCCATTTCATCCATCCCAGTTACATAAAGATATGGGAGTTTTAAATTCTTGAGAAAAATCATCCTGTACAGTACAGGGCTTCTACAGTTTTTCTTCTTGCAGTCTCTTTTCACTGAGAATTTTTTGTATGATGCTGCATGTCACATATGTATGTATATATGTATGTGTATATATATATGTATATATATATGTGTGTGTGTATCATATATGCAAAAACAATTTACTGATGATAATCAGAATAAAATAATTTAAAAAATAATTATTTAGTGCACATATAATCTTTAAAAATTTTTTATCAGATATTTTCTTCATTTACATTTCAAATGCTATCCCAAAAGTCCCCTATACCCTCCCCTCCCACCCTGCTCCCCTACCTACACACTCCCACTTCTTGGCCCTGGCACTCCCCTGTACTGGGGCATATAACGTTTGCAAGACCAAGGGGCCTCTCTTCCCAATGATGACCGACTAGTCCATCTTCTGCTACATATGCAGCTAGAGACACGAGCTCAGGGGGTGCTGGTTAGTTCATATTGTTGTTCCACCTATAGGGTTGCAGACCCCTTCAGCTCCTTAGGTAATTTCTCTAGCTCCTCCATTGGGGGCCCTGTGTTACAACCTATAGATAACTGTGAGAATCCACTTCTGTATTTGCCAGGCACTGGCATAGCCTCACAGGAGACAGCTATATCAGGGTCCTTTCAGCAAAATTTTGCTTGCATATGCAATAGTGTCTGCATTTGGTGGCTGATTATGAGATGGACCCCCGGGTGGGGCAGTCTCTGGATAGTCCATCCTTTCATCTTAACTCCAAACCTTGTCTCTGCAACCCCTTCCATGGGTATTTTATTCCCTGTTCTAGGGAGGAATGAAGTATCCACGTGTTGGTCTTCCTTCTTGATTTTCTTAGTGCACATATAATTTTATCATTTATTAAACACCAAAGCCAATATCCACACTAATGACATGTATGTGCTTTTTTGTTTTTGCATGAAGAATTAAATAGTAGATGATATTTAATATTGGAGTACATAAGACATCCTCAACATTCTCCACAGTTGATTAAGTTTTTAAAAATTAACATTTTCATTAGTCGAGAGTTTCATACACGTGCAGCAGTACATGCTATGGGTTCAGAATCAAGGCAGTGGTCAAGTTATGAGCTAACACACGAGTGAGCGCTCCGAGAAGAACTTTAGAATCATTATACATTTGGTTTTAAATCAATTTCTAATTGTGCATTCAGAAACCTTTTATTAAGGTCACATTTTTCCTGACTTCATATGCAGTTATCCAACTCTGTGGCATCATGGCCCAGAATCTTAAAAGGTAGACTGTAACTGTGACCTGTGCTTTCAGCATATTTTTATGAAGCATTCTTAGATTTATTTCACCTTTTACTAGTAGGTCCACAAGAAATATCTGTTGGCACCATGATCCTTGCACTAAAATCAATCACTAAAATTTTACAACTAGAGGTAGAAGCCAGGACTGTCTTGTGAGCTTGAGGCTAGACTGGTTTATATAGTGAGTTCCCAGGTCTGCCAGGGCTACATAGTAAGACCCTGCCTCAACAACAACAACAACAAAACAACCGAACAATTAGTTTTTCTTGTAAAAATCATGTGCAATACTATCTTGATTTGAAAGACTCTTCATTCTGTTTGGAGATGGGTATCTGATATCTATTTTCTGAGCTCAAAACCCATATAGTAAAGGAACGAAAAGAGAGAAAGAAATAACAGCTGTTTGAAATGTATCAAGCTCCTGCAAGCCCTACCTCTGGTTCCTTCTGGTGTGCCTCAGTTATATGTCCTCATGAGACGCCTCCACTATCACACGTATGAATCTTGTAATTATCTTTTTTAGGGTTTGCATTTCTAGCCAGACAAGTCTCATCTCTACATTTAGGTATCCAGCACACAGTAGAAACATAGTAACATTTGCAGAGTGCCTATTGTTCAAACTTATAATAATTGAATGCTTGTATTCCTATAATGTATGAGAGTCAATAATTGTTGAGTGATTGTCATTGAATGAATAAATTTAGGCAAAACAAGGCAGCAAGCACTAGGTTGCCTGGGTACATTTTCCACACGTTTGCCAAACACTGCCTTCTTTCACTCTGGCTTCAGGGTGATCCCTTAGGAGAACATTGATAAGTGACATTGATAAGTGAGTTACTTCATTAATGCTGGCCTTCAAGATTTATGTTTTTAAGGAAGATAGTGCATGATGACGTATCATTATGCCATTAATGATAAAATGTTCATGGATTATTACGGGGAGATATATTTTCAGATGGATAACAGATAGTTTCTATTTCTTCCCTCAAAACAAACAAAACCCACAACACTTCCAAAGGCTTTACCCATGTTATTTTTCCATGATTTTACAAACATTGAGCCTCTGTGGTAAACCATTGTGGAACAGAAAACAAAATGGTGCACAGGAAAGGGCAAAGTGCCATCCAAGAAGAACCATCGAGGACTAGGTAAAATAATTTCAGTTTGAGATTCTTTTCCAATGAGATAGTTTCCCTTAGCTAGATTTCTAGAAGAGTTATTTAGCTAAAACTGGTTAAAAAAAAAAAACTGCTCTCTCTCTCTCTCTCTCTCTCTCTCTCTCTCTCTCTCTCTCTCTGTGTGTGTGTGTGTGTAGACAGGATCTCATGTATCTTTGGCTGGCCTTAAATCCAGTTTGTACCTGAGGATGATCTTGAACCTCTTACATTCCTGCCTCCACCTCTGTGCTATGATTACAAGCTTGCATTAACATCCCCCATTTCATGCAGAACTGGGAATAGGACCTAAGACTTTCTGCCTTCTCACAGCAAGCTATTTACTGACTGAGCTACATCTTTGGTCCTAATGATAAGCTTTTATCTTTTTATATGCTAACTTTTATGAGGAGAACACAAAAAAGAGAATAAGGAGCTTTATTTGAACTACAGAAAATTCTTAAATCGGGAGTTCAATCAATCTGATGTTTTTATTTGATCATTTCAATAAAATTTTGTTATTATAGGTTTATCATGCCTGTCAATTAACTGTGAGTTTTATTTTAGTTCTCTGATGCACCGGGCAGTGTCAGTGGCAGGCATAAAATTACAACTTCAAACCAAACCAAATGCTTTTACAGGCTCTGTTTTTATAATTTGCAACTGCTTGTTTATTTTATGTGAAGTTATCACTATAACAAAAAAAAACATAGCATCGCTTTTTCTATCCTGGAGAACTACTTGTTTGGAATATAATTCTAGGAGATCGAAAGTGAAAAATAAAAACAAACTTGATATTTTAGTATATCTTAACAACATCTTTGCAGCAGATTTGTTGGTATGCATTGAGCATGAGAATAATTCATTTACTCAGTAATTCTTGGTTCTTTTAAAAACATTTAACGCTAAAGTGTTAGATATGTGAACATAAAAGCCTCTTTGGTGTACATTTCCTTAGCTCCCATTCCTCCTCCTAGCTTAAGAGGTGATTTCAGGCCACAGTAGAGAGACTTGGGGCAGATTAGAGTGAGATTCCATTTCAGCGGCCTCGGCCTCCAGTCTGTACTATAGATTGGCCTTGACTCGAAGGCTAGAACTCATCTTTCTAGGCCTGGTGTGTTATAGAATATTTGAACCTGTCTCTGGTGAGGGTGTTGCTCAGCCCTTCCCACATAGCTTTAATCCCAAACAATGAAGGTAAAGTTAGTTTGTACAAGAAAGCACCCATATTTGAAAGTGATATCTAATTGAATGGCAGAAAAAGTGATGAATCCGAGAAAGAGTTGACAGAATTAGATACGCCCAACTCCCAAAGGAAGAGGAGAGAGAAGCTACTGAAGGGAGAGACAGATAGTTCAGGAGGAAGAGTGCAGGATAGGAGTACAGTGGAGCTCACGGAGAGCTGTACAGTGGAGCTCACGGAGAGCTGTACAGTGGAGCTCACGGAGAGCTGTACAGTGGAGNGTACAGTGGAGCTCACGGAGAGCTGTACAGTGGAGCTCACGGAGAGCTGTACAGTGGAGCTCACGGAGAGCTGTACAGTGGAGTTCACGGAGAGCTGTACAGTGGAGCTCACGGAGAGCTGTACAGTGGAGCTCACGGAGAGCTGTACAATGGAGCTCATGGAGAGCTGTACAGTGGAATTGAGAGGGAGAGTAGTATGGCTGAGTTGAACCAACCGGCCAGAAATCAGAAAGAACAAGAAGAGCAAACATATTCAGCAGCAAGTCTCAGAGGCTGAGAACATTCTAGGCCTAGATTAGATTGTACAGGGGCTAGAAGCTTTCAGGACTAGGCCTAGGTTAGCAGACAGAGGCAGGAGGCAGGAGGCAGGAGAAGAAAAGTTACTTTTACACTGGGGTCTCACAACCATACACAGAAACCCCATGTTCTTGTTTCATTCTTATGAAATAAAAAAAATGGGTATCTGTCCTGAGAAGAAAGGTTTTTCTTTTCCCCTATCATAAGACAAAATTACAACAGAATGTAAAGACCTTAGACTTTGACCTGCAGTTCTAGTATTGGACAAGACCTCATTCCATAAGGAAGATGAGCGCTTAGATGACGTGAGCATAGGGAATTAGCTATATAAGTAGAGGAGGACTGAGAAAAGCAGAAAAGAATGTACATCGAATTGGTCTTTTCCAACTTACCATTTCTTGTAAAGAGCCAAACAGCAGGGTCTCCTTATCATGGTGGATAACCTGTTTGGGGATCTGACTGCCTTTTCTTCCATCTGTTCTGTTATCTGTTCTTTATGGCACTTATTTAGTCTCTCTCTCTCTCTTTCTCTCTCTCTCTCTCTCTCTCTCTCTCTCTCTCTCTCTCTCTCTCTGTGTGTGTGTGTGTGTACATGTACACATGACAGGGTGTGCATATGGAGGTCAGAGATCAACTTGAAAGAGTTGGTTCTTTCTATCAACTATGTGACTGTTTCATTTGGTCTGTTGGGTCTAATGGCCAGGGGTCAGTCCAAACAAGTGATCTATTATGGATATTATATAAGAGTGCCCAAATGGATAAAATAATTAGGAAAGTATCTGGCAGTACCAAACAGTTTTCATGAGCTCTTTCTCAATACAAGAATTTGATGTTAGCATCGTTCTGCTTATACAGCTGATTCCCCATGCTCATGTCACCTAAGCTCTCATTCAACCATGACACAGGTATTTATTGGAAAGGTACTGCCTTAGTTAGGGTTTTATTGCTGTGTAGAGGCACCATGACCAAGACAACTCTCAGAAAAGCAAACATTTAATTTGGGATGGTTTACAGTTTCTGAGGTTCAGTCCATTATCATCATGGCAAAAAGCATGGCAGCATGCATTCAGACATGGATGGGGCTAGAGGAACTGAAAGTTCTATATCTTGATCCAAAGGCAGCGAGGAGACTGTCTTCTACAGCCAGGAGGAGGGTCTGATTCCACTGGCCAGACTTGAACATATATATGTGATCTCAAAGCCCTGCCTCCACAGTGACACACTTCCTCCTGATAAGACCACACCTTTTAACAGTGCCACATCCTATGGGCCAAGCATATTCAAACCACCAAAGGTACATTGCATTAAGTCTAAAAGATGATCAGTTAGTGGTAAAACTCAGTAGCATTCCAGGTCCTTTCATTCTCCTGCTTGTATGGTTACCCCTCCCCCTTTCGTTTTTACTTCTCCAAGTTTGCATTGCCTGGAACTTTACCACTGATCCCCAACTGGGACATCTCTGACCTGCCATCACTCTGAAAGAATCATGTTCCCTTGTTGGAGTCGATCCCATCTGCCACACCGCATGCACCCTTAAGATAATATCCACCTACTTCTCTAACTATATTCTGCCTGTCTGTCCTTGCTAAAAATGGATCATCTCCTGCCAAATGTGTGTTAGCCACGTTTCCTCCTGGTGGAGCTAACTTTATGCTTTTCCCTTTATACTTTTCCTTATTCACAAAGAAAAGACACTTCACTTTCAGTTTTCAAAGTCTCTTCTAAGTATCCCTTCCTCTTGGTTTGACCAAGCTCCTGAATGCTGGTATACACAGTCTGTGCATTCGCAGAGATCACCTGCTCTTTACTGCCTAGCGTAGCAGGGAAGAGCGTTGGTTCCTCTGTTGAGAGCAGCACATGTGACTCCCTGAAACCTTGCTGTATAGTTAAGTATGTGTTTGTGTTTCTGTATTTACTAGATCAAAGACAATTGGTTAGGGTTTTTGTGGAGATTTGAAATGTTTTAGAGCATTGAATTCTTGTAAAGCTTGCCTTTCTGTAGCTAACTAGCACTTTTCTTTTTATTATTAGATGTTCAAGAATGCTAGCAATTAATTGCCTTTGTTTCAGCTGATAGACTTATACTTCAGTTCTATTGTTTCTTTTCTGTCTTAAGTCTTCATCAGGCCAGTGGAATAAGTGACTGCTTATAAATTCATGGATGAGTGGCAGTGTGTGCCAGCTGCCTACAGCTCTATTACGTCAATCATCCATTTTCTTCCTGACATTCAATATGACTTTGCCCATTTTACCTGACAAGAGTTGGGAATTTTGCCCCACCCCCATCCCATTCTGACTACTAAGTTCAGGCAGTTTTTAGCATTCCTCTGAGTTCAGTTTTAGGTTGATCTCTGAAAGGAAAGAAGATTCCATCTTTAGCAAAATTAATCCATGTAACATTTTGCAATGAGGCCATGTAAGACAATAAAAAGGAAGAAAAGTCATTTTATTGAATATAGGTAAAATGTCACAGTATATATGATTACAAAGAAGACTTTTTGCATTATATGCCCCAGTACAGGGAAATGCCAGGACCACAAAGCAGGAGTGGGTGGGTTAGGGGAGCAGGGTGGAGGGAGGGTATAGGGGACTTTCAGGATAGCATTTGAAATGTAAATGAAGAAAATACCTAATTAAAAAAGACTATTTGCATATATCTCTGTATGTATTTGTGTGTATGTATGTGCATGTATGTATGCATGTGTGTATGTATGCATATGTATTTTTATGCATGTGCGTATATCCATACATAGAAAGAGACATATACACACATAGAAATGGGGCATTTTTTTTATTTTTTTGGTCCTTGGTTGATAAATTCTATATAACAACCAAAGGGGAATTTATTTCTCCCCCTTGTCTTCTTCCTTCTTTTTTCTTTCTTTCTTTCTTTCTTTCTTTCTTTCTTTCTTTCTTTCTTTCTTTCTTTCTTTCTTTCTTTCTTCTTCTCCTCCTTCTCCTTCTCC
>NC_034598.1:84676493-84733993 GCF_900095145.1 Mus pahari | reverse complement strand
ATCAGACTATGCTCTTGGAATGGTGGTTGATCTCCTGCAGAAATCTTTTACTTCATTCCCTAAATAGCCCTTTCGGAAAGATGCTTTTATCCTCATTTCATAGGTAAGGAAGAGCTCGGGCCACAAAGGCTCAGTGACCCACCACAAACTGTAAACCACAGGGACTAGAATTGGGATCTGAGACTACTTCTGAACCTGCTTTAGGAAATGGATCAGAACCAACAGCAGACAGGGAACACAAAACGTGCCATGTAGGCTGTCACTGATACTCAAATTAATGAAGCAAGATTAAATCATTGACAACAGACATAATTTAAACATTTGTTCATGTCAGGAAGCTCATTCATGTGTTATTTATATTGACTCTGATATCAACACGAAGTAGGTGGGACAAAGCTGAACACAGAGCTCTCATTTTGGGTGGGAAGGGGGGATGATTGTCTTGTCTCCGTGCTGGGGACACAAGTAGGACCTTCTGCTTAGTAGGCAGTTCTCTCATTGAACTCTGTCTTGGCAGCTGCTTCCTCCTCCTCCTCCTCCTCCTCTTCCTCTTCCTCCTCTTCCTCCTCCTCCTCCTTATTTTCATTTTTAACAACAGATAGACTTTAAAAATGATGTGTATGTGAGAGAAAAATAGTCACAACTTCTTTAAATTCAAATATCAAATGCTGATTTATGGTAAAATTCATATTTTATCCTTTCTGTCATTTGATCGATCTTGGCCTTGTTATTGCCGCAGGCAAGTCCTTGTGTTTCCAGACTAGGATGGTAATCTTGGACATCCCTTAACAGTTCACATGTTAGAGGCTATTGATGCTTTTCTTTACCGCAAGACTGTCATCTTCCTTTAGATTAGGGCTTTCTTAAATGTTTTCATATAGGGTTCCTTTTTACTTGAGAAATTTTTATTTAGCATCAAATATGTAGATATATAAAATGGGTATCACAATCCAACAATAATAATAAATCATAAAGAAATTTATTTAAAATAATTATTTGGAGTTCATATAATTTCACCATTTATTAAAATTGAAAGCAAATTTATTCACCAAAGAGATGGATATATTTATTTTTAAATAAAGAATTGAATCTTGGTGCAATATCTGTTACTTCAGGGCATAGAACATCTTCAACCTTTTTCAGAGTTAATTGTTTTGTTTTGTTTTTTAATTATAATAGCCAATGTTGCTTGGCAAAAAGATATACAAAATGGCAGAAATGTGTTTAGGTTTTGTTTTTTGTTTTGTTTTGTTTTTTTTTTACTTTCTAGAAATTGTCCTAATTCCAAGTTAAAATTTATTTAAGGATTGTTCTTGAAATGTGTTAGCAAGTGTAGCAACAAAATTTTAAACCAAACATTATAACACAATGCCGTCCAAAGATGAGCTAATTTGATCCTCAGAAGCTGGGGAACAGCAGCAAGAAAAATTTTTTCTTTGTTTTCTGAAAATTAAGCTGCTGTGTTTTGCTAAGAGAAGAAAGCTTTGTATGTATAGAAAGGGGGGGGGGAATCCACTGCAATTCATAACAGACAACAGTGTCAAATCTGAGTTGTGTTACAGGCTATTTGAACCCATTTCTAGTTAGGATGTAGATCAAACCTTAGCATACGCCTTCAGTCCCTCTGGCTGGAATACAGACACATCCTTAGTGCACACCTTTAATCCCAAACAATGAGGGAAAATGTAGTTTCCAGGAGTAAGTAGCTACTTTTGAAAATGATGTCTAATTGAGTTGCAGAAAATAACAAATCAGAGAAAGATTTGACAGAATAGGATACGCCCGACTCTCAGGAGAAGAGAGAGGAGAGAGAAGCTACTTAAGGGAGAGACAGACAGTACAGGAGAAGAGAGTACAGCACAGGATACAGTAGAGTTCACAGAGACAGTGCAGCAGAGTTGAGAGGGAGAGTGGAGCAGCCCAGAGAGGGAGAAGGAGGCAGTGTTACCAGGAGAGTTTTACTGAGACAGATTGATGAGAGAACAAGCTAGACACAGTAAAGACAGAACAAGCAAGAGAATGAGAAGGAGCCGGAAGATTAGAACAGATTACTAAAATCAGTTTGAGGCCAAACTGAGCAGTTCAGAGGCCCAGAGAAAAGCCAGATTGAATCGGTCAGCTGGGAGAGGAGTTTGAGCAGGACAGCTGAGTTGAACCAGCTGGCTAGAGTTCAGAAAGAAGAAGAAAGGGTGAGCTTATTCAGCAGCAAGTCTCAGAGAGAAACTGAGACACTATGTCCACAGATAACCAAGGGTTTAACATTCCAGGCCTAGATTAGATTGTGCAAAGACTAGAAGCTTCCAGGACTAGGTCTAGGTTAGCAGATGAAGGTAGTAAGCCTCGGAGACAACTGTCACAACAGGTGAATAAACGTTACCTTAAGAGTTGATGCCCTCTAGGCAGCTTTGGTTGCTACTGTATGGCAAGATGCATCCTGCAAAGTTTGCCTGTGCACTTCACTGTGCACTGAGGCGGGAAGCACTCCCAGCAGCAATCTGACTTCATAGCATCGATGGTTTTCAATTAATGTTAGGTCATTGTGTATTCAGAAACCTCTTACTGTTGTCAAAGTATCCATGGCTCACCTGGTACTGCTGCAACCCACAGTTAAGATTAGGTGCTGTCGGGTAAAGGTGAATTCATTCCCAGACATGAGTGTTCATTGCCCCATTGCTGTATCATCAGCTAGAGTCATCATTGGCCATACGCATACTCATTATAATATGCATACTAAAAAGCATGAATTTTTATAGAACCTTTGATTAATCCTTATCACCTTTTTCAGTTTTCTTGAGACCAAGCCTGTACACTCATGATACAAAGTTTAGTGGGACGTTTAGCTTAACTGGCAATCTGTTTTCCTTATGAGGTATGATGGCGCTATTTCTGTTTATATTCTTACCTTTCACAAACCACTGAACACTTAGGTGGGAACTTTGGTAATATATTTTCTTCTCTTTTACCAGTTCCACTCTCCCACTTTAAGTGAGATTCTTGCAGTCTCCGGTGAAGCAATCCTTTTATTTTCTCTTACTTTTAATGCTTTGCCTCCTTAAAATTTAATGTGCAGTCTTTACGCTTCAGTAAAATACAGACTTCAGTAGGACTACGTTAGTGCCTAATCGGTGTCTAAGAAGTTATTTTATACAACCTTTTAGCTGAAGTTTTAATTCATAAATCTTTTTTTGCAAAGCCGCGGCAGAGTAAGCAAGCATTTACATGGCCCAATTACCCAAGTAAATGTTGAAACCACATGTCTCTGTGACCACACAACTCGGGTGGAAAATCTGCGAGCTGTTGGTAAATGTTTGTCATAGACACAAACAGAATAGCTTGTGTTTGATTTTTCTGGCTGAACTCTCCATCCTTGGGAACACAAACTATGCATGGTGTGGTTCTCTCCCATTCGTGAGGGGGACTTGGGGTACGATGTTGCACAGATAACCAAGAGTTTAATAGTGTATTCTAAAGAAGGGGTATTCTTCCACACGGTGGTATTGTATGGTAGTTCTAAAATTATTACTTTAAATTAATAATAAAATCTGACAGGGGGGTGTTTTCTGGTGTCAATGGAGTTATAATTTGTGGGTTCAAGCGTTCACATTAGTGGTTTAAGAGAGAAACTCTTGCTGACATCAGGCTTGTAAAGCGCTCTACATTCCTGTAATAGCTGGGTTATAGTGTGTTTGATATTTTATTTTTTTAAAGGAGTTCTGGATTTTCTATTTCTTTCTTTCTTTCTTTCTTTCTTTCTTTCTTTCTTTCTTTCTTTCTTTCTTTCTTTCTTTCTTTCTTTTTATTTAGTGAGTGGACGTCATACAGCTTTCTGCCTGCAGGTATGCTTGCAGGCCAGAAGAGGGCACCAGATCTCATTATAGATGGTTGTTAGCCACCATGTGGTTCCTGGGAACTGAACTCAGGATCTCTGGAAGAGCAGACAGTGCTCTTAACCTCTGAGCCATCTCTCTCCAGTTCGGGTTTGATATTTTCAAATGGAGGTTTTTGTTCTTTTATTTTGTGAAGAAGTAATTTTTTGAATTCTAAGACGGTTTTATTCCCTTTTAAATTGCTTGGGGTTATTTTGGTGAGTATGACCATATCTTTCAGAAGCAAAAGACAGCTCAAGCATGGGCACTGCTTAGGCATTGTTGCATTTAGAAAAGGAATGCTTACCAGAGTGTTGCATTTTACAGAGAACTCCATGCTTTGTTTCAGGATAGCTGTTTGACTGAGTGGAGCTTCCTTTAGCAAAGAGGGAAATTCTAAGTTTCTATCTCTTTTTATTCATATGCTCATCAAGAGTTAACAAAATGTTTATGGGGTATTTAAAGATAAAATATATGTATACCAATAATCCCTTTTCTAAAACATAGGACCCCAAACTTTAAGAATGCATTCTGTAGATTATGCACAAATATTTTCCAATGATATCATTCCTGAAAATTAGCAAGGCCATAGTTTTGACTTGTTAAAAGATTAGTTTCAAACTACAAAATGTGACATGACATTTAAAAAGCCATCCCCTTCCAATCAAATTCTTGGAATAAATAAGCCTAAAGTGCCACATTTTTTTACTTAGATGTAAAATATAGTACATTATTCACACCTAGAATTCAGTAATTATTTGTTCTTCATCATTCTTTCATGTGGAGTATTTACACATAAACATATTTAAAATGTATTTGAATAGGGACATTTGATTAAGGTACTTAATATTTTAAATAACTTGATTTGCCCATCAATTATAAAATAATGCTATGCATGGCACAATCTGTGGTGTTTCCTGTATAAGAGAAAAGCTTTAATATAGAAATAATTCCTGGTAGGTAAGAAAATTATATGACACTAGAGTAAAATTTCATTCTGTTTATAAAAGTTCAAGAAACACACTAAATACAATCCTATAAAGCCTGTGGAACCAAGGGAATAAATAACATATTTAATTCTCATCTTTGGCACATCATTGTATATAATAAAGCAGGTAAAGTATAAGATGACAGTTTCCTTATGAATCTGTTGAAATATACTGTTATAAATTCCATGACCAACAGCAACTTAGGGAGGAAATGGTTTATTTTATCTTATAGTTTATAGTCCATCCCTAAAGAAGTCAGGTCATCGACCTACAGGCAGGATCCATGGAGGAATACTGCTTAGTGTCTCAGTCCCTGGCCTGTTCCTGGACTTCTGTTCTGTTAGCTTCCTTATACAACAACCATACCTACACAGAATGGCACTGCCCACAGTAGTCTTACATCAGCTAGACAAGCCTGCAGAACAACCTGACCTAGACAATTCCTCAACTGAGGTCCCATCTTTCTAGGTGACTAGTTTGTGCCAAGTTGACAATAAAAAAATCATTACACTGTCCCCGCTAGCCTAGCCTCTGCATTTAAAGCTTATTCATGCTTCTTAGTGTTCTTTCCCCCATAAGGGTAGGTCCATATGGTTGTAACTGCCATGGGCATGCTTTGAGTAAAAGCTTTACAGGTATGATTTGGATGTGATTTGTCCCCCAAAGGTCACAAGACAGAAGCTTGTCCCCAATGTAACAGTATTAGAGACAGTGGATCTTAATAGGCAGAGTCATTAGAAGATGATTGTGTCAGATGGCTATCATTCCTGGAAGAAACTGAGGTAGTTCTCATAGGACTGGATTAGTTATCATGAGGATGGATTGTTGTAAAGCAATGGATCCACTTGGTTTCTTCTTCATGTGACTCTTTCTGATTGTTTGCCCTGTTGTCTTGAAGCCATGGGGCCCATGCTAGACAATAGATCCATATGACTCAGATTTCATGCACAGTAACCATGAGCCTAATATAACATGCCACCTCCGTATACAGTATCTATCTTCTGATTTCATTTATTCTGCCAATCTCTACTTTTTTTTTTTTTTTTGGACTGCTGAATGTATTTACACTTAATGCCCTGACTTGTGGGCAATGTTATGTCTGTCATGTGACTGTTTGTTACCCACATACCCTATTTGTTCCTCTGTTCCTCTATTACTGTTTTCTCTGTATAAAAACATATTTTCTACTTTACCATTTATATCTTAGTGTTTCTTTGATCTCTTGAAGAGTAATATTAATTTATTTTTGCTATTTTCTTAGTGGGTAGTCTGAATGTTGCAATTAATGTTTTAACTTAAAATAACATAGTTTTGAGTTAATATCAACATAATTTCAGTATATCTAGGAGACGTTGTTTTAATTTAGTTCTTACCATCTCTTATTTGTGTTACTGCTTTGTGTTAATCACATATTTATTTTATGTCATAAGCATGTGGAGATGGATTTGTAATTATTTTGTTATGAAAATACTTCGAACTTTTGCGGAGGGAGAAGAGCTACAAACAAAATATATTTGTACCATCTTTCATATTTACCACTATTTATCTTCATTCATCTCTTTATTGTTTAATGAAGATTTGAACTGGTATATGGTATTTTTTTTCATAATTGAAGTCTCTATTTGAAGGCTGTTAAATAGATGGAGAATTTGAATTAAGGTATGTTCAAATGAACTGCCAAGCTAATCTAACAGGCATGAAACAGCATGATGTCATAGGGTTAACTAGAAAGTGAAGTAAAGCAGTTGAAATTCCAGGCTAACATAGAATCTGGACCAGATGGAGATGGATCTGGTTTTGAATAAAGGAAGGTGGAGGGAGCTTGAGTTACCAGAGCAAGCATGGGTAGAAGGAAGACCAGTGATATGGTGATTGGAATGAGATTGGTTGCCCTAGGTTCATATGGTTGAATGCTTTGTTCCCAGTTTGATGGAACTGTTTGGGAAGGATGAAGAGGTGTGGCCTTGTTGAGGGATTCATGTCATTGGGTGCAGCCGTTGAAAGTCAAAAACACTCATGCCTTTCCTGGTCTCCCTATCTCTGCCTCATGATTATAGATCAAGATGTGAGCTTTCAGCTATTTATTTCAGAAGTTCTGACCTTCTGAATTAAACACTTTCTTTTTACCGAGTTGTTTTTATGGTGGTGTTTTATCACAGCAATAGAAATGTGACTAAGGCAGAAGTTGGTCCTCAGAATGAGGCATTGTTGGGACTAGCCTGGTCATGCTGTTGTTTTGGAATGGGGAAGACTTTGAGACTTTGGGCTGGGAGGCAGTTCAATGCTGTAAGTGAAGCCTAATGGATTATCTGAGTAGGACATTGGAAGACACTGGTACCGAGAGCAATGGTCGCTATAGCAATCCAGATCAAGAGATTTCAACAGGGAGCAATATTAGCAACTGGGCTAGAGACCATTCTTGGGATATTTTGGCAAAGAATAGTGCTGTTTTCTGCCCATGACCTAATAATCTGCTAATTGAAAAGCTTTGGGTTAATTTCCTTGGTGGAGATTTCAAAACAATCTAATATTGACTCTGTTGCATGGCTATTATTAAACACTCCATGAAGGTCTACAAAGCAATAGAGCAAGTAAAGGAATACAAAATATACAGACTGAATTAAAAAGGGCATCAGGAAATTTAATGTTGGAGCCAAAGCTTGCACTGAATGAGATGAGAAGATGGGAATCAGGCATATTCTGAGGTGGAATAAAGGGAGGGATGGCTATCTCTGGGAAAGACCCCACCCAGCCCAGCTTCTGTCACTTCTGTAAATGCAATTCAGTGGGGACAGGTTCTATCCCAGATCAGCAGGTGAAACTTGAAAGTGTTTCCCATGTGGTTCCAGCTTTAGAATTATAAAGGATACCTTAGTGAGGGGATTGTGAAATCTCCCTCTACAGCTAAGGAAAGCCACTGAGGAGGGGCTTATAGCTGGGGAGTCCCTCCATGGAGGCCCTGAGAGGCTGTCTTGCAAAGCTGTAAAAATGAAGCCTGGATTGTGTTAGAGACCCCAAGGCACTGGGGATGCCAGAGCTCTGAGGTATCTGTCAAGAAGAGCTGCTAACAGGAGGAAGTGGAATCAGGGTGCTTGAGAGAGACAAGTGTGTTGCAAACAGAGAAGCCAGATGGGTTCAGCCATTCATGCTCTTTGACATTAGACATGGAGCTGTAGGGTTTGGAATTTGTTCTGCTGGATTTCTGCCTTGCTTCAGTCTAGTATTTCCTCACAATGTCTTCATTTCCCCCATTTGGAATGATAATTTATATTCTGCAACACTGTATGTTGAAAGTATCTATTTTTTTTTAAATAGGGGGTTACAATAAAGAAAGTGCCATGAGTCTATGAAGAGACTTTCTATCTTTAAACTGTGTTGAGACTGTAGAAACTACAGAGGCTTTTGAAGTTGGACTAAATGCATTTTGCCTTATGATTTGGCCATGAGCCTAAGGTGGCTAGAGTGGTTTGAATGAGAATGACTTTCATAAGTTCTTTTTTTTTTTTTTAATACTTAATCCCTAGTTGATGGAACTAGTTGGGAAAGATTAGAAAGTGTGTCCTTGATGGAGGAAGTGTGTCACTAAGGGTGGGATTTGAGGTTTCAACAGATTCAAGGCCATCCCCAGTATCTCTTTCTTTATCTTGTGGTTGTGGAGTAAGATGTGAGCACACAATTGTTCCTTTGCTCTCTCATTATGGACTCTCACCCTCTGAAACCATAAATCCAAGTTAAGTGCTTTCTTTTATGAGTTGCCTTTATCACAGCAATAGGAAAATAACTAAAATAGATAACACATGGGGAATTCTTATTTTGACATCTCAAGGATTACTTGACTTAACTAATAGTTGCTTACAGATACCTGATCATAAGGATTCAGTGTTGTTGGTGTTTATTAAAGCCAACACATTTTCTTTTTTTACTTTCTATTAAACTGATCACCCTCAAGTTGCTTCCTAAATTGCATTGACTCTAAAGAATGAAAAGCATTTTCAAAAGTCTGAAGATGTTACAAAATGTCTGTCACATTCCCTCACTTTCCTTGGTCAGTGACACAGGCTCAGTTCCCGTCTCAAATTTACAAACCAGGTCCTTCCCCTAAGGAAGGGAGGAGCAGAGAGATCATACACTCTCAAGAATATCAGACCCAATTTAGTCACCCTATCAGGTAGGACAGGTCTCCTTTGGTCAATCACAGCAACATTTGTCTCCCCAACTTTACACCAGTCTAGCATTGTTTGCTTGAAATTGATGATGTTCTTTGTCTTGTGAATATTTATCTAGAATATCGATTGACTTTTAAATCCACTGGCATCTCCTGGCTTTCTTTTCTTAATTGTAAACACTATTTACATTTGAATATTCAATTTTTATCTAGTGCTTCTCTGTCCCTCCACCAGAACAACAGAGTGGGATATTCCTGCTCTCATTTCAAATAATTCATCTGATCTTTCTCTTCCTAGGCAAATTTCTTAGTTAGGGATGTATTGCCATGAAGAGAAACCATGACCATGGCAACTCTTATAAAGGAGAACATTTAGTTGGAGCTGGCTTACAGTTGAGAGAGTTGAGAGGTCTAGCTCATTATCATCATGGCAGGAGGCATGGAGGGACACAGGCAGAAATGGTGCTGGAGAAGGAGCTGAGAGTTCTACAGCTTGATTTATAGGCAGCAGACGGAGACTGTGTGCCACACTAGGTGTAGTTTGAGCAGAGGAGACCTCAAGTTTCACCTGTACAGTGACACACTTCCTCTAAAAAAGGCCACACCTCCTTCAACAAGGCCATACCTAATAGTGCCACCCCCTGTAGGCTTGTGGAGGCCATTTTTATTCAGACTACCTCAGCAATGCCCTCTGATCTTTTAGCTTCAAGGATGTCTCACAGAAAACACTTTCCCATACTGAGTTTCCCATAGAGAGTTACATCCATTCCCCTTTATTTCATAAGTAGATCATCTGGATTTTTGTTGAGGAATCCTACTGAGATGATCTCTATTTGGTTTTGCTTAGTATTGGGCATGGTTTCAGTTGCATTTATTTGCTTCATTAAGATTACTCTTGGTATTTCACTATTTACAGTTTCACCTGGGTATGCAAATTTCTTCACAACCATACCAGACATAAAAAGTCACGGTTGCATATTTTTGAAACTGTTTCATCACCTCCTTCAGGCAGCATTTAGATTCATAGACCATTTTTTGCCTGAATGGAATGTATACATATGGCTCTTAAAAGGTTGAACAAAATAAAAGAGAATATTACCTTGTTTTCCATTATTAACCCTTGAATGTGTAAGCATTACTTCAGGAGATACAGTGTGTATGCATGTTTTATTTCAAATGATATTTGTTTTTATTTGTTTGAAATAGGAGATCACGAACAGTCCAGTCCAGGTTAGTCTTAAAGTCACTGTCACCCTGTTTTAGCCCCCTGAGTCCTGGGATTGCTATCCTGTGACATCATTCCTAGCTTGCTACCTCTAGAGTATTTTATAGAAGTATTTTATAGTATTGCATTTTAAAATGGGTGAGCCATAATATTGATTTCATCTGTGGACCACTTAGGCACTAAGGCACCATACTAAGTCTCTTATATGATATACCTCATTTTTCACCAATAATTCTCATTCAAATAGCCTGCTATTTGTAAAACACAGGTCCCTGGGTTCATCATTGGAGTTTTTGATTTAAGGAAAATTTTACTTATAAAATCCCAAGTTTTCATTGCTTCCATGAGACCCACTTGGATTTGATGTGGCTTGGCCTGTAGACCCCATTATACTACACTGCCTTTTCCTGTGAATGATGTTTATCAATCCTTTCAATCCAGACAAAGTCCAGTCCTTTAGATTAAACCCTGATTTGGTGCACATTATTAAAAACTGTATTTTTAATTTTTATTTTTAGGTTTAATTGCAGAAAAAATTTCTTTCCATTAGAAATTGTGGGTCACATATGTGGGTTTAAATTTTACATGTGTGATTTTGTGACAAACAGAGATAATCCCCTCTCCTGATAATCATGAGTCGTTAATTTCTTTCCACAGATAAAATTTCAGACACTAAAGATGATCAGTCAAGCATTTTACTTTGAAGGTTTTTCATCAATAGGACTATGTGGTACATGTCCTCTTTTCTGTATTAGTCTCTCCCCTGTATTAGTTTCCTGTAGCTCCTGTAACTGCCCGTCTAAACCACAGGCATTTTATCATATAGCAATTCTCAAAGCTCAAAACAGGAAACTAAGGTGTTGACAGCAGTCATTGAATTAAAAGGATAACCCTAATTTTAAAAAGAATCTTCATTTTAACGAACTACACACACCTGCAATGCTCCTCTTTCCAAATAAGGTTGTATTCAAAGATGCTGGGGCTTCTGGCTCTGATCTGGGCAATTTGGGGCTGATATGCAGTCAGATGCAAGTCACATTCAAAGCCCTGTTCCTAGGAAGAACCCACCTGGGTTTCTCAGCAGGTTTCCGGTGAGATTTCTACTTTGGTTTTAAATGTTTTGATTGAAACCTTCCATTCTGAAGTGGTCAATCAGGAAGGAGATTTGCAATGGACCTCACTCCCTGCATATTGAGAACTTCTTCTAGGGGATTATATCCTAATATTCTTTTACAACCAATGGTTGATTTTGATTAGATCTAATTATAGCTTTTTAAAAAGACTTTTCTCC
The DNA here is from genome assembly GCF_900095145.1 of Mus pahari. Taxonomy (NCBI): domain Eukaryota; kingdom Metazoa; phylum Chordata; class Mammalia; order Rodentia; family Muridae; genus Mus; species Mus pahari. The sequence continues at coordinate 84,722,457 of NC_034598.1, read as the reverse complement.
TCCTCCTCCTTCCTTTCTCTCTCTCTCTCCCTCCCTCCCTTCTTTCTTTCTTTCTTTCTTTCTTTCTTTCTTTCTTTCTTTCTTTCTTTCTTTCTTTCTTTCTCTTATTTCTTTATTTCTTTTTCTTTTTTTAATGTTTTTTATTGTATATTTTCTTTATTTATATTTCAAATGTTACCCCTTTCCTGATCCATGCCCTCCCAAAACCTCCTATACCATGCCCCCTCCTCCTGATTCTATGAGGGTGTTCCCCTACCTACCCACCCACCCACCCACCCACCCATGCATGCCTCCCCGCCCTGGTATTCCTCTACACTGGGGCATTGAATTCCCAAAGGACCAAGGGACTCTCCTCCCATTGATGCCTGACAAGGCCATCCTCTGCCACATATGTGGCTGGAGCCATGGATCCCTCCATGTGTACTCACTCCTTGGTTGGTGGCTTAGTCCGTGGGAGCTCTGGGGTGTCTGGTTGGTTGATATTGTTCTCCCTGTGGGCTTGCAAACCCCTTCAGTTCCTTCTGTTCTTTCTCTAACTCCTCCATTGGAGACCCCTTGCTCAGTCCAATAGTTGGCTGAGAGCATCTACCTCTGAGATTGTCAGACACTGGCAGAGCCTCTCAGGAGACAGCTATATGAGGCTCCTCTCAGCAAGCACATATTCTTGGCATCCATAATAGTGTCTGGATTTGGTGACAGTATATGGGATGAATCCCCAGGTGTGGCAGTCTCTGGAGAGCCTTTCCTCTGGTCTCTGCTCTACACTTTGATTCCACGAGTCAGAATGGCTAAGACCAAAAACTCAGGTGACAGCAGATGCTGGTGAGGATGGGAAGAAAGAGGAAAACTCCTCCATTGTTGGTGGGATTGCAAGCTGGTACAACCACTCTGGGAATCAGCCTGGTAATTTCTCAGAAAATTGGACATAATATTACCTGAAGACCCAGCTATACCACTCCTGGGCATATACCCAAAAGATTCTCCAACATATAACAAGTACACATGCTCCACTGTGTTCATAGCAGCCTTATTTATAATAGCCAGAACCTGAAAGAACTAAGATGTCCTTTAACAGAGGAATGGATACAGAAAATATGGTACATTTACACAATAAAGTACTACTCAGCTATTAAAAACAAGGAATTTATGAAATCCTTAGGCAAATGGATGGAACTAGAAAATATCATTCTGAGTGAGGTAACCCAATCACAAGAGAACACACCTGGTGTGTATTCACTGATAAGTGGATATTAGCCCAAAAGCTCGGTGTACCCAAGATACAATTCACAGAACACATGAAACTCAAAAAGAAGGAAGACCAAAGTGTGGGTGCTTCGGTCCTTCTTAGAAAGGGGAACAAAATACTCATGGGAACAAATATGGAGACAAAGTGTAGACGAGAGTCTTTTTCTTTTTTGGAGAGTATCTCAGGCTACCTGGAACTTGCTACTAGTACATAACCCCAGGCTGGCCTGGTACTTGATATGTAGACTAAGCTGGCCCTGAAGTTACTGTGACCCACCCACCTCTGCCCTCCAAGGTGTTCTCTATTGTACCCAGCGTGATTATGCTTTTTCACATTCCTGACAAGAAGATGCAGGCTTCGCTCTTCTGCCTCCCTCCATTCCAGTGTCCACTAAAACATAGTGATAATGAGAATAGCAACCACGTAATGTACAAGAATGGTTATGCTCTAGGAGTACTGATGGAAAATGTTCTGATTCCATCCTATCCCAAGTGTGGTGGTTTGAATAGGAATGACCCCCATAGAATCCTGTGTTTGAATGCTTGGCCATAGAAAGTGGCACTATTAGGAGGCGTGACATTGTTGGAGGAGGTGTGGCCTTGTTGGAGGAAGTGTGTCACTGTGGAGGCAGTTAAATTTAAAGTCTCCTACGTTCAAGCTCTGCTGAGTATGGAAGATAGTTCTTCTCCTGGCTGCCTGTAAAAGACAGTCTCCTTCTAGCTGCCTTTGGATCAAGATGTAGAACTCTTAGCTCCTCCAGCACCATGTCTGTCTGCACATTGTCATGCTTCCCACTATGATGATAATGGACTAGACCTCTGAAATTGCAAGCCAACCTCAATGAAATGTGTGTCTTTATAAGAGTTGCTGTGGCCATGGTGTCTCTTCACAGCAATGGAAACCCTAATATACCAGGTAACAGAATAAAAGCTAAATATAAATTTTAAAGTCTATATCAACCAGTGGCTGTAAACAAACTAGGCTGGAAGATATTTTAGCTCATATGTTCAACAAAAATACATGAAGTGCCCATCTTAAGGTCCCTTTGCGTTGTTTATAGGAATTTAGTTAGGAATCATTGCTTGAATTTACATATGTTGAATGATAAAGAAGAGCAGACACCTCTCCTTTTAGTGTCTCTCTAGTTATTTTCATGATCACCTCTTATCACTTGTTCATTTTTCTTTTAAGTTTTTAATCTCTTTAATTTTAATTTATAATTCTGTTTAGAGATTAAAGATATGAGTCCTTTGTCATGTTTGTCATTGAAAGTTTAATTCCATTTTTCCCCCAATACAATATTTTTATTGATTGTTTGGGGATTTCATATAACGCACCCAGATCATACTCACTCCCCATTCTTCCCAGCTCCACCATTCCACCCTTGTGTCCTTCTTCAGCTCCCACCCGCCCCCTCAATAAAGGAAAAATACATACCAACTCTAATTTGTATTGCCCATCATATACTCATTGGAGATTGGTCAAACTGCCAGTGGCCAGCCCCTTAAAAATCCTTTCTCTCCCCTCCACCATCACCCAAAGCCATAAACTGTGGAGAGCTACACTTAGCATCTTAGTACATTTTTTTTTTTTTTTGAGACAGGGTTTCTCTGTATATTCCTGGCTGCCTGGAACTCACTTTGTATATCAGGCTGGCCTCGAACTCAGAAATCCGCCTACCTCTGCCTCCCAAGTGCTGGAATTAAAGGCGTGTGCCACCACGCTCGGCTTTAGCACAGTTTTTAAAGACTCTCTTCAATGGCTTCCTAATAAATAAATTAATCCCTGTATCAACATAGATTTATCAGCCTTTTGTTCCCTCTTCAGTTCTGGTTATGTGTCTTGTTCAATCTTTTAGTCATAGGTCATTCTTTAAGGTTAATATAACAACAGATGTATCTTCTCATTATTTGAACATTTATTTGAAATATAGTGGTCAGAAGACAGAGGGGGAGGATCACCATAAATTCAAAACCAGCCTAGTCTATACAGTAGGTTCCAGGACAGCCATGATTATATAGGAGAATATATATGATGGGTATAGATAGATAGATAGATAGATAGATAGATAGATAGATAGGTAGATAGATAGGTAGATATAAAATTTCAGATGTGTTTCCAGAGTTCTTATTTATTTGTAATGACTTAACTGTCATCAAACTAGCGATTACTAAATAAGTCATTGTTTCCCCTCTGACTTGAGTTGCCATCTTCTAACTATAATAAATTTCTGCAAACATTAAAACTGCTTCCTTTCAAATACCTTTTGTATTCTATTGCCTTTCAATTATTGTATCAGACCATTTATATTTATTTAAATATATGATAAAAGGCTGACCTCTCTCCTTTCCCTCATTTTCTCTTTCAAATTGTCACCTGGCTATCAGCACACACTTATTTTTCTAAACTCACTTTAGGATTCTGTGTCAAGACTGCAGATAAGTGGCAGGTACACAGATGGAATAAGTGCCACATTAACTTTGAGGCAGATAAAAATCACTGGCTTTGAATATTGATAGCAAAGCATCTTTTCCCCCACTGAGGTATAATTTGATGTCCTTTCAGGTTTTCTCAGTTTTTTGTTTTTTGTTTTTTTGTTTTTCAAGACAGGGTTTCTCTGTATAGCCCTGGCTGTCCTGGAACTCACTTTGTAGACCAGGCTGGCCTGGAACTCAGAAATCTGCCTGCCTCTGCCTCCCTAGTGTTGGGATTAAAGGCGTGTGCCATGACTTCAGCTGGTGTGTTATAAATTTCCTATTGTTCTTGTATTGAATTCCCCAAATTTACTAGGATAAAAGCAGTTTTATTATTTCATGGTTTAGGGGCATTAAAAATGGATTCCACTATACTGAAACAAACAAACAAACAAACAAGCAAGCACGCAAACAGCACACCTCTACTTCACTGCAGAGGTTCTAGTGGAGAATGTTTTCTGGCCCTTTTCTACATCTGTGTGCTACCTTCCATCTTTGGTTTCAAGCTGATTTGTTTAATTTTTCGTTATTTGTGCATAGGATGCATGTCCATGTGTGTGGGTGCGTGGGTATCCATGGCTCCTGAGGCCAGAGGATGATGTTCGGTGCCATCCTCTCTTGCTCTCCGCCTTGCTTTGGTCAGGTGCTCTCAGTAACCCTGACGCCTAGCAACTTGCCTAAGCTGGTTGCCCAGTAAGCTCCAGGGATCCACTGGTCTCCTGTCTCCAGTGCTGAGAGTGCTAGGGTTACAGGGGGTGCCCCCACATCTAGCTTTTAAGTAAGTGCTGGGGATCTGCACTTAGGTCCTTGTGCTTGTAAGAAAGTCACTTTATCAAATGAGTTATCTCCAGGCCCTTGTAGCTGACTCTAGATCCAAGGCTAGCAAGCTGCATTGCTATAATATTGATTCATTTTCCTCCCCCTTCTATTAAAAGGATTTTTTATTTTAAAAGATGTTTATTTTTTTGAGAATTTCATACACATATATAATGTGTTTTATCAGACTGACTTCCCCATGCCTCCTCTGTGTTTCCCAGGTTCCCACCTACCTTCCTTCCTTCCTTCCTTCCTTCCTTCCTTCCTTTCTCTCTCTCTCTCTCTCTCTCTCTCTCTCTCTCTCTCTTTCTTTCTTTCTTTTGGTTGACTGATTTCATGTATGTGAGTATACTGTTCCTGTCTTAACACACCAGAAGATGGCATCGGATGCCCATTACAGATGGTAGTGATCCACCATGTGGTTGCTGGGAATTGAACTCAGGACCTCTGGAAGAGCAGTCAGTGCTCCTAACTGCTGCGCCATCCCTCCAGCCTGGTTCCCACATTTCTACCATCACATCTTATTGTGAACTTTATGTAATATATATAACATATATTACATATTATAATATATAAGTCATACTATATATAAAACTTCATGTGTATTGCACCTATGTATTTACACTATATGCATGCTAAGGCGTCACTATGTGAAGGCCAAAATAGGACATTGGGTCTCCTAGAAGTGAAGTTACAGATGGCTGTGAGCTTCTGGAAGTTCGTGCTGGGACCTGAACTAGGGTCTTCTAGAAAAGCAGAGAATGCTCTTAACTGCTTAGTCATCTCTTCAGCTGCATGTCTTTCTGTGTGTTTCTTAGTCTGTCTGTGGCTTTCTCCCTGTCTCTGTCTTTCTCTGTCCTCCACACCCAAATCTAATTGACACTGCTGGTTTATATGCGTGGTTGTAAGGTCATGCATGGTCAACCTATCTGGGTCCCTTCCTGAAATAAACTGATTCTCCATCCTTGAGAAACCATCTATGCCAATTTCCACAGCTAGATGTAGAACTTTGTGAGCCCCTCCCCTACCGATGTTGCAATTTTGATTGGCGTGATCTAATGCAGGTCATGTACACGCTGCCAAAGCCCCCGTGAGTTCACATGTTCAACCAGCCTGTTGTATGTGGAAAACAGTTTGGTAAAAGGACATTTCTGATTATATTGTTCAGCCAGGTTAATTCAATATTGGCTCCTCATCTCCAGATCCTTAACTTACATACCTACAGACAGACATGTGTACAATCTCTTTATCTGTCCACCATGATATTGTCAGCAGTGCAAGGATTGGACTGCGGTTCTCAGGGGGAGGCCATTATTCTCCCAATCACAGAAACCAGTGTTGCTTTCTCTAGGGCTGTCCTGTGGGCATCAAACTTTCTCACACCCAATGGCCCTTCTATTAAAAATTATTTTATTACTGTTCTATGTTTGTATTGTGATGTACCTGCCTTGAACGTCATTTGAAAATCTTTTGAAGATAACTTCTCTTGATACTGTGCGTATATCTGAGTAAATCAGGCTACTTCCACAAGTTTTTATTTGCTTTGAGTCATTTGGGATTGTGAATCAGCTCAAACTTCCAGACCACCACAAACCCACACTCCGAAAATTTAGGATTATTTTCTCTTTTCTCAGCATAAGCATTGAAAGCAGATAACACAATATTAACTCAATACTTTTTCTGATTGTTTTAATTTACCTAAAATCTTAAACTTCATCTAATTCATCTGCCATCCCTGATACCCTGGAGATGAACCGATTGTTTTACTCATCTCTGTTTGAATAAAACATCCCATTTGCGCCCCCCCTCCCCGCATGTGGATCACAGTGCCTAGCCTCATGCCCCAGGTGTCATCTCCATCCATTGTACCTTAAACTTCTTGGTTTTGTCATGTGCCTGTGAGCTGGGGTAAGAGGACAGTTCATGGGATGCTCTATCAAAGCTGTTTCCAAAAGCCTCCATACCACCGATTTCTGATCTTAAATAGTTCCTGATTGGAATGTTTGTGAAGCAGTTGTGCCCATCACTGGTCTCTGCATTGTTGTGATGGATTCTCCCAAGTCAGGAAGTTAACTCTCTCCCTCTGCCTCCTTGATAAGGAGAACTTGCATATCTTTACCATAGTCAGCTAATCCAGTCAGTCTTTCCTCTACAGTACAGGGATACTGAGTTGCTTCATACCTAGCCTGGTCATCTCCAGGGTAGCAGGGATGACAGTTGAGTTAGATGAAGTTTAAGATTTCAGATAAATTAAAACAATCAGAAAAAGTATTGAGTTAATACTGTGATGCTATCATACTTCTATTAAATTAAGCCAATGACATATTAAATACCTGATTTATTACATTCTAATACCAATAGTTGTAATTCTCAATTCTTTTGTGTGTGTGTGGGGGGGTTGCTAATAATAGCTTGTTTCTTTACTAGAAGATCTTACGTTTAATTTCTTATAATAATTGATTTATTCAGTAGTTTTTAGCATCTATAGAAGCACAATATAAACAACATATAAAACAGTTTATTTTTCTGTTGATGGGGGAGTACATACTTCCTATTAATTTAATCAGTGCTCAGTCACATTGCTGGTCATTTTGACCAAGCACTGTTTCGGTCCATATATGTACAGTTGAGTAGAGTAGATAGGATGAACCAGGCTAAACAAAACAAAGCATCAAAATTTTACATTTCCTCAGTTCACTTAGGCAGTGTAGGGCTTAGGGATCTATTTAGGATCTAGGGGCTGGAACTCCATTCTTTGGAAGAGAACTGCTAACGATGGCCAAGACCATAGCTGTGGCCTCGCTACTGCTGTAAGAACACAGAAGTAAGTCTAGGATCCAGAACCTAAAATAAAGCCAAGTAGAGAAAAGGCAATTGCTCACCAAATTGAGAGCCCTATTGAGTGAGAATAGGTATGGTGGAGTCCTCAAGATCAGTCACCTCATTTTTCGTCTCTGTTGCCGTTCCTGGAACTGGCTTTCAGTGATATATTGACAGTTTACTTTTATATGAAGGCCAAGATTTCTCACTGTAGGAAGAGGGATTTCAAATGCTTAAAAAATCATCAGATCCAGATTCTACTAAAAAAGGTATGGTTCCCGCTTTCAATATTACTTTATAAGAGAAGAATTAATGCTATGGTGGTATAGATCTGGTCATAATACTTTTTTTTAATAAAAGGATTTATTTATTTATATGAGTATACTATACCTGTCTTCAGACACACCAGAAGAGGGCATCAGATCCCATTACAGATGGTTGTAAGCCAACATGTAGTTGCTGGGAATTGAACTCAGGACCTGTGGAAGAGCAGTCAGTGCTCCTAAGCCCTGAGCCATCTCTCCAGCACATCATAGTACTTTTTAATCACAATACAAATATATGCATTCTAGGTTGGAGCCCAGCCCTTCCACTGTGCAGATGCTTTTATTAGATAAGTCCTTTAACACCCCCCACACTATTTTCTGAATGAAAATTGGATCGATTATTATGAGCACTAAATGGGAATCATTTTTGGCAAATAAACTAGGGTTTGTTTCACAGAACACAAAATATTTTGCAAATGTATATTGCTGTTCTCCCTATAGTGATCCGAATGTATGTTTGTCCTTAAATGGCTTTGTCTCAGACTTAATTAAACAAAGATTGATGAAGTGTTTATGTGCCTTTTAAAGAAGATGGCCTCAGCTCTCGGGTAAGTGGAAAAAGCAGGCTAGAGAACAAAAAAATGAAGAATTATTTTACCACCTCATTCTCCTCAGTGTGTATTCACTGTCCCGCTGTCCACATAGAATTTTGCTAAATGCCAGACAAACACTTTAAACATTAAGACTATTATCATAATAATAGGATTATTCTTTAACTCATTAAACAATACCTTGGTTATTTGTCCAGCTCTTGTTATATAAATATAATTTGTATGAGAAACACTAGTTTAGCACAGGGAAATGCCAGGGCCAAGTAGTGGGAGTGGGTGGGTAGGGGAGCAGGGGCGGGGGGGGGGTATAGGGAACTTTCGGTATAGCATTTGAAATGTAAATAAAGAAAATAATAATAATAAAAAAGATTAAATCAGAAAAAAAATAGTTTACTCAATGAAATCACTTAGTATGAGAATTCTGAGATGGTTTATGGGATCTGCTTAGTATCTACACATACTAAGTCCATAGCATTAATTCTTTTCCCATACAGTTATATCAAAATCAAGAGCCCTACTTGAGGCATGACTAAGCCTTAACTCCCTCATATGAGTGTTTGGAAGTAAAAAAAAAAATACGAGAAAAGCAGCCTTAGAGCCAAGCGGCTAGTTTAGGAGTTGCCCTGTGAGTTAAAGTTGGACACACTGGATAGCTGAACAAAGTACAGTGGAGAGAGATAAATGTGGTTGAGATAGTGCTCACTGAGAGATAAGAATAGTTCTTGATTGAGTGGGAATCACACTGAAGAAGCATCAGAGATGAAGACTAGCTTGCTTAGGTGACCCAATACATGGAAGTATGATTTATTAGTAGTGAACAAAGCATATGGAATTATTTAATAACTCAGAAAATGTTTATGCATTAAAATAAAAGTGAAGGTAAGAATGAATGATTTCACATAGATGAATATAAGGAGAAATTTATCCATCCATGTACGAAATGAATCTTAAGGCTCTGGTAATAAAACTATATGATGCTAGTCCTAGAACCAACCGACATATGGAGCGAATTAGAATATTTCAGAAACAGATTTAACTTTACCTAAACATATGGTATATACCTTTTATTGTGGGAATTCTATTTCAAAGGAGTGGAACATATAAACAAGTTGTATAAATAAGGGGGTGTTTAAAAGAGGAAAACATTATATTTCAATATGATAGAACTGACTAAGTTATGACTGCATGTATACTGGAATCTAACCTTGAATTTATCACTTGAACATGTACAGACATGTTCAATTTAGAATGGGATTAGATCTTGATACACCCATTGCAAGTTAAAAATACTCTAAACCAAATGTGCATTTACTTTACCTAATCTGGCAGACATCATAGGTTAGCAATAAAATACATTCTAGTATAACATTGAATTACCCTTTCAATCACATGATTCACCAAGACCTGTGATTTGCTACCACTGAGGAGTATCATAGGGGACTGTTCAGTCACATATCACTAGACTGAGATGAAGCTCAAAATTTGGAATATAGTTTCTAAGAATATATCTTGCTCTTGTATATCATAGAATCAGAAAATCTTGCCAACCTTCAAAATCGAGGACCAAATATATTTACCATTGAAAAAAGTTCATAATATACTTTTTGAAGTAAGTAACAGATTATAAGATTTATATATAATTTATGTTGGAATATTTATAAAAAAGTTAGATGTAGCAGTACATTCCTCTATTATCACAGCACTTTGGAGGCTGAGACAGGGGATTGAAAAGTTTGTGGTCAAATGCTGTTGCAAAATACTTGAAGGAAAAGCAATTATAGATATAGAGATACTCAAAACAGAAAATAGGAAAGGGGCATTCTCATTAATAAGTTGCTGTGGAAAGAAGTCACTAGATATGCACTCACTGATAAGCAAATATTAGCCCAGAAACTTAGAATACCCGAGATACATTATGCAAAACACAAGAAAACCAAGAAGGATGACCATTGGGTGGATACTTCATTCCTCCTTAGAATAAGGAACAAAATACTCATGATAGGATATAGGTACAGAGACAAAATTTAGAGCTAAGATGAAAGGATGGACTATCCAGAGACTACCCCATTCGGGAATCCATCCCATCATCAGCCACCAAACCTAGATACTAATGCTCATGCCAGCAAGATTCTGCTGAAGGGACCCTGATATTGCGACCTCTTGTGAGGCTATGCCAGTGCCTGGCAAACACCGAAGTGGATGCTCACAGCCAGCTATTGGATGGAACACAGGGTCCCCAATGGAGGAGAAAGTACCCAAGGAGCTGAAGGGGGCTGCAACCCTGTAGGTGGAACAACAATATGAACTAACCAGTACCCCCTGAGCTCATGTCTCTAGCTGCATATGTAGCAGAAGATGGCCTAATCGGCCATCACTGGGAATAGAGGCCCCTTGGTCTTGCAAACTTTATATGACCCAGCACAAGGGAAGGCCTGGGCCAAGTAGTGGGAGTGGGTGGGTAGGGGAGCAGGGGCGGGGGGGGTATAGGGAACTTTCGGGATAGCATTTGAAATGTAAATAAAGAAAATAATAATAATAATAAAAAATAAGTTGCTGTGGAAACCTGATAGCTTTATAGAAATATTACCTTAGATTTTCATCTCAGACTCTCTGCAAAAATTAACCTAAAATGGACTTAAACCTAAAACCTGAAACTGTAAAAGTACTAGAAGAAAACAATTAAAATATTCATGATATTGGTTTAGGCAAATATTTTTTTATCTACGTGCAGAAATAACCAACAAAAGCAAAGTAGACAAGTGATTTACCTTGGACAAATGGCTTTTGTTCTGCAAAAGAAAGAGCAAAATGAAAAGACAACTTATGAATCAGGAAAAAGTATTTGTATACCATACATCATTTAAAAGGTTTATGTCACCATATAGGGCGCTCAAACAACTCCAGAGCTGGAAGCAATGAACTCTTGAAAATGGACAAAGGACATGGAGAGCTGTTTCTTAAAGAACATATATATGATGAACAATATGTAGAAATAAGGCCTCTACCTAATAATCGGAGAAATGCAGATCAAAGTTACAATGAGATAGCTGGTAGAATGGCTGATACTAAATTTACTAGTATTAGGAGAATATGGAGAAAATGAAACCCATGAGCACCACTGGATGGAATATCAGTTGATGCAGCCATGATGATGAATAGGATAGAGTTTCTCAAAAAATAAATTGAAAATATTGAACATGATCCATCCAACTCCTGAGTATCTACCTGTAGGATATGGAATCAGTATGCTGAGAAGTTATAATGATTCCCATGATTATTGTAGCCCCATTCCCAGAAGTCAAGATTTGGTATCAGCCGGTGCATAAAGAAAAGGTGAGAATTAAATTTCTAAGTCATCTTTAAGGATTTAAAAATCCTAATAATTCTTTATAAGCAGTGACACTGAAACTTTACCAAGTTCATGAATTGCTCTGAAAATTTTTAATGCAGTGTTTTACCTAGAGACATTTCTAATTATTTTCTCTTGGAGATTATAATGTCATAACATCACTCTTCCCTTCTCTGCCCTCTTTCCAAAACCTCCTAGGTATACCCAACTTGTTCTCTTTCAAATGGATGGCCTGTCCTTTCATTAATTATAGTTACATACATATATCTATATACATATATAACTCTGATCGGTCTGTATAATGTCACTTGTATATATGTTTTCAGTGCTGAAAATCCCTCCCTCCCTCCCTCCCTCCTTCCTTCTCTCTCTCTCTCTCTTCTCTCTTTCTCTTTCTCTCTCTTTCCTTCTTTCCTTCTTGCTTTCTTTCTTTTTCTTTCTCACTTTCTATCTTTTCTTTATTTCTCTTTCTCTCTTTCTTTCTTTTTCTTTCTTTTTCTTTCTCTCTCNCTTTCTCTCTTTTCTTTCTTTCTTTCTTTCTTTCTTTCTTTCTTTCTTTCTTTCTTTCTTTCTTTCTTTCTTTCTTTCTTTCTTTCTCTCGCTCCTTCCTTTCCTCCTCTTCTTCCTTTTCTTCTTCTACCTCCTCTTCCTCCTCCCTCTCTTCCTCACCTTCTTATTTCTCACTCTCCTCTTCCTCCTCTTCCTCTTCTCCCTCTTCCTCCTCTTCTGCCTAATCTTCCTCCTCCCCATCTTGTTCCTCACTTTCTTTCTTCTCTTTTTCTTCTTTCTTTTCTTCTTTCTCCTCTCCCTCCTCCTCCTCCTCCCCCTCTTCCTCCTTTTCATTATTTCCCATACTTGTTCAAGCACTTGTTGTCAGTTGTTTTGTTGATATTTGCCATTCCAGCAGGGAAAAGAATGCAGACTCTTTGATTAGATTCTATACAATTTTACTGTTGTAACCTCAATATGTCTTTTCCTTCCTACTTCCCTTTCTTTTGTTTTTTTTTTTTTTCCTTTTATTTTCCTTTCTTTCACTGTGCTGCCCGGGCTGTTGGTATTTTAAGTAAAATATCATGTCCACACCCTCATGTATATCTGGGATTGCACATGTATGGCATAGTTTTTCAGTTTTGAAAGGCAGTGAAATAAACAATAACAAATTAGCAAAATAGTAAAAATCATTTATACAACAATGGTGCTGTCTGCTTAAAGGACTATCCAGCCGATTCACAGGGCTTATTCAATTCTTGTTGTGCAGCAGGGTCTGCAGCAGATTCTGGAGACAGGGTAATGCACAGGGCAAAGTGCATGGAGCAAGGCCCAGTTCTCTGGTATAAACACCACAAATGTGCTTCATCCATAATCACATCCACAGATAACTAGCCAGCAGTGGAGAGTCTATGCTGTTACTTTCTAATCATGTTTGTTAGCTCATTATTTTGTCAGTGCATGTTCATTTTATAAGAAAATTCATACTATTAATTTATAAAAGTTACTTTGGGTATGAACCCAAATTTCCTCTCCTTGTCTTATAAATATTAGATAGACTTTTTTGTTTTATTTTGTTGTTGTTGTTCGCCTTTTAAGAGCTATGCCCTTCCCTCCACTTTGTGAAATAGCTCTTGAGGGAGAGCCTTTCAGATGTGTTGAGAAAACCATTGTGTGACTGTGCAGCTTCTCTGGATAGAACGCTGTGCTTCCCTTCATCATTTTCTTCTCTGACATGGGTTTGAAAGCACATGCCCTCCTGATTGCTTCCTCTGGATGCTTTCTACTTTGTCACCCTTTGTTGTTAAAAATAAATGACTCACAATTTCCCACTTTCAATAGTGTAGAGTGAACATAATTGACTCTTTGATGTGTGAGGGTCTGGTGTGGTCTGAAAGCAATTACCCTGACCTTGAATTGCACTCACTGTAAATATCATCATAGAGAAAGGAGGAGCTCCCATGGAATCTCTATCACCCTGGAGTCCATCGTGGAAGATTGTTTGAAAATGAGTTTATATTCTTGTTATTTGTTTTTCAGCTGTAAAGTGTACTTTATAAGATAACAAGCAGAAGAAAATAAAATGTGATTCATTCTGAAACCCATTGTGCAGGTTATTTGTCTTCTGTAGAAGACGATGAACTACCCAAGGGCAAGGACTATGTCTTACTGACTTAAGACAAAATCTCCAGTGCTTAGCCTCTGTGCTTAACATAGTAACACACACACACACACACACACACACACACACACACTCAAATGCACTCAAACTAACACATTTAAACATACAAACTTAAACACATACACTCAAAACACTCACTCACATATTCTCACACACTCACACACTCAAACACACACACACACACACACACACACACACACATATACACACACTAACACATGGGGAAAGTCCAATAATTATTGGTAACTTGTTAACACATCATTTGTAAGAAATTAAGATGTTACGCAATTCATTGAACTGTGGTTTTTAGAACATGTTGGGGAATTTAGTAACATAAATTTGGATCTATACCATATCCTAACCTTAAAAGGGTTAGCTGTACTATATTAATTGTATATTTAACAGTAGTGACAAAGAAAAAATATTAATGTGTTGGATAGAATACTATAATTCTGAGAGAAAATGCAAATAGGAATACCTTAAATTATAAGGATGCTAATATTTACTTACGAAGCCTGAAGAAACTGGTCCTGGGTCTATTCAAGCCACCCAATGGTACCGACAGTCTTATTTTACTGTTGCAACTTTACCAATCTTGAGTTTGCATTGTAGTAAAGAAAAACAAAAAACCAAAATCCTTCCCCTCCCTTAGAGAGGAGCCTAGGGGTAGCCTCCTCACAAATTTCTCTGGGGAAAAACATCCTTTCAGAAGCCCCCTAGAGGATTCTCCTTGTGTCTGACTGGCCCACGCTGAGTGATCTAGTTATCTGAGATCCTAGTTATCTCTAGGAGGCAGGCAAAGAGTAGGGCATTGGAAATAATGGTTGATTAAAACTGTTTACTCTGTGACTAGGAATACACACACACATACACACACACACACAGAGGAAGATCAAAACTTAATAACCAATGCAGTATCAGGGGAACCAAATGATAAGAACACTTGAAAAACATTGATCATCACAATGGGGTTACACGGTTATAGGACCTTTCAAAGTAAACAGCACATCAGTTCTCAGCTCATTTGATACCGATGGACCCAGCGATCTTTCCTGAATTTTATAAATCAGACAAGGCTGCAGTTTTACTAAGAAGCTTTTTCTTCCATCTCCTTTTCAGGAGTCTTATCCAAAGAAGAGGAATTACCCCATGGAAATCGAACCATCTGCTTCTCTGGACACATTCCCTTCAGAGAATGAGAACTTCCTTTGTGAACTCGTGGACACAGCTGTTACAAAGAAGCCCTGCTCCTTAGAAATTGCAAGGGCACCTTCTCCAAGAACTGGTAATATTCCCTGCTCACAATTGGTCAATTCAATTTGCATATTCACATAACTGAAAGTACATTATTAATACTTTAATACTGTATTATCAAAATGAAAGTGCCTCGGGATAGCCCCAAAGATCAATTTTGCATTTCAAGTGAACACAGGTAAGCCACAGGTTTCAATGTGAGACCTCTTAATGATGAAAGACTGTTCATGGAGTTGGGCCTGCCTTGTTAAAGCTACTTGGATGAGTTTTAATTGTTTAATTGTTTAACCTTGGTCAGATATGCTTTGTGTCTTTGGTAGCAAGAGTCTTTATATAGACTTTACAACATCTTATTTGTTTCTAACTTACCAAATTATATTTTACTGCTAAATTTATTTTATTCTGTATAGCATATTTATATCTGTACTTTTTTCTTTTTGTCTGTTTTTATTGTTGTTTGGTTTTTGTTTTGTTTTGTTTTGTTTTGCAGGGGATTGGTTTTGAGACAGGGTCTCATTTTGTAGCTCTGGTTGTCCTAGAACTTACTGTGTAAAATAGGCTTAGTCTTGAACTCATAGAGAGCTGCTTGTTTCAGCCTTCCAAGTGCTGGGATTAAAGGCATAAACAATGCCTGGGCTCTGATTTTTTTTTTAAAAATTCATGTTACAAACTAGTGGGCAAGGCAAGACAAATATTGTCTCCATTCACTGCTAAAGAAAATGAATGTGTATCTTATTTACAATGAATTAATGGTTGGACCGATGACTGACCTGAGTCTTTGCCTCACCATTGATGATATAAAGTATGTTTCTATAAAAGTGAATGGAGGAGGAAGGGTTCAAGTTGCTACTCAGTGTATCAACAGGACCTTTGGTCACGTGGATGCGAAGCTCTTTGGAGCAGGAGAAAGGTTGACAATCTAAGGGCTGCTTATAGACGTGAGCTCATCAACCCAGGTGAGAAATGGTAAAACCATGAGACTCTGGAGACTGGAAATAACATTGGGAATGGAAAATACAGGTTACATGGACAATATCAAAGAGTTATGAAGGTAGCACAGGAAAAAAAAAGGAATGGGGAGAAGGAAGTGGCAGTAGTTCATTTTAGGAAAAGTGAGGCTTGGTCTAGTTTGAAGGTAAGAAGGGTTTTGTGGTGGATGGAGGTACTGCAGTTGAAACATCCAAAGAAAGAAAAGAATGGGTAGATGTCAGCCATCAATAGCCCAGGTAAGTACAGACATTCCTTGCCCAGAGATGGAAAGAGGTCAGTGTGGTTGTTATTATTATAGAGAAATTCTGCTACATTTTCAAATGTGTTTATTTCTGCATGAGTTGGCACATTATAGTGGGGGTAGTTCACTGGCAGAGTGCTTGTCTAGTATATATGAGACTCTTGGTCCAGGTCCCAGTATTTGGGGTGAGGTGAGAAAGCAATGGTTGAAAGAGTTAGCGAGGAGTTGGGAGTAAAACCGGAAAAGCCATTATAAAAAAATTGGCCAGAAACTTTTAAGAGATGAACAAATAGACTTTGGGGAGTCCTGAGTCAGGAGTACCATATGAATCATAAGCATACAGAAGGAAGATGGTTTTTGGATAAGATGAAAATATAGTAATAAAAATAGTTAAAAATTATGAAGTACTTATTATTTTATGTGTATCACCTCATATAACTATTAGGATGCTGTGAGTTATTAATATTATCCATCACTTTAGGTAAAGAAATGGAGGCCATGACACATTAGGGAGCATCACGGGATTATGTTAATAGGGTTGGACCTGCGACTTGAACTTGAGTGATGGAATTTGTGTTGTTTATCCAGTGCTATGGTACTACCTTATGTCAGGGGACAAGGTGAATTAGGAATGATAAACACAAAACTGGGTGTTAGGGAATGTGGCAGTCAGATAAAAGTTCTTATGTGACAGTATAAATCAGAAAAGATGTAAGTATAGCAGAAGATCCGATGGGCACAGGCTATAGACAAATGCAAGCTAAATGAGTGATTCACATACTATCATAGAGAATAAAACCATTGCTCATAGCATCTCTAGAAATGGCTGACAGACAGAACTTTGTGATAGGCGAGGTAGAAAAGCATGTGATGGATGTGAGGGGAATGGTTCATCGAGGTAGGAAAACATTGTCAACATGTGCAAAGCTGTAAGGGAGTTTTGACTAGGGCATGGACACGGGGAGGAGTCAGCAGTGACAACAGAGGAAGGGGTGTGAGTGTGGAAGGGAGGTTTCTCCTTAGTCCTCTGTCAACATCTCGATTTCCTTGATGTGCCAGAAGTATCCTGAATGCTAAGGACCTTGGGATAAAGAAGAGTTGCAGCAAGGTACAAAAGCTACTTAGATTTCGGTCAACTCTCTGCTGCCAACAAGGAATGCTGTGTAAAAATTGAGGGAGGAGAAATGTCTTCACAGCATCAAGACGCTCATGAGGAATTCACATGGTTGGATCACACCTGACTTTGGAGCAAGTTTTATCAATACATAAGAGAAGCAGGTGGTCCTAAGCATTGGAGGGTGTGGGAAGCCTGCCCAACAGCAAAGCCACATTTGTCCTAAGTAATCTGCCTTTGAGACGTGGTGCTTGGAGAGATGAATTTAGAGGTAGCAAGATCTCCATGCCTGCCCAGTATGAGGCCTCAACTATGAACACCATCCTCCATAGACTGGGATTTTAAGGTTGACCCTGAATAGCAATCATGAATAATGCTGTCTCACACCCTCTGTCCCAAAGACTTCACGTTCTTGATTTGTTATGAGCAAAACAAGGGGGAGGGTCTCTGAGGAACTCACAGTGTAAACTACCCCTTGTACAGTTTAGCACCCCAAATTCATCTCATGTAGAAATTCTGAAAACTGAATTTAGTTTAAAGCAATACCCTTGGGAATGAAGCAGAAACAAGTGTAACCCCCTTTAGGTAGGAGAATAGAATACTCTCTTTTATTTAGGCACCCAAATAATTTCATCAACTATTTTTCCTATTAAAGTTAGCAGTTTAAAGTAATGAGAAATAAAGAGAAGGGATCCTCCTACAGGAACCAGAAGAAAGAAGGGAAAGAATACACATCTGGAAAATACTTCACATATTGTAATTATCAGACATGGAGTATAAAATGACCACACAAAGATAAAGAGATCATGCTGAAGTAACTTCAGGCAAAGAGAAGCTTTGGGAAAATAAACACCACAATATATTTGAGTAGAAAAAGAAAGCTTCTAGAACTGGAAAAGGATAGTGCATACAATATATGAATTAAAAAAATATATCAGTGTATGGATGGTCTACGAGATTCCAGCTGAAGGAAGTGTTAAATGGGCCAAGAAGAAAATTCTCAGACCACTATGCAGAAAGGAAAAATGATAAAATAGAAGCATATATGTCAAGAAGTGTACATACCAAGAATTTCTCACATCCCCAATCAAAGTTTCAGAGTTCCGAAAGTGATTTTTTGAGGAGACAGTGTCCCAAATAGCCCTGTCATAAGACACCTGAGAAGGTTGTTAAGTGAATGGTAAAGTTTATCAGATTGTATGATATGTAAGGATATAATAATTCACAGAGTCCTTTGAAGGCGATGGGAAAGAGCATTTAACCTCTCTTGGAAGCAGAAGGTAAAATTTATGAAGCTAGGATGCCTGTGCATTCTGTCTACTGCTATTTAAATGCCTCTAAGCTTGTACTGATAACATTAATTTATTGTCTCATGGATATGTGAGTCCATCAGGGTATTTTTTGCAAGGGCCACCTTTCTATCACATTGTGTCAGCCAGAATTGCTCACTTGGAGTATTTGGAAAGCCACCTTTATTATTTTTTTTTTCTTTTCCATGTTAGGAATTGAACCCAGGGCACTATGTGTGCTAGGCATTCCAATTCTGAACTACATCCCCAGCCTATAGAGAACCACTGATGCCAAGACTAGTTAGAAAATGGAGCCTATTGTTCTGCAGGTCTTAACTGTTATAAAAAAGCTGAACTCACTAGAAGGCCCCAAACATTTATAAAGCTACCACTTTGATGAGCTAGGATCTAAAGTTATTCTCTTGAAAGCTCTTCATCATAATCAACTTTTAAAGTGCATCTTTATCATCTATCTATAGGGGTGATATGGGAGTAAAAAAAATTGTAATATGTCATGTTCTGATTGGAGCTAACAGCTTACCCACCCACTAGTGTTGGCCATAGATATCAATATTTAGAGTGTTTTAAAATCTACCTGAAATAAATTGGAAACTTGCTTAACTTTAAAAGGAGGAGAAGGAGGAGGGGGAGGGGGAGGGAAGAGGGAGAAGAGAAGCCTATGTAATAGCTATGAACTGTGAGTTTAGGTGAGGCTGTGGTATGGAGACCATTTACCTTCTATGAATGGCATGCTTTTCCTTTGAGTACCGGTTGGATTCTGAAGATCACTGTGCCTTCCCATTACCAGTGAAAATGCCAGGACTTCTATTCTGTTACCATTTTGTGCACTGCAAATCTGAGATGACAGCATGTCCAGGCTTCTGGTGAGGGCTTTCTTGCTCGCTTGTGGAAAGCTGCCATTTCACTGTGCTTATGCCTGTTCTTTATGTGTGTACTGAGTCGATAATTCTGTTGAAGATGGCCAAAAATTCACAGTAAACCCCTCCCTCTGCCTCTGCCTCTGCCTCTGCCTCTGCCTCTGCCTCTGCCTCTGCCTCTGCCTCTGCCTCTGCCTCTGCCTCTGCCTCTGCCTCTGNCTGCCTCTGCCTCTGCCTCTGCCTCTGCCTCTGCCTCTGCCTCTGCCTCTGCCTCTGCCTCTGCCTCTGCCTCTGCCTCTGCCTCCTGATTATTAGGGTTATATGCTTGAGCTTGCACACCTGCCCTATGATTCACTCTTGCACTTTGGGCCATGGTAAGTGACCACATTTAAGGCAGTGACTTCAGAGAGATCAAGACCCTTCTTCACAGCTTGCAGTCACCGTTTCTCTCTTTGAAGCCCTCACCAATGGCTTTGGCAAAGCTACTTGGATTCCCATGGCTTCTCCCTTGAGCTTTTAGGCATTCATAGTCACTTGCTTTCAGGTTCCCCAGCTTCTGCCTGCTGGTATGCCTGCACAATGTTAAAGCAACACGTTTTAGGTTTTCTACTAAAACACCCAATTTCCAACTTTCAAACTCTCTTGTGGTAACTGATTGCCACACAATATACCAACCTTAATACTTAGTTGAAATAATGACAACACCACCATACAATCATTTATTTTGCTTGTAAATCTGCAGTTCTTGGATGGCTCTGCTGGAGTTTCTTGCTTGCTGTTCCAACCAATTAAGCTAGGGCATCTTGACTAAATACTGTAGTAGAATCTGCATACCGGTATTTAGTACTGTAGTAGAATCTGCATACCGGTATTTAGTACTGTAGTAGAATCTGCATACCGGTATTTAGTACTGTAGTAGAATCTGCATACCAGATTCTATCATAGGCCAGGTTTTCTGGCTCAAGCTTATGACCCAGGAGGCAAAGGCAGGTGTATTACTGTGAATGCTGGGCTAATTTTAAACAGATCTACAGATGAACATCTTACCTTTCATATCTGTTGTGGCCTACTTGGATTGCTCATGATATATATGTTGAATTTCCAGGAACAAACACCCTGAGAAAATGTGTCAGAAGCTGCACTTCTTTTTAAGACTTAGCTCTGAATGGTGACATCATTCTCTTAGAGTCAAACACCTTCCTGCATTAAAGCGGAGGGAATTTGCTTTCTCTGACCCTTGATAAGGGAACTCTAACTACATCACAGCATAAGAAGTTATTCATCTAACTGATTTTGGAAAGCACAAATGTATACAACTATCGGACTTTCTGCTGTTTTGTAAAAGTAACCTTTATTTGCCAGATGTAATTGTTGTCTCAGAGGCTTCCTGCTGAATAAGCTCACCCTTTCCAGCTCTTTCTGAACTCTGGCTGGCTAGTTCAACTCAGCTGTTTTGGCTCAAACTCCTCTCCAAGCTGACTGATTCCATATGGCTTCCATCAGCCTCTCACTGAACTGCTCTGCTTGGCCTCAAACTAACAGACAAATTGTTCTAATCTTCTGGCTCCTTCTTATCCTCTGGTTTCAACGGTCTCTGCTGACCTGTACTGAACTGCATGAGGTCATAAACTCATCTCCACTGTACTGCACTCACTACACTGACTTACAACTGACTGTCTCTCCCTGTGCTTCATAGCTTAAATAGCTTCTCTTTCCTGTGCTGTTCTCTTATATCCTATTTCTGACCCATTCTGTCAGATCTTTTTCTGATTCATCACTTTGCCTGCCCTTCAGCTAGACATCACTTTCAAACATGGTTGCTTCCATCTACAAACTAACTTTACCTTAAAGGTGTGTGAGGGATTAAAGGTGTGTGGCAGATCACAGATCTAGTTCTTTGGATGTGATCCCTTGCCAGAGCAGCCATATTGCGGGATTAAAATTCCTCTACAGTTTCTTTTTTTTGTTTCATTTCGTTTTCTAAACAGAACACAAGTTAATCTGCATGAATATATGACCCACCCCCCATTGTCTTTGACACTTGGGTTTAGTATAGAAATCAGCTTGACAAATTGACCCAGCTGAACTCATAAATGTTTGTACTTTGCTCCTTTGGGCTGTGTTTATGAATTCTACCATTGGGGAGTATAGAATTAAAGTGGAAATTATGTGTTTTTTAATTATAGGAATAAATATGAATATAGATTCCTGGCAGGGACTCCCAAGGAATTGATCTCAATAAACACCAAAGCTAGTGACATACCACCAGCATAGTTGTGTTTTTATTGGCTAGATTAGGAAACCGTTTGCACTCTCTATTCTACTGCTGTTCCATTCTCATTCAGGTAACCTGTATCACTAGGATTCATGAATCCTGACATTTCCAAGTCTCCCACTGCTATGAGTACTTTATGACTTGTGTATAGCTTTTCACTGTCCTTTCATGATTAGCCTAGTGAGCTGATGAACCTGGGGAGGCACAGACCTCTCTTAGAGTTACATATGCATTCCCTCTGCTACCATAGGACTTACAGATGTCGAGACAACTCCTCATGCATACAAGTCTCAGACTGAATGGGGTGGAATCTACCTACTTCCCCATCCAATATATGTTCACTGAGCACCTCTGGTGTTCTGTGTATAGTGTTAAGTGTTGCCAAGGAAATAAAAGTTAAGGTGCAAGTTCCCAAAATTAGAAAATTCTAAGTTAGTAAGTGTAACAAGCAAAGCCAAGTACTCCTGGATTGTAGGAAAAGAGGAATATGAGTTACGATTTCCTTCCAACAGATGCTTCCTGGCCTCAACTGTGGAAGGTTAGATGGATGAATAGGAGAAGGTTTATGACACTGTAGCCTAGGGATGGTGTTATAAAGTTCCATAGGCATGGAAGAATGAAATTCATTCAGAGACTAACCTCATAGGGTGTAGAGTGCTGCTAAGGTAGAATGAATACTAATAAAGAGAGGATAATATGGCATCATCTGGTATTTGTTTTAGAATGACTATAAGGAAACAAAATGGGTTTGAATTGTCCAGAGGTGAGGTTGGAATCAGGAAGCATATCTTGACGATCAATGTGTATCCTGGTTACAGCCTTGAATGTCAACTTGACACAACTTAGAGTCATCTGAGAGGAAAATCTTCAATTGAAGAATTACCTAGCTCAGACCGGCCTGTGAATATGTGTATGGGTGATTATCTTGATTATTAATTGATGCTGATGGGCCCAGCCATAAGCATCATTAGGTTCATGTCCTAAGTCTAGGACAATTTAGGCTATATAGTAAAGTTAAATAAGCATGGGCCAGACAGCCAACATGTACCATTCCTCAGTGGTTTCTGCTGAAAGATCCCCCCTTGACTTTCTGCTCTGACTACCCTCAATAATGGATTTTTACCTGGAACTGTAAGCTCTTTATTCCCCAGAGTTTCTCTTTGTCATGGTGTTTATTGCAACAATGGAAAGGCAATTTAAATAGTATACAATCAACAAGAAATGACTGGCCAGCCAAAGGTAATGGTAGTGAAGAGGGGGAGAGATGCTGAGAGCTGTGTAGGAGTAAAGATCATTCCTTCTCCCTTCCTAGTCTCTGACATTTTGGAAATAAATAGTCAGTGCATTAGAGAACCATATCTCCAAGGATGCATGCAATGGATGACTCGGTTGAATGGTCTGGTGTAGGTTTACAGCAAGATGGAATAGCTTTTCTGCATAGGAACTGCCCTGGAAACTGGGAGGAGGTGGAAGAGAGAAGATTCTGTATAGGAACTACCCTGAAAACTTTCCTTGTGGGAGAGAGGGGTGGGAAGAGACAAGAGACATGAAAAAGGATGGCCATATCTTAAAAGGAACACCTAAGGATTGAATCGTTTGCCCTCCACTGTTGCAGTAAATGTTTAATCTCAAACAAGGGTTTCTACTCCCAACTTTGATCATTCAGTCCCCAGATAAAAGACACACATCTTTTATATTTATAATAAGCCTCTTATGCACTAGAGCTTGGCAGATATCTGTCCTCTGTTATTAATATCTACTTCCCTATCAATAACCCTGAGTTATAACTTGTTATATTCTATCCTGGCTGCTCTTAACTCCAACTGGCCAGCCCCGTAGCCATGTTTTCATGACTCACTTACCCCTTGGTGTTTTCTTCTCTCTCTCTCTCTCTCTTTTTTTGTATTAAGTCACCAGTTTTAATATTAAAATGATTTTCTAGTATACGCATTTCTGAAATAAACATCAAACAAAGCATTCTAAGTATTGCTACGCTAACATGTATGACATTAAAATCATCTGTAAAATTTTAATTATATGAGTTTACTTTCAATCTAAACCATTCCATTTTCTACCAACCTTAAGATCTGCCACATTCATATCAATTGGCTCACCTTTTCTACTTTCCATTTAAAGGTTAAGACTGGTACTATTTAAAATGCTTACAGTACCAGTGAAAAGTACTTACAAGATAGAAACAATCTCCAATATCTACAAGCATTCATCTAGATTTCCAATTGGAAACTACAACTAACCAAAACTTGACAGGCTCTTTTCCCAGCCTTGTGGTCTCTCCTCAGACTCTAAGCCCAGAAACTCTTTCCTCTGCCCAACTATAGACTGTAGGCATCTTTATTCATCAATCAGGGATATAACTTGGTGGGAGGCAAGGTGATATAACATCACTTGTATATGTGCAGATTCTCTCATGCCTAGGGGCAACCAGGCCTTGGGGGCCAATTTTTAACATTACGGCACATAGCAAAAGACCGAACCTCAATACTCCACACAAAAAAGGGCTTTAAAAGCTTGCATCCCAACTCTTGTCACCTTTGGTGTGATTTTATTTTCAGAATTTAGAGATAGCATCTTCATAGAAGTAATAAAACAATTAAGTAGGCTTTACTGGGCCTGACCAACCTATGACTACATGCTTCAGAAGAAGCTCTGAACATAATTATAAACATACAAAACATTGGAAACGGTGTTTGTTTGCTTGCTTGCCTTTTGCCTGTTTTTTTGTTTTGTTTTGGTTTTTTGTTTGTTTGTTTTTTGGGGGACAGGGGATAACTGGATTGTGTGATTTCCTAGCATCAGTTTTGGAGATGGCAACAATGTGATATTGCAATGTCCAAGATTTGGTGTGCCTGTCAGAAATACAGTATGAGTTGTGTGGGGTTTTTTTGTTTTTGTTTTTGTTTTTATTTTATAGAAATTAAAAAGGCAGCGTGAGGTGACACAAGATTATAGCCCTCTACAAGCCAGGCAAAAAGGCCTGAGCAGAGCCTCCTCATTGACCTCACAAGGAATCCGTCCTGCTGATGCCTTGATTTGGGACCTCCCACCCCCAGCCTAGGAACTAAGAAGGAAATGTTTGTTGTGTACACCATGAATTTTGGTGTATCGCAAAGGTCTAGTGAATCCAACACAGAGACTTATAACCAAGCACACATGTTTGATGCACTAGCATGCATGGATCTGTCTGTACAAGCCAATTCCTCCCTGACTTTCTTAGGGGCTAAGAGATTTCTCTTCCTGGTAACTAGTAAAACCATTCATAGATAAAATATCTCTCTTCTGAAAGTATCAGTTATGCATGCATATTAGTATCCTTTCTGTATTTATTAAGCAGATGAGCAGAACTTTTTTAAACCATAGCTACTAGTTTAATTTTAATATGAATGTAAATTAGTAGCTTATTTATATTCAACAACCAGATTTTATAATTCAACCAAAAAGTGATTTTTTTCCCCCTCTCTGAGAAGCACTTTGCCAGGGCCTCAGTGACTGCAGATTTCATATGGAATAAGAATGATAACACTGGATTCCTAACGTAAGGATTGCTGAGGTTCCATTTATCTGTGCTGCCACTATTAAACTGTCTGTTTCCCTATAGCAGAGGGGTGTGTGTTTTCATGGCAGCGACAGAGGGGTGTGTGTTTTCATGGCAGCGACAGAGGGGTGTATATTTTCATGGCAGCGACAGAGGAGTGTGTATTTTCATGGAAGCAATTCAGTTACATAAATATGTAGCAACAACAAAAAGTGAATTAATGAATGAGTTGTCTTTAAAAGAAAATGGCTGTAATGTCAGTAAGAAGCCTTTATGAAAGAGTAGATGCCATCAAAGATGATGTTTTATTGTCTGCCCTTCATTTAATTTTATCCTTCACAAGGGAATTTTTCCATTTTGTGGTAACTAAGCAACCTGTTATTTCGAATCACTTAGTGCAGGCTTTGCACAGTATGGGTGCTCAATAAATCCATTTTGATTAATGAGCAATTTATAACAACACCAGCAAAGACTGTTTCCAATCCTGTTGAGGGAGAATGGATGATCTCCGATAAAAGGGCACGTTCCAAATTGACATGCTAGGGTAGTGGGGGTCTTGGTTACCTCTGTTCAATTGGCTAGGGGAGCAGGGTTCTGTAACATACATACATACATACAAACAAACATGTGTACACACACACACATACACACACACACACACACACACACACACACACGTTTGAGAGTGAAGACTCCTGAATTCTAATGCCAAAAAATTTGAAATTAAAAGAATTCCAAGTGGACCAGGACAAACGTTTCTCTCTGTTAAGCAGGAGAACAATGTCAACATGATTTCTGAGGGCATGTTTAACTCATTTAAAAGAACAAACTATTTTTAAGGCCCTTAGAAGCATTGCTCTAATATAAATATTGATTTTTCTGATAAGAACCATTTTTGTCAGACAGCAGTCATTTGTGTGGCATTTGCTCTGTGCTTAGTGGTTTTGTAGCCATTTATTAAGTCAGCCATCTACATGGTAAATTGAGGGCACAGTGCTAGTCAGAGGGGAATGGAGAGAAAACCTGGGTTCACATATTCATGGTAAAATCCTGGTCCATTAACCACCTTCTTAATTCATATGGGCATCTTGACAAGGCAAATATTTCTTTCACTTTGCTTGAATTGATAGAAACTTGCTATATTTCCAACCATTCTAGACAGAGAGAAAATCACTCCACATGAGTTTTATTTGTACTTTAAATGGATTAACACAAATTATAGATTAAGCTTCTAAAAATACATCTAACTCTACTAAGCTGAAAGTATAGGTCTTTTATGGTGTGCCTACCATTTTCCCCTATAATGTCAGACTGTGTAGAGTAATGAGAGAGAGTTATTACTTAATTCATAAGTTTATGCCCATGAAATTCCAGCAGCTCCTTCCCCTGCTCCATTTCTCTGGTGTGTTCAGATTCCAGGTACTTTTTCTTCCTTGTCTCAGTAGCTGATCTCATAGTTTAATTCATAAAGAACGTACAAGCCACACACCTGTAATCTCAGAACGTTTGAGGCTGAAGCAGGAGGACCAAGATTTAGAGGTCAGCGTAGGCTACATGAGACTGTGTCAGACATTAAGTCAGACATGTATATGCTAAATTGAGGACACCGAGCTAGCCATAGGGAAACAGAGAGGAAAAAGTGGGTCCACATGTTCATGGTGAAATCCTGGCCCATTTGCCATCTCCTTTATTCATCCAAAAATACCAAAGAAAAAAATAAATAGGCAGACAGACAGATAGGCAGATGGACAGAATGACAGGCAGACATACACAGAGAGGAGAGAGAGAGAGAGAGAGAGAGAGAGAGAGACAGAGAGACAGAGAGAGACAGAGAGAGACAGAGACAGAGACAGAGAGACAGAGACAGAAATAGACAGGCAGACAGACAGAAACAGCGATAGATATGGAGAGAACCAGAAAACTACCCCTTTGACTCCTCCTTATTTGTCCATTTGTTAATATAGGTAGGGTTTTCTTTTCCTGTTAGTATATCCTCCATGCTACAGTCTCTGCCTTCTAAGCCATTTTCCCTTTTCATTCATTCTTCTCCCTTCCAGTGTATTTGTATATTAAGTAGTATTTGCAATATACCCACTTAAACACACACATATGCATATAAAGTTCTGGGTATCAAACTCAGGTCTTTCCTTCCATGTGCTACTCATACCGGCTACCACCAAGATTCTCCACCGATCATACCTTTTGTGTTTGTAATGGTCTTTTTCTACTGGACATGTATATCAGTGTCTAAATCTGTTCTCTTTTCATTTAAAAAACAAACAAACAAACAAGCAATGCTCAAAAACAATTGACAATGAAAGCAAGTGGATGACAAAGAGGGATTTCACAATCCCACTGGACACCCAGCCTCTCCTCTCTCCCAACCACATACTGGGGATCCCGCTGGACCCCCAGCCTCTACCCTCTCTAACCCCACACTTACATGTTTGTTTTCTTTCTCTGCTTTCACTTTTCAGCTCACCAGAGTGAGGTTTCCACTCCCTCCTCCTCTGCCGAACTGTGCTTTCTAAGGTAGCCAGGGCCTTGATGCCACAAAACCTTAAAGAACATTTCTTAATCCCCATTTCTCTTAACCTCTCACCCATCCAAGCTGCTGGCCACTCCCCCATGACAGCTTTTCCTCCCTCTGCTGTCTAAGGCAAATTTTCATCCCTTCCCTGTTTTGGCAGTTGACTCTTTTGTACAGCTTTATGATGTTGCTGTTCCTCGAGCTACATCCCTCCTGCTCTCTCTTCTATTCCTTTCTCTTTCTCTCTCCCCTCTCTGTCTCCCTGATTTTCTCCTTCCTTTCGGCTCCTCCCAACCCCCTTATAGGTGATCTCATGTAAAGTGAGGTTTGTGTTACAATCAACATACTGTAGACTCACAAGTATTTATTCATAGTTATAAATACTTCTCTTAATTTAAAGCTTACCCATATAACCATTTCCCCATCCACTCACTATCTGCTGAAAATCTATACCTATGTCTCAAATGCACCACAAATTATACATTCCCCGTCTAAACGTCCTGATCTTTCCTTCACGCCCTGTTTTTCTCAACAGTTTTCCTATTTCTGTAGCTGGATTAATCATCTATTTACCTGCAGTCACCCAAGTGTCAGACTTATCACCTCCCTCTCTATCAACTCTTGAATTCAGTCACCAAGTCTTAGGGATTTTAGGGATGGGATAATTTTGGTCCTTATCGTCTGTCTCCCAGATCTACTTGCTTCTCTAAGTTCCTACTTGTCTTAGTTAGGGTTTTACTGCTGAGAATAGACACCATGACTAAGGTAACTCTTATAAGGACATCACTTAATTGGGACTGGCTTACAGGTTCACAGGTTCAATCCATTATCAAGGAGAGAACATGGCAGCAGCCAGGTGTAATAGGAGCTGAGAACTCTACATCTTCATCTGAAGACTGCTGGTAGAATACTGACTTTCAGGCAGCTAGGATGAGAATCTTATAACCTACAACTACAGTGACACGTCTACTCCAGCACGGCCACACCTTATAATCCTGCTACTCACTGGGCTGAGCATATACAAACCATTACACTATTGTCATTCTTTCTCATTGATTATGTTATTAGTTCCCCAGTTGTCCTATTTGCCACAGCCATGAATCCAGTTGCATTATTCCACCAGCTAAAACCCTCTTGTGGCTTGCCATTGCTCTTAGAAAAATGATCAGAATTCTTAATTAGGAGGTCTGACTGGTGTTAAAGGTGCTGGTACGACATGCTGGTGACTTTAACCTTTGGCCTGACCAGTTTCCACCATATCCTTCCAGACTTCTTAGTGACTTCAGATTTTCGAGGGGAACATCTCCCTCCCTACCCACCATCCTACCCCAACACTGCTGCCCAACTCCTTTCCCTATGTGGTTAGCTCATAGTCTTTCTCAGGGAAACCCCTCTGGCATCCACATATATCTTTGCCCCAGAAGAAATGTAAATGCCTCAGCTTTCAACTCTTTCTAATATTTCTTTCCTTGATAAGCCTTGTGATCAAAATTATGTAGTTATTTTAGTGTTTCAGTAGTTTGACTTCTGTCACCCAAAATTTTGCTATCCCTATCCCAACCATATAGCTTGTACCCAAATCACTGCCTCAAACCATGCAAAGGAAAAAGTAGCTAATGTGTTTGAATAATTTATCCATAATAAGTTGATTTTAAACTATTGTGTAAGATAGTACTCTCCTTCCTATTCTATATATAAGGGAGTCAGGGCATAAAATAGTTTAGAACTTGCTAGCAGATGAGAGTACTAGAATTATAGCACAAAGGGTTTGTCCATATTCCCAACCATATTCACAATTAAATATCCAGTTACCGAAGCCTGCAGCTTTGAGGGTGTCATTTGTCACGGTTTGTTTTGTTTTATTTTGTTTTTTTTGTTGTTGTTTGTTTTTGATTTAGCTTCCCAAAATAAATCTTTAAAAATTTTTTTTTCTTTTCAAAAGAAAATGGGAAGCTTTGGGACGTTGTTTACTGTTTGTCAGAAAACCTGTGTGTGCTCACCTGTGAACATTACAGAATGTCTTCATCAGTCTAAAGTAAATGGATGAAATCGAGACAACCCAGAAGTCAAAATGAACGATGGTAAAGTAATAATGATTCATCCGAAGGGAAGGGTCACTGGAGTCGTGAAAACATGTTTGTTGTGTGTTTTGTTTTGTCTCGAGACTGGGTACCATGTATCCCAGACTTGCCTGAAACTTCCTGTGTGGCTGAGGCTGCTCTTCCACTTCCCATCCTCCTGTCTGTCCCTCCTGAGTGAGGCTTACAGGAGTTTGTGTGATTCCTGTGGAGCTGGGGAATGGAACCCAGAGCTCCGTGTATGCTACAAAATGCTGCCCACTGAGCCACTCCCCAGTCCCAAGGATGATGCTTCTGAGTGAGGATTATGTAGATTCTTGCTATGGCACATGTTACCTTTCAATAACTACCTGTGGAGTGAATCAGTGTTTACTTCCCTCGAGTACCATTCAGTGCTCATATTATGCACATGTTCAAATGGGGAAACCAGGAAGATGTTACACTGCAATACTGTCTTTCATGGTAAGATTACTTGTGATGTTATTTAGTTTGCATATTTTGTATTCTCCAGAAATTTCTAATGGAAATTAATTTTATAAGAATTAGAGAATGATTAGGAATAACTTACTCATCTACATGGTTAGCTATATTTTTCCTATGGATTCTGTCTAATTCATGTTAAATATGTACATTATTTCCTTCTTTGAAAAAAGTAAAATATACTTTGACTATATATGATCCATAAAATGATGACACTGGCAATAATATTTCATGTAGACAGCTGTTTAACTATTTTTGCTTATACTTTGTAGTATTTAAGTTTTATACATTAACACAAAAATCGCACATGGTAATTTGATAGCACATGATGTTCAATATGTATATCTAGCATGTAATTAATATCTGTCTCCTAAAAAGTTTATCACCATTTTACTCCAGAAATATTCAATATCCTTTTACTTACTCCAGAAATATTCAATATCCTTTCGCCTAGCTTCTTGAGATAGAGTGCACTGTAGCTTTCTAGGAGGGCTATGAGAATATTTTCATTTTCATGATCTTATTCTGTATGCTGATTGAAACCTTGATAAGAGCAATTTTTCAGAGTCCAGAGCGTTAACTATTACATGATAGAGCCATGTGATAAAAGCTATTTTTCAGTGCTCCTAAGAGGCCATGGCATTGTAGCTCATGGCAATTCGCAATTGCATAATCTCAGCCCATTCTAATGATTAAGCTGTTGCTCCATAGGCTTACACATTAGTATTCTTCTGCTAACCCACTGATGCATACATACAGCACTAAATTGGAAACCGTATTATTCTGCAAATGTAATCTTGCAGAGGTCCTTCATGATGCTTGTAGACCTATATTTAAAACCTTTATTCCCATCCCTACATTGTCTAGACATGCCAGATGTGTCTACCAGCAGCTTACTAACTCACTTTACATTCCTTTATATAGATGCGCTATCATTCATGGCCTATTATACTACAGTGATTCTCTCTTTAGGTACTCCCACACTCCAATTAAGAAACATTAACTAAATTAGCTGACATACAGCTTCACTTACACTGTACATTTAAATGGGAAATTTTTTTTTATCAATTCTTATTGTATTCAAGATTCTATCCAGTGAATTGCCTTTTATATTCATATTAGAATACACAAAATTGAGAAATGCAAACTAGATTGTTCTTTTAATGGTCCTGAAGCAATTTTTTTAAAATATGGGAAAGGTAAAATTATAGTTTTGTGGTCTTAATTTTCTCCTTAAATAGTTTTTTAAAATCAAGAATTGAAACTATTTCATTATTTAGTTTTCCTCAGTTAAGAAAGCAACATATTTACAAATGTCTCAGCTCATCATATTGGTCTTAAAATGTGTAATAATGCAATTGGGCAAAATAACATGTAACTTGTTAAAAGGAATGAAAATTCACTGAAAAGTCATCTGCCACTTTGCGTATATACTGCCCAGATCTTGGTCAGTGTTTCTTCTTGCCCTTTGGAATGTTCCCTTTCCATACAACCATTCACTCATCCGTCTGTCCCATAAGCATCTGTTAGATTCTGGGCCTCCAGGCTCAGTAGGTTTGTAAGGCTCACATAAAATAGTGTGGGGGCCCACACCTTTAATCCTGGCACTGAGAAGGCAGATGCAGGTGCTTCTCTGAGTTCAAGGCCAGCCAGTTTGCTCTATAGAGTGAATTCCAGGGAAGCTAAGATTATACAGAGAAGCCTTGTCTTGGTGTGGGGGGGAGAAGACTCACACACACACAAAAAGCAACCAAAATAACATAAATTTTAGCTGGAATACATTGCATAAAATAATGCAAGAGGCATCCAGTCAGACCCCGTTTGCATTCCCAGCAGATGCAATAGGCACCCAAGCAGACCCTTCCTGCATTTCTAGCTGCATTCATTACTGCCTAACAACACACCCGTTCTGTGTGGGCAGCTTACTCTTCCACTTCTATAGAGAGCATGGAGGGAAACTGCACACCACTTAATCACATAGTTTATGCTTTTAATTTCCATCTAACTTGTTAGCGACTGTCTCCTGTGTCTCTGTTATCGACTGTCTCCTGTGTCTCTTACCTGTACGTAAAGAGAATAAAAAGGGTATTGGGATTGCTAAGAGCTATGCCATGATCAGAGTGAATTAGGTGAGCAGTTCATTGCTTTTGAAGATTAACTGACATTTAATCACAGGCATCTATGGGGACCTTGGGTCATCATTACAACAGAAGTACTTTGAGAAAGCATGGGGGAGAACATTTTGTCTAAGTCTTGAGACACAGTGATACAGAAATGTCTCCAAACCTCCGTAAATTCATGTACTTTTTACTTAATTATTTTCCTTAGGAGATCCTGTTGGATCCGTGTTGTTATTTTAGAATTTTAACATCACTGCTAATTAATGCTTATTTTCCTCCAAGTAGCTTTTATGAATGTTTATGGTCTCATTATAAAATTGAATAAATTATCTTAATACTTTTGTTTAAGACATACAAAGTAAAATTAAAAAAAAAAAACCTTTATACCCTACTTGTCAGAGCAACAAACATTCTAGCCTACTTCTTTTTCTATTTTTTTTTTCTGTGCATATTTTCACACATATATGAAGGCTTGGTATACAGGCATTTGCATTGTATTCACCTTTAAAGTAAACATGGTTCTAATTATTGAACTATAACATGCGCTATCAGCCTCAGCAGATCTGTAAGGATTTCAATAGCAGAACCCTTGACTCTATTTTCTCCCATCTGGTACATCAAACCAAAAGTGAGGGACAAATGCAAAATTATAAGCCCAGCATTCTGAAAAGCAAGATATTTACATGCTTACCTAGAAGCTAAGTGGGACCTGTATGGCAGTTTGGCTAATGGCTTGTCTAGGAAATGGGGGCACAGCCATGGACAGAATGCATACTTATGGGCAATGGGGCCTGAAGAGCTTCATTTGAGTTAAGGCCAAAAGTCAGACCCATGCTGAAAGTGAGCAGCAGAGCACATTAAAATCCAGGGCCTGAGAACAAGGAAGATAATGGTTCCTGCTCATAGAGTGAACACGTTAAAGTGAGCTGGGTAAACAAAGACACTAAGCCTTTTTATTAAATGCATTTCTACAGGACATTTTAGGAGAAAGCATTGAAAGTTAGGAACATAATTTATATTTTTTAAGCCAATGGTGGAAAATTAGAGAATAAAGGAATATTTATTATTATTAATATAGTTGGAGGTTAAAATACTTCTAACAGTAGGAAAAAGAAGAAAATACACACACATGCACATGTATATGCACGCTCGCCTGCACGCGCGCGCGCGCACAGACACACACACACACACACACAAAAGCACAAAAGAAAAAATGATTAATGAAAATATGCCCATGTAGAATGTCATTTTTAAAATTTTTGCTATTTTGTTTTAAATAATCTAGCAAGACAGAGTAACAAAATATTTCTTGAATGGGAAAGTAAAACAAAATACCAGGGCTGTGGAAATGGCTTATCCAGTTAAATGTTTTCCGTGCCCATGTGGAAACCTGGATTCACATCCTCTGCACCTATGTAAATGTCACATATGGCAGCATGTGCCTGTATCCTCAAACTAAGTAGGCACAGACAAGGGAACTCTTGAAGCGATCTGAGTCAGTCTCAGCAGAACTGGCAAGTTCCAGGGTCAGTGAGAAACACTGTCTCAAGAAATAAGGTGGAGAGTGACCTCTGTCCTCCACATGCGTGCACATAATATGCACAGATGCACCTCCTACTTGTATATATATACACACAGTATATATTGAACAAAGTCAACTTAACTAAATGCACTAAAGAGCAGTATCACCAGTTATAATTTAATTGGAGGGTTAGATACCATACAACAAAACAACAAAATGACAAACCTAAGAAAACATAATACCGAGGAATACAAAACATAAAAATTTTATATGTAATAATTTGTGCTACCTACGTTTGAAACATTAAAGGTCAAAAAAACAAGTAGGACTTAGAAGGAAGCTGAAACTCTCACTTCAAGCAAGTTTATGTTATATATTTCATAATATTGATGAATATTCAGAATATTAATGAATGAAAATATAGAATATAGCATATTGACTAATATAATCAACAAACTTTAATAAACATGTATGTATATATGTATATTCATCTGACTTTGTGATTTTGGCCAACTATAAAGCATATTGGATTCTTGCATAGAAATAAATCTATTCTAGATGAGGTCTGGTTGAAGATTAAAATTTTAGTAGAAAATTATGAGATGAAGAACTAAGATATTTTACCTAGAGTAAAATGTATTTAATTAAACCATCAAACAATTACTCATAGAATATGAAGACCCTCACGATGATCATGTCAAATATTAACTGACTCAAGAAAATTTTAATTGCAATTATGCTTTGTTAATTGTACATGCAAAGTGAGATAATGAATGATTAGTACTTTGGATATTTGTTATCTCAAAGAACTCCCAAATTTCAAAACTAAGGTCATCACTTTCAACTATAAATGAAATCATCCAATAATGTTAAAATGTCTTACACCAATGAATTAAATTTTTATAAAGGTCTAGAAAAATAATTTACTATCAGTATTTGATGCTCTGGATATGTCCAGTATCTTCAGTCATTAGAATGAAATGCCAATTGGTACTTTATTTATTGCTCCACAGTACATTTGTTGTATTTGAGTAGACATTAGCAGTGCAGGTTTGCCGTCTTAATCTCATACTATACATGAAGAAACTAGGTTTGAAGACTTAAGGGAATGAAATGTTGATTGGATTGACAAGTAGGTACAAAAACTAGTATTGCAATGGAGCCCTTTCATCAACTTGACAAATTATAATTATTTAACACTTTTTAAAAATGAGCCTTTAATCCCAGTACACGGGAGGCAGAGGCAGGTGGATTTCTGAGTTTGAGTTCTATTCTACAAAGTGCATTCCAGGACAGCCAGGGCTATACAGAGAAACCCTGTCTCAAAAAACCAAAATAAATAAATAAATAAATAAATAAATAAATAAATAAATAAAGATAAAACAAAACAAAACAAAAAAGTCAATATGAAAAGAACTTTTAGACATTTCAGATTCCTATATTTTACTTATATCCCTTTCTTTTAGTGTGTGGTACATGCCCTAGATAACCATAAATTTTCCTCTAATATTTTATCTTTAAAAGTATTTTTTAATGGTTTCATTTATTTACATTCCAAATGTTGTTTCCCTTTCCAGTCCCCTCTCCAAGTGTTCTTTACCCCTGAGAGGGTGCTTCATTCACCCACCCCCACACCTCACCCCTTCCCTGGGGCATCAAGTCTCTACACAATTAGGTGCATACTTTCCCACTGGGACTAGACAAGGCAGTCCTCTGCTACATATGTACAGGAGGCCACAGACCAGCTCATGTATACTCTTTGGCAGGTAGCTTAGTATCTGGAAGCTCTGAGGGGTCCACCTGAGTTGATACTGTTGTTTGCCCTATGGGGTTGCCATCTACTTTAGCTCCTTCAGTCATACCCCTAACTCTTCCATAGGGGTCCCCAACCTTAGTCCAATGGTTGGCTGTACGTATCTGCGTCTGTCTCAGTCAGCTGCTGGTAGAGCCTTTCAGGACAGCCATACTAGGCTCCTGTCTGTAAGCACAACATGGCATCAGTAGTAGTGTCAGGGTTTGGTGGCCCATGCAAGGGATAGATCCCAAGTTGGACCAGTCACTAGAATTTTAAAAGTATTTTTACTTACATACTTATTTTTGAGAATTTTATATGGAACTACTATATTTACAGCATTTACCCTTTCATCCTTCCTTCTACCCCCGCCCCCCGTGACTCTATCTCAAATTTACAACCTTAGTCTTTAATTATTATTGTTACATATATATAACATAATATATTCATAAATTCAACCTGCTGAGACACTGCCGTGCTTGTATGTACACTTTTTAAGGGTTGACTATTTGCAGTTAGATAACCAATGGAGAGCTCATCCCTGGAGAAAACTGATTATCCTTCTTCCAGCATATAGCTCTTCATCTAGTGATGGGGCCTTGTGAAATTCCGCCTTTCACATTGCCATGTCAACAGGTGGTGGCATTTTCCAGGTTTGTTTAGGCAAGAAGGTTGAGTGTTCATGTCACAGTTTCTGTACCATGTGTAGAAGATACCATCTCACAGTCATTCTTCTGATCCCCTGGATCTAACATTCTTTCCACCCTCTCCTCTGTGATATTATCTGAGCCTTAGATGTGGTAGTCATGTTGTAGATTTATCAACTGGATCGGAGTTTCTGACAGTCAGATAGTCTCTGCATTTTGGTCAGATCTGGCTTCCTGTAATGGTCTCCCACTGCTGCCAAAAGAAGTTTCTTTGATAAGGGGTGAGAGCTATACTTATCTTTGGGTATAACAGTAAGTATTTAGAAGGCAGTTAGAAATTATGCTAGATTAGGAAAATGGATTCTCCATTAGAGTTTGAGGCCTCATCAGCCCTAGTAGTAGACTAGGTTTATATTTCTAGACACGGAATCCCTACTATTAAGTAAGGCTTAAGTCTGCTTTGATAGTTGTTGTTTGTCCCCAGAATATAAATGTCACTTTTATACCCTTAGGGATTTCTTGCCATACTGATCATGGCTATGATATTAAAGCTAGGTGGGCTAGTGATTGCTTTTCTCCATTGGCAGCTTCTGTAGCCCCTTGAGGTACCACGGAGCTAGTCTTCAAGGACAGAGCTTCCAAGTCAGATCCAGCTCTAGTCCTCTAAGTCTTGTCCAAGGCGTGTGGTGTCTTCAGAAACAGACTCTTTCCTTCAATGTCTAGATTGCGACCAAGAGAAATGAAAACAGACTATATTGTTTTTGAGCTCTTGGCCTCACATGATCAACAGCTGGAAAAGAAGTTTCCCATGCTGCACTTGGGTTTTGTTAGTCTGTGACTTTGTGGAGGGAGTCACAGGCTAATGTTAGATGTCTTTCTCTGTTGCCCTCCATACTATTATTTGTTTTTGATACAGGGTCGGTCTCTCTCTCTCTCTCTCTCTCTCTCTCTCTCTCTCTCTCTCTCTCTCTCTCACACACACACACACACACACACACACACACACACACACTGAATGTCATTTCTTTATGATGAAAACCCCCAGAAACTTTACTTTTATATTTCTAGATGGATTATAGGTAGTGCACATTTTTTTTTCTCTATCCTTCAATTGATGGACACTTAGATTGTATTATTGTTGATGGTGCTGAGAATAAAACATATCTCTGTAGCTGTGCCTCTGATACACTGCTTCCTCTGCTTTGGCTGTCTTTGCCTTGTAGTGGTATTGGATGATCATAGGGTATCAGTGATTTTTGAGGAGCTACCATGCTGTTGGTTCTGCATTCAGATCAGCAGTGTTCAAGGGTTCCTTTCACTGCACACAACAGCCAGCATTTGGTACTTCCACCCTTTCTTTATCACTCAATTTCAGTTGTGTTTCTTCAAAGTATCACACAACTTTTCATACAAAAACCTCACCTGATGCTTGTATCTTTATTTTTAATTTAAAACCTTTTTATGAATAATTTATTTTTTATTCACTTTGCATCCCAATAACAGTCCCCCTCCCTCCTCTTCTTCCAGTCCTACTCTTACAAATCCCTTCCCCCACTCTTGCCCCCTCCCCTTCTCAGAGAAGGGGAGCCCACCTTGGGTACCAACCCACCCTGGGAGATCCAGTCACAGAACTAGGCATATCCTCTACCACTGAGGCACAACCAGGCAGTCCAGGTAAGAAGATAGGGATCCAACAATAGAGACAGCCCTGCTCTGCTTGTTAGGGGACCCAGCTTCCAGAAAAATATGTGACAGAACTGAGTTGTTAAAGAAACCATAAACCAAGCTATGCATTTGTTACAGATATATAGAGGGCCTAGGTCCAGCTCCTCCATGCTCCCGAGATGGTGCTCCAGTCTCTGTGAGTTCCCATAGTCCTGGGTGAGTTGATTCTGTGAGTCTTTTTGTGGTGTTCTTAACTCCTCTAGCTTGCCTACTTCTATCTGTAGGCTTAGATTTTTCCAAATCTACTTTATCTAAGGCCTCCTTTCTGGTCCATTGTCCAGAGGGAGGGGAAAAGGAAGGTTACTAGGAAAGGGGTGTTGTGTTCCTGTTTAGAAGTAGTTCCTTGGGGGCAATTCCGCTCTTTATTGTCAGGATACCTGAAGTCCAGTTCAACAGCAAACATCAAACATGAATCAGTAGGGGTGTCACAATCCAGCAGAAACAGCGAGGCTCCACCAAATTGGTACGAGTAAGCAGAAGTGGACAGAATTAGCTGGAATCCAATGAGAAGTTCTTTGACGAGTTTCTCTCTACGAAGTGAAGACCAGCAAAGACCAGTGAAGAAGTCAAGTGTTATGTGCCATTGTAATGCAAGAGTATCCTCTCACTCAGGGGTTCTAGTTATATTTTTCTAAACATTATCTTGCCTCTCAAGTGTCTGTTTTTAGCAAAACATGACATGTCCTCTCAGAAGATGGCTTCTGGAAAGGCATCATGTGACAGAACTGAGTTGTTAAAGAGCCCAGAAATTTCTACTTCATCTATCCCCTATTCTTTCATAAGAGTCCCTGAACTCTGATTGATGTTTGGGCGTGTGTCTTTGCATTTGCCTCCATCGGCTGCTGGATGAAGCCTCTCAGGAGACAGTTATGCTAGGTTCCTATCTACAAGCATAGCAGAGTATCATTAATAGTGTCAGGGGATGGCTCTCTCACATGAGATGGGTCTCAAGTTGGGGCAGTCATTGGTTGACTGTTCCCTCAGTCCCTGCTCCATCTTTGTCCCAGCACATCTTGTACACAAATTTTAGGGTTT
Source organism: Mus pahari (assembly GCF_900095145.1). NCBI lineage: Eukaryota > Metazoa > Chordata > Mammalia > Rodentia > Muridae > Mus > Mus pahari. Next base: position 84,683,182 of record NC_034598.1, on the reverse strand, counting down.
TGTGAATGGACTGATGGTCCCTCCGTCCACTGGCCTGCTATAGGAGGTAGCTACTTCAGTCTCTCTGTCCCTTGCTGGGCAGAATCTCAGTTAGGGTCATCTCCATAAGCCCTCCATATACTCCCTTATCCCAGGCCTCCAACTAGTTACCAGAGATGTCCCCTACCAATTTCCATTCTCACTCTCATCCCTCTCTCGACCCCATCCCCACACCTGATTACTATCCCCACTTCCCTACTCACCCCCTCTCCTATCCAGTTCCCTCTCTCCATCCACCTCCATTGACTGTTTAGTTTCCCCTTTGAGTGAGATTCACACATCCTTCCTTGGGACCTCCTTATTACCCAGGTTCTTTGGGTCTATGGATTGTAGCATGGTGGTCTTGCACTTTATGGCTAATGTCCACTTATAAGTAAGTACATGCCATGTGTGTCTTTCTGGCTCTGGGTTACCTCACTCAGGATGATATTCTCAAGTTCCATTCATTTGCCTGGAAAATTCATGCTGTCTTTGTGTTTAATAGCTGAATAGTGATATGGATTTGGTTTAAAGTTTGCATTATGTTAATTAGGTTCCCAAAATTATATGAGAATCTAGTATATAAGATTCTGAGGGTCCCTGCTTTGTTCTTATATGATTAATTTTTAATAGCGAGAGCAAGGCCTACATTTATTTATTTATCTATGTATATTTAAATTCTCCCTTCTGTGGAGATTAATATCTCTGTTGGTATATATCACCTTTCTCTTTACGTAACTTGAATTTACATCATCTCCTATATATTTAACTTTAATTATATTCCTTTCTACTTACTGTATAAGACTGTTTTCAGGCTATGAATGTGTCCTATTAGGCTAAGTAATCTCAGAATTTCTGTGTAGCCCACACTTAAAGAACCCAGCTGCTGCCTTGGCACAGAACTTTTAAAAATCTTTTAAAGCATTTTTTTTCTTTTTTATCTTTAAAAGTAATTAAATCAATTTTTATTCATTCTCCCTCTGTCCTAATGGTAATTTAGTTTATTTTTTTTTTATCTTATTTAGGCCTGTTTTCTTTAGCCTGCCTTTATCTCAGTAGGAGCTCTTAGTAATTGTGGCTCAAGCTCTCTGAGGTAGCCCAGAGAGAGCATCTTGCTGAATCTTTAGTCTGTCACCTGTGTCCCTGGGTTGGCCTGGGTGTGTCCTAGTCCTAAACCCCAGAATTATGTGTGTCCATTTCGCATATATTTGTTTTAGCTTTGAACCTGTGTGGCTCGGGGAAGAACCACATGGGCCAGCTGAGCTCAGCTGAGAAACCAGTTCTCCCCACCTCCTAATTCTTCCTGGATCTCTGATGGAGATGAAAACTAGTTATAGTCTCATAATTAAACTTAAATTATTTAACATTGAGGAAGATGACATAGATTTAAAAAGATGTTTTTTAGATGGTAATGCAAGTTAAAAATCACAATAGAATTCGGGTATAGAATTATAAACTCTTTAAGTTAAGAGAGATGGTAATTAGCTAAATTGACAAAATTGATAGACTGGACATTATTAGTATATAACATACCTTATAGTTTACATAACTGTTACAACTATGTTCAATGTACATCTGAGGGGAAAGGCCTTTTTAATGGATGAAAAAGGAGAAATATCATGGATTTGGTTTAATGCTTATATTAAATTAACTGGGTTCCCAAATTTACATGAGAATCTTGCATGTAAAACCCCGAAGAGTTGGTAAACAATGTTAGTACACAAAGTTGCTGGTGGGCAGTGAGACGGAGGCAGGACTTTAGGATTTGTAGGCAAGGGGGCAGAGGAAGAAAGAGACTCCGGATGCTGGGGAAGGAATAAGATCCAAGCTTGAGAGCTTCAGAAGAGAGACACACCAATCACATCAGAGCCCGGGAAGAGAGACACACCAATCAAGTAAGAGCCAGGGAAGAGAGACACACCAATCAAGTCAGAGCCAGGGAAGAGAGACACACCAATCACATCAGAGCCGGGGAAGAGAGACACACCAATTACATCAGAGCCCGGGAAGAGAGACACACCAATCATATCAGAGCCCGGGAAGAGAGACACACCAATCAAGTTAGAGCCAGGGAAGAGCGGCCCCAGGGAGCCCCACATTGGGTCTGTGGTAACAAAGATAAGCTATAAGATTCACGAGAGTAATAACTCAGGAGTATTGAAGGGGAGACTCTAACATCATGGAAGTTTGGGAGTGGCCCAGACATTGAGCTAATTAAGACATATTTGAATATAAAGCTCTGTATGTGTATCTTTCATTTGAGAATCCAAAACTTTGGCGCAAGTAGAGAGAAACTTCCTCTGCTCAGCGGCTGGACAATTTAGTAGCTTTATTCACCTAACACAACAAAATTATATTTCATTTTGTAGATGTACCCCATTTTCTTTATCTATTCTTCAGTTGAGGGGCATTTACCTTGTTTCCAGCTTCTGGAAACATTGTTGAGCAAGTCCCTGTGGTACAGTGGGACATCTTTTGTGTATATGCCCAGGAGTGTTAAAGCTGGGTTTTGAGGTATAACTATTTCCAGTTTTCTGAGAAACCACCAAATTGATTTCTAAATCATCTTTATTTTTACTTTGGAAAATTCCTTTTATGTTTAGCAGAACAACTAATGTGCTTCTCTTAATTTTTTTCATCTTTAGGTTTCATCTTTTAGGTTATCTATCTATTTAAGTATCTATTTTCTTACCCTTTTATTTTTCTGGCCTCATTTAATTGCTAATAATATTTCCTCTTTACTCATTTGGGATTTTCTTTTACAATGTGCTATTATACTAAAATGGCTATCTTCTTTTTCACATGTCCATTTTAAAGTATCTATTTCTCTAGTATATGAAAACTAGATATCAAATATTTATCCAACTAAGACATTTAACACCACGTTTGCCCCATGCACTACTTAGGATATGAATTTTGTGAAGTAACAGATAACTTAGTTAATTTAACCACTTCTTCTTCCTTTTGAATACATTGGCACAAGAACTGTATGTTTTTCACTAGGCAGATGGGTTGTGGTAAATAGAAAAATGCAGCTAAACCACCATCCTTCTGGAAAGCTTACTCATAAGTTTTGAGACAGAGAAGGAATGCATGTCAAAGTAAGGGACTACAATAAATTCAATTAAAATTCTAACCTGTATTTGAAAGGGCTCTAGCAAGACTGACCAAGAGAAAAGAAAATACAAATAATTAGTTTGAAGTCAAATTATATACAATTAAAGCCTCAGAAGTGGTTATAACAATAGAAATGGTATAATGGATTATTTTATTAAAATGGATAGACATAAGCAAAATGTATAATTATCTGTAAAATACTAATTGCCACACATAACAATAGATAGTAACAGAATTGAAGGCAAGACCAGACGGTGATGGTAATAGGATCGGTTTACCAAACCTTAATAAACAAATAAAACTGAGGCCAAAAACTTAGGAGATTATTCTAAGAAGTAAACTATGTTACTTTGTAATTGTATAACCTGATATTTTGCAGGTTTACTCTCCAGTGAAACACATGTATACACCAGAAACATGATTATTACCACACTGATTCAATTATTTATTGGAAAATGCTTTAGGATTAAATAATACTTGCCTCACCATTGCAAAGATATTCCAGCCATCTAAAAATCCATAAAAAAATAATTTCAGTTTAAGCAAGTTAATGAGATACACAATGGGTCCTCTTAGTATAGAGGGATTTTACTCTGCTTTTACTTATTTTCTTGTCTCTTGCCATCTAGCTTGGCTCTGATGTCTAGTCCAGGCTTCTTTCTGGTGGACATGGCTGCACTTGTCTCTGTATGCTTCCAAGTTGTGAATCCATTTCACCTGATAAGGCACTGACTCTGTGAGTCCACACTCTGTTTTGCCTTGGGCAAGGAATAAAAAAGTCTAACTGTATCAGCCACATCTAAACCATGTGAGTTTTAGATAAAGTGGTATTTTATTTAAAAATATTTTATTAGTCCTTTGAGAATTTCCTACATCATGTTTTGATTATATTCAACTTCAGCTACCTCAGCTCCTCCTAGTTCCATCCCTCATTCCACACCCACCAAACTTTGTGTCCTTAGTTTTTAAAACCCACCTTGTGTAGTTAGTGCTGGATATATACTCTATGGTTTGTGGGCATGTACTGGTGCTTGTTCCACATATATCAGCGGCCGTACCCTTGATAAAACAAGTTCTTGACCCTACCAGTTACCAATAACTAACTCATCGGCTGGGAGTGGGACTTCTTGACCACATCGCTCCCTATGCTTGGATTTTGTCTGGCTTGAGCTTGCGTGGGTTATGTTCATGGTATCACAGTTGCTAGGAGCTCATATGTGCAATCTCCCTGTGGGTCTGGAAAATACCATTTCATTGTAGTCATCCACTGCCTCTGGTTCTGACAGTCTTTCTTTGACCATTTGAGGGTCTCTGTGTTAATCATCATCTACTAAAAATAGAAGCTTCATGGATGAAGTTGAGAGATGGACTGAACTATGAGTGAGTAAATCTTTAGGAGTCAATTTAATACTCTGTCCCTTCAGCAGAGCAGTAAGTAGGCTGTCCTGCAAGGCCCATGACCTGCCTAGGCACAGGCTCTTGGCCCTAGTAATGGTGTCAGGCATGAGAGTTCTATCTTGTGGAATAGGCCTTAAATCTCATCAGAAAGTGGTTGTTATTCATATAACAGTTATGCCACTAATGCACTAGTAGGTATATCTTGTCAGAATAATCATTATTGTAGCTCACAGTGTTAATATCTAGATAAGACTGAAGATTACTTTTCTCCTCTGGAATAATGCACATCCAGCATTAGGAATGCTAGACAGTAGTAATGACACTTCTGAGTTATTACTAGCTTGATTTCTTCCTGTTCCATGACTGACATATGTGGTATCTTCAGCAATAGAATCTTACCAACAAGTTCTGTGAGCTAAGTGTGTTGGCAAAAACCTATAATAATTAGAGGTTGGACTTCACTTCCAATATCCTCAGAAGAGATAATGCATTCTTGGCATTGTGTTCTTTGTTAGCCTGTGGTGTCTAGTTAGGGGCACTGTTGTGTTATTATAGTGTAACTCCACTTGAACTCCCTTTTGTATGTACAGGTTTACATTTTAGGAAGCTTCTGCAATAGTTGCTTCTCCTATGACTTATTTGAGTCTTTGATGGTGGTTGTGTCCTTCCCCCAATATTCCCCTCTCTACCCTCTTCCATTATCTACCCTCATTTAACCCTTTCTGTACTATTATTTCCCCTTTCACCCTTTATATCTCTACTTTCTTTCTCCCTTTTCTTGAAAGAACACTTCCGTGTCCCCTTGCTAGTTTCACGATTTAATGGGCACTCCAAATGAAGCAGAAACAGATCTAAAGATTGGAAACTGCATCTGTAAGTAGGAGAAATATGTGAAGTTTGTCTTTCTGCATTTGGGTCACCTCAAGCAGAATGATAATGTATAGTACCACCCATTTACTTAAGTACTTCTTCTTAATAGCTGAATAATATTCCACTGTATAAATGTACCACTGTTTTATTATTCATCCATTAGTGGCAGATTTCTTTTCCATTTCCTGGGTATTATGAACAGAGAGCAATGAAAGATGAATGAGCAGGCAGCTCTGTAGCAAGTTATGTATCTTTGGGGTGTATGCCCAAGAATGGTATAGGTGGATCATGGGGTAAGACTTTTGTTCTAGCTAAAAAACAAAACAAAACTGCACACTGATTTCCATAGTGGCTGCACTACTGTGCACTCCTGTCATCAGAAAATAAGGATTTCCCATTTCAAACCACATCCATGCTAGAATTTGACATCATTTGATTTTTTTTGGATCTTAGCCATTCAACTGGGGTAAGATAAAACATCAAAGTAGTTTTAATTTGCTTTTCCCTGTTGTGTAAGGATGTTGAACATTTTGAAAATATTCCTTACCCATTGTTATTTTAATTTTTTGAGAATTCTGTTTAGTTCCATGTCTCTTTTTAAAACGGTCCTCCTCCCCTTGGTAGTCTCTGTATGGATATTGAACCCTTGTCAGATGAGTATCTGGTAAAGGTTATTTTTTCCCATTTGATTGGCTGCCTCATTCATCACTGGAATCGTGAAATCTTTTGGTATGCAGATGCCAATTACTTTGCCATTTTTGACTTTAAAATGATAGGAAATCCATTATTAGAACATGTACCAACAGCTCCTCTTATTTAAGACAAAGAGGCACGGCAATAGTTTCTGGTAGGATAAAACTCACATTTTAAATATTCTTAACAACACTATTTCATAAATGTGGCTGATGTATGAAGCAAACACGAATGGATTGAATTGACATACGCTGATTGAAGAATCTCTGAGAAATTGGAAAATATTATAAATTAAAAATAATTTATACTCATCAGTCATGAATAAATACTGGCTTTCAGGACTGTTTATTCAATCTATTCTTTAAATGGCTAAAACCAAGAATATGGTACATTTTTGTACACAGATTTCTAATTGAAACTCAGACTTTATAATAATTCTATGCCTTTGCATGTATATATGTCTTTGTGTCCAGTGGTTAAACAGTGCTTTATTAAGAGCAAAAATTCAATCAAGGTTTTTTTAAACAATACCACCAATTTTTTTTCTTTATTTACATTTCAAATGCTATCCTGGAAGTTCCCTATACCCCCCC
>NC_034598.1:84563034-84676482 GCF_900095145.1 Mus pahari | reverse complement strand
TGCCAGTGCAGACTGGAGCCCAGAAGCTGCGTCCCTTCTCCAGGCCGCCCTCTAACCGGCAGTGGACTGGAGTAAAGATGGTTCTCCTTCTGGCTCAGGCCTGGAGACTGCTCCTGGGCAGATACCCCTCCTCGGGCGGGGAAAGGCACCGGATGCTGGATCAGGCCTGGGGACTGCTCCCGGGCGAACACCCCTCCTCGGGCGGGGGAAAGGCGCAGGATGACCAGAACCAGACACGGGATCCTTCCCAGAAGCTGTGAGGCTTCTCCAGTCTGTACTCTCTCCGGCAGTGCACTGGAGCAAAGATGGCTCACCTTCCAGTTCAGGCCTGGAGATTGCTCCCGTGTGAGCACCCCTCCTCGGGCAGGGAAAGGCACAGGATGCCGGATCAGGCCTGGGGACTGCTCCCGTTGGAACACCCCTCCTCGGGCGGGGAAAGGCGCCGGATGGCGGATCAGGCCTGGGGACTGCTCCTGTGCGAACACCCCTCCTCCAATACCACCAATTTTATGGAAATTATATAACTGATTTTCTAAATCTGGAAAGCTTAGATAATATAAATGGGAAATAACTTTTAAAAGACCGTGGTGGTATTGGGATTAATGGTATTTGAAAGCATCTGTAAGAAAGGGACTGAAGAATAGCTTTCTTGATCAATGATATTACCCAGAAAGAGAATCTTCAATAAGGAAGACTAAGTGTAACAGTTTGAACATGGAATGATTGGCACAGAATGATTTTCTAGGATAGGAAAGACAGACGTTATGGCTGCACGCTCTCTTACTCCTGGCCTAAGTACATAAAGGAAAGTTGGTTGAAAATGAAATCGCACATTTGCCTTCCAGTTTGCCTTCTGGAAATCCTGGGACCATTCCATCTGATTCATGAAAGTGTAGAAATGCAATATAACATTTCATAAAATACATCTAAATACATGTAATTCCACAGGCATTTACTCCTGTTATAGTATATGTGATTTCCTTTCATGGCTATCTGCAGAACTTACAGAATCTAACAATATTTCAAGAAAAATATATATTATAGAAGAAACCAATTGAAGGACATTTTATACCAAAATATAAGATCCATAAAACAAATGTGGATTTCTAGCAATAGTAACTCAGTCACCTATATTTAAATATCTTTTTTAGTTGTTGATTTTCACAGAATTTCTCAGAATTTATTAACAAAACCATTATTAACTCCATAAAATATTTAGCACATATTTAATTGACAAATATCTCAAAACAATATTGTATGTGTGCTTATATATACATTAGTAATATGTCACTCATATGTTGCAATATGCATTAAAATAAATACTCTATTATGACTGTTGGGGGGTTGTTGTATTGGGCGGTTTGTTTGTTTGTTGAGAAAGAACTTAAAGTTGGGTGGGTAGAGGGGGGAGGGAATCTGGAAGGACTTGGGGAAGGGGAAGAATATTATTGTTAAACATAAAATTGTTAAGGTGAAATTGTTTTAAATAATACAAAAGATAATAAAGGGTAATTAAAAAAGATAAAATCATGAGTGTCTACTAGACCTCCTATGTTTTCTACTACTTCAATAACAAAAGAATGTGAAAGTAGAAATATACATTTACATGTATTCCTCATTACCCACCTTCCTTCTAACCCCTTTGTCTCTCACTTTCCTACCTTCATTTTCATTTTTAAATTTTATTTATATGATAAAAGATTTGGCAGAATATAAAATAAAACAGCCATTAATAAGATCACTTAAATTTAAACATTTTAGTTGAATATTTAACTTTGCTAATTTTTCAGTATTTTAAGTTTTGTTTTCATTAGTTCTGTATAAATATAGATATTAATTAGGCAACATGAACTATATTGCTTAAAATACATAAATCTATGTTTATAAAACTTTGACTATTCAGTAATTGAGATTGATTCCTACTGAAAGGTCCTCTACTCTAGGTCATGATGGTGGCTTTGAAACAAAGCAGCCACACTGTATGTAGCCTTGACAGAACCCATGATCTGCCCAACTTGGATCACTGAACAGACTGCAGCCTGTTGAGACAGATCAGACTTCACCTAATTTCATCCTTATTCCTCATCACACCCTTCTCTCCTCAAGACTCTCACAAGTTGGGCTATGGGTGTCCTTCTTAACTACACAATTCTTGATTTGATGCTGGTTAGAGGAAAATCTCAAACCACCTCCATCCTCACATCACCCAAGGAGGGGGGGAAAGCACGTGGAAAAAGGATGGAGAGGTAAAAGGGAACAGACCATGAAGAGCCTTATGGAAATGAAGATCTAAAGGGAGAGAGAGGAAGGGGCTAGAAGGAAAATGGGTGACAAGGAATACATTTAAATGCATACTTTCTTTGTTCATATTCTGTCTTTATTGAAGTGATGGAAATTCAGGCTATTCAAACCTATGACAAAAAAAAAATACCATACCCTAGACCGATTGTCTTTGAAACAACAGAAATTCACATCTTATATTGAGAGGCTGGGAATTCAATATCAAGGAACTGACAATTTGGATTTGGTTGGGGATTTGCTTCCTTATGGATGGTTTTTTGTTTGTTTGGTTGGTTTGGTTTGGTTTGGTTTGGTTTGGTTTGGTTTGGTTTGGTTTTCACAATGGAAGTTCACCTGATGGAAGGGACCAGGGATCTTTCTGGGGTCACTCTTGGGAGGACTCTAACACCATTCATAGCATGGGCTTTATCCTCATGCCTTAGTCACCTAAAACATAGCCCAATTCCTACTCTTTAGGAATTAGAATTGCAACAAAACAATGAAGGAACACAAACATCCAGATCCTAGTGTCCCACTTCCCAGGAAGTAGATCCTTACTTACCTAAGCCCACTCATGTCGATGGCTGGGTCAGATACTAACATTTTATACAGATCTGAATCATTAAACTCTTAAACTCTGTCACAAAGTGGTGTCCCTCTACTATACTTCAATATGACCATATCAGACTTGCAGCCATCTTTGTTCAGCTTGGTAATGAAGCATCACACAGAGGAAGAGAGTGCAGACGAACCCACACAGGAAAGAAGTCAGAGCCCTCAGCTTTCGTACCAGGAACCAAGCTGGTTTGGGGAATTACACCATGTTTAATGGAGAAACTAAAATCTAAGTTCCTTAGAAAACAGAAAGCAGAATGGACAGGAGAATGGAGTAGAGGCATAATGGGAACCTAGAATATGACTAACACAGAATGACATCAGACAAACATCGACTTCCATTTTCGTAAGGAAATGGTGTGGATATGATATATACAGAGAATCCAGATGATTTTCTCATGTTTTCATGTGAATTCCTGAAAAAACACACAATAAAAAGGGATCTTAAAAGGAATCAGGAAGCTCGCATATTATTATATTATTATATTGTTTAATATTGTATTTTATATTAATCAAATCTATACAAAACAATATACTCCTATAGAAAGATTGAGCAGGCATTGAATTAAGAGGTTTATACATTTGTTGATTTATTCTTTTGGTGAAGTACCAGTGGGTAGTTTGGGGTCCAATTATTTTTCAAGGCATGGACAGTCTGTGAGAGCATATTATATTGTTAACCTGATTTTCACAATAGTATGCTTTTCTCTGCACTAAGTACCATCTTTTGCTTTGGGGGTTTATTTTTGTTTTATGTTGTTGTTGTTGTTTGAAATGCAAAAAGGACCATTGAGGACAATTGGATTAGGTTAAATCCAGGATTCATTCACCTAAAGGCAGAAGTTGAGATGGCCATTAGCATATAGATTTAGTGGTGCTCTTGGAAGCAATATTTATTGAAGGGAAAAGGTGTTAAGACTTGATGCAATCTCAGTGTGTCATCCAGAATATCCCCAGGGAACTCAAAGATCTGTAACTCTTAAAAGTCATTCCAAGCTGGTGGTAGGTTAGAACCTTTGTCTGCTTGTTCTGGCCAGGCACTGAAGATAGGCTGTTCACAGAAACAGGAAAGTCAGTTCTCACCAAGGCAATCTGGACATGGAGCCAACAGCTATAAATCATCTGAGAGCAATACCACTAATAGCCAGGGGAACAAATCTTGACTCTGATTGTGAACTAAGGCATCAGTTGCACACAATAGTGTTTTTACTCTTTGGTGTATTTTATAAAAATAACAAGAGTGAATGGAATTGTTGACTAGAGAGTTACAAAATGATCAGTCATCATGTCTAAAATGAAGAAATAAGCACATGAGAATCTAGCGGAGCTGATGGAATAGAGAGCATTAGCTGGTAAAAGGGCTGAAGGTCATTCTGGGATTAAATAGTAGGTATCCTGTGGTGGAGGTACATAAGAGAGCAGAAGCGATTGAATAATGTGTCTGTCCAATGACGTTTTCATACTAAATGCCTATTTGCAGTAATTGCTTATATAGATGATCCTGAGTTGGCTTTAGTCATGGCAATCTGAGTAGAAATAAAGTCACAGGAAGAGCAATCAAAACCTTTGGGGGCTAAAGATGATTGATCACCTTTGAAGATTCTAAAGTTTCCCAAATTATGGCAGGCTTGGGGTAGAAAGCAAGACTGGATGATAACTAATATAAGTAAAGTTTATAAATGATATCTGCCAGAGTATAAAGTATAATGGAATCTGATGGCATTACATTCGTTTCTTATATGAATATTGAATGCTGGGACTTAGTTCTAGAATGGTTACTTTCTCTCTAACATGTGTTATAGTTTTATCTGAAGTTTTAGCAAATTAATTTTTCTTCTCTACTGGGATTAATTGGTGACTTGGTTGGTATTTGGGCCTGGAAAGATTATCCTACGGTGTTGCCTGGTCAGGCTAGGTGCTTATACCATTTTTGGATTGAGATAAAAAATGTGGAAGATGATTATAAGGGACCATAGAGATGAGGTAGAGAAAAGGAAGTTGTTAACAATAACAAATGGAAAGCTCACAAACTCAAATAGGACTCAAAATCAGTAGGTCTTAGAACACAAAAATATTGCCAAGGTGATAAATCCTATTGACCCTACCTGAATTCTCCCCCAAGTTCTTGAGATCCTTCTGAATAGAGAGCCCACAGGACACATGAACTTCTCTCTTTCCGCTGTTCTCTTTCTATCTCATTGTTGAGTACCAGTGAGAGTATAATGCTGGATTTGTTAAGCTCTGTGACCCTTTTCCTGCTCCAGGTTGGGGAATAGGAAAAGAGTGGGTGAGGAGAATGGGTGTGTGCTCTCACCCTTCTCTACATGTGGCTCCTTCTCAAGAGCTTGGACTCTTTCATGTCTTTTCAGCACTGGGGTGGCTGGCTTGCTATAACTTCCTGGTATAGCCAGGGTCAAAGGTTGTTTACAGGTTGAATTTGATAAAATACTCAACATTAACTTCGAGTTGCTTGTCAATTATACTATCCCATAGTACATGTGTAGGACTCTTTCCATGTAGAAAAATGTCAAGTAATTATGGCCTTTTATTCAGTTCTTGATATAGATTCAAGCATCATTTGATCACAGGCTGGGCAAAACCAGTGTTTAGACATGCAATGTGGCTGACCAATTCTTCAACAGCTAGTTTTGTTTCGCATACACCTTTCTTTCTTCATCTGAATACTTATCTTGCCATCATCATTTCCATTTGCTTTCACACATACATTCTGAGTTTAACAAGGCTAAGAAATGTGTAGCTCCCTAAACGATAGCATGCTTTTATGTTTCTGACCGTGCGCATTCTCTTTCCCTTGCTTTGGATGCCTTATTGCTAATTCCCCACTCCCAACCCCTTACTCACTCATCTTAACTCCAATATGAAGCATAAATAACATAATTTTATAACTTAATATTTGTTTCTCTATACTATCCATTGCATAAAAATCCCATTTCTAAAAGAAAGGATTTAAAAAAAAAATCCTCTTAGCCCTCCAGCCTCTGTAGCAAACATGTTGACCATGCTGTAGATGTTAGGCAAACATCTAACATACTAGTGATCTGTTTTTGCATAGCAAATTATCCTAGAAATTGTGGGTTAAAGCAGCAAGCATCTTTATTTTCCTGGATCAGGAAATGAGGAAGGATTAACTTTTATGCCTCTGGCTGAGGGTCTCTCATGAGGACACAGTCAGTCTATGGGATAGAACTACGGTCATTTCAAGACTTGACAGAGGGCAGGTGGATTTGCTTCCAAGCTGATTGGTATTGTGCTGCACACATATTAGCTCTTGGTAGATTATTGAACTGATAGCTTCAGAGCCTCTCTATGCTACATTGATGTTTGATACAGTTCTTCATGTATGACTGAATCCTTATTTTCTTAGTACAAGCAATCAGAGAGGTGGAGAACCCAAGACACATCTCAGAAAGAATCTAGTGATTTTTTAATAACTTTTTTCCAGAAGTGACATATGTATGTATGTATATATCATATATACATGTGTGTGTTAGTGTGTGTGTATATGTATATATACACAGCCTGAAGAAGATCAAACTTGGCTTTTAATTATGTGGGAAGAATATTCATATGCCTTATGAATATAGGCATCTGTACCATCTAACACTGTTGGCAAACATTTCCATTTCAAGTACTTAAGTCAAGGTTAAATAGTCTATAACTCGCTCTTTTCCCCCCTCTCTTCCTCCCTTCTCCCCTCTCTCTCCCCTTCCCTCCCTTCCCCCTCTCTCTATCTCTCTCTCTTTCCTGTGCATTTCTTCATTCTTCTGGTTCAAGTGAAGTATCTGCCATTCTTGGTATCAGTTCAGGAGGAAGATGACTATGTGACTAAATAACTATATATGGTTATTTAGTTATATAACTATAACTAACTATGGATCCATTGTTTATTTTCATAGATAATTTTTATTGAGGACCTAATATGTACTATGCAGTGAATTTTATATATACATGTCTCGTTTTTCCTTATTACACTACAATAAAAGCATCATTTCATATATGAGAAAACAGATTAAATATAGCAGGATATCAGCATAGATTTGTCTAATCCAAAATTCTTTGTACAGTTTCTCTCTTTTTCTTAATACTTCTAAAAATATTGCATTTTATTCAAATTTAATTTTCCTGGATTATGCAAATATTCCCATTTCCCATCTACTTGTTTTTTTTTTTTTTTTTTTTTTTGCTTTTTTTCTTTTTTTTTTTTTTTTTTTTTTTTTTTTTTTTTTTGCTCTTCCCGCTTCTGTCTCTTAAAATGACCTTCCCTGTCATTCCTTTCTGAGTAAAGTTTACAGCTACATCATAGAACATTTGAAAAATTATTAATATAGTAACTTGCATATTATTGGGTAACAATATATTTCAATACATATAGTACATTATGATCAAAGAGGGTAATTGACTATCTTTTCAAATGTGTCATTTCCTTCTGTTGGGAACATACAGATTTCTCTCCACTGGCTTTCCGAAGGGTACAATAAATTACTGTCAGCTAAAGTGATATCCAACTATACTTGGTGTTCATTAATTATCTGCTCTTCTCCTTTTATCTAGCAAAACCTCTGATAACCACTAATCTGACTCTACTTGTATACGATCAACATTTTATCTTCCACATAGAAGTTACAGTTTGCAATATTTGCCTTTCAGATAAACTTCTACCTCTTGCTATCTTCTTTAAATCCCCAATTGGAAGAAACCTCAATCTCATTTGTCAGGTGTTTAGTGTTGTCCTTTGTATCCTTGAACTGTTATTCGATACACGCCAGAGAATTGTGTAACAGGTACAAGGCCAGAAAACTGCACAGGGATTATTTTCTATTAATCAGATATTTTTCTTGTAAAACATCAGATAAATTTCCAGTATTTCTAATCTTCTCAGTGTGGAGGAAAGTGACAGTTATACCAAATTACATACTGTGTAGTAACTAAATCTGAATAGAGTCTCATTTCTGCTTGAAACTCCAGGCATGGCAATTTCCTTAGGCAGACTTTTCCCACCTTATTTAATTTTCACTACCAACTACAGGTAGAACATAGAAAACTGTCTTGGACATGGGCTTTATATTGTAACACCCACTGGATTAACTGAATAAATGATATATCAAGGGTCTTTTAAGATAAAATTGACTTCCCAAGATTTTATGTTTAGGCTATCATAATGGCTCTCAGCCTGTGGGTTGTGATCTCTTTGGTGGTCCTATATCTGATATCCCTGTATACTAGTTATTTACATCATAACTATAATTCCTAACAGTAGCAAAATTACCATAGTGAAGTAGCAGCAAAAATAACTTTATGGCTGGGGTTCACCATAGCACGAGGAACTGTATTAAAGGTGGCAGCGTTAAGAAGGCTGAGAACCACTTCTCTAGAAAACCCTATCTGGAAAGGCTGAACAGAGCATTAGAGAAGCCAGATCATCTCCTTCTGAGTTACTAAGAACATGTGTGGTGGTTACGGGTGGCACAGATTTTGCTTTGCCCATCTTGCCTTGCTTAGTATTCCTCAAAGAGTTTTCTTAAAGGATTCACACAGAGGATAAGAGAAGTACATCTACGTGATAAACGATGCAAAAATCAATGCAGTATAAAAATCAAGAGGAACAGATCACAGATTCGGAAAATGAAGATTCTCACTTACAGTTGTGGTTTCTGAGTAGTTCCACCCCTGATTACCCAGTGTTTTGTATTTTGTATTAAACTACTTTAAGAGGCAGTGAGGGATCTTTTGGTTTTTGCTTTGTATAGAGTTATGTTTCAGTATGGAGTCATTGCTTTCAAACAATGAATGAGGTATTGAGTAGTTTCTATGGTGGTTAAATTTATGCCAACTTAACTGCCCATAGAACGCCCACACTTCGCAAAACATTTTTCTGGGATTGTCTGTGAGGTCGTGTGTGGATGCCCTCAACATCTGAATGGTAGACTGAGCAAAGGGATTTATTTGTCTTTCCTCATGTGTGGAACTCGTCCAGTCGATAGATGAGCTAAACAGAGCAAACAGTCTGAACAATGGGGGCTCCCAGCTGTTGGGTTGAGCATGAGAATTTGTGTTTGCTGGGCTAGAGAGTTAGGCTGGAATCTTGGCCCTACTCAGATTGGAAGCATATTAGCCTTTGTAGTAGAACTTAGCTTGGTTTTCTATGCTCAGGACTCAAAGTAGACCTGCATGTTGGCTCCTCTGAGTTCCTAGTTAACAACTGCAGATCTTAAGCCCTCTCTGGCTCTATGGTCTTCTGATCCAGTTCCTGACGGGACACTCTTTGCATGTTTAGACATTTCTGGTTCATTTTCTCTGGAAAACCCTGACAAGACAAGGCCTCAAGAGACCATCTCTCATTTCTGGAACCAAATCTTATCTCTACTAATCTGTGTTAATAAATAAAAATGTGATCTCAAATCTACTCTAATTACTCAAGACCATTTCTGCAGATATGCTATATATAAACATTTCTACTTGATTTTCTTACTTTTTTATGAGATTTGTTTCATCTTCTACACTTTAACTATGGTATTTAGTTTGATAGCAGAAAAAGAAACATTTATTAAACTTTTATAGACCTAACTACAGGTAGATTAGTTGTCTTTCATTTTATCTATATACATAGACTGCAGAAGATAATCTTTACCCCCCCCTCTCTCTCTCTCACACACACACACAAAGAACACAGACAGCTAAACCATCTGACACACATGCTCTTCACAGAATTCAGCATCAGAGCTTGAGTGCAAATTTAGATGCTGTTTTGAACTAATGTGTGATGGAAGAAAGAGAATGAATTACGTTTAATGCTATAGGTTTTTGCTTCAAGAGCCTGAGTGAAAACATATGAAATGGCTGTAGGGATGAACAGTGAAAGTTAAGTGGTATGGAAAACCAAAGCCACAGAAGCAGATCACTCTAGTACTGTAACTATCAGACACAGACTTTTTATTTTTTTTAATTCACTTTACATCCTGATTGCACCCCTGTATCCTCTAAGCACCCCACCCTACAAATCTGTCTCCCCATTGCTCCCTTCCCTTCTTCTCAGAGGAGGGAAGCCCCTCCTTGGGTACCACCCCACTTCAGGGCATCTAGTCACAGCAGGGCTAGGCACATCCTCTCCCATTGAGGCCCAACCAGGCAGTCCAACTAGGGGATAGCAGGCCACCTTGAGTCAGGGACAGCACTGCTCCAATTGTTAGGGGACCCACATGAAGACCACATCTGCTACAAAGGTGCAGGGGGCCTAGGTCCAGCCCCTGTATGATCTTTGGTTGGGTTCAATTTCTGTGAGTCCCCATGGGCCCAGGTTAGTTGACTCTGCAGGTCTTTGTGTGGCAGACATGGACTTTTTAAAAGATGTTCTTTGTCCTGTTCATCTGTCCCCTAGGCATCTGTTCACTTTCCTCTCTTCATCATTCTCTTTCCTACCTACCTCCAGTTATTCACAATGCGAAGAAGTGATGAGCGCCTGAGATGACTCATGAGCTAATTATCCAGTCAGTGCCCATTGTCTAGGGATACTGAAATATCACTGTGTACCTTATAAATGTCTACAGTTATTACATGCCAAATTAAAATATTTAAAATCTCTACCTAAACACATACACTAAAGCAATGTATACTTTCCATTTTCAATAAAAGCCAAGCCTAAGAGATGTGGGTAGCAGAACAATATTAACAATATTAGAGATGTTTAGTAATAAATAACTAGAAGACAGAATTTAAAAGTATAGTTGAAATTAGTAGTTTGTCAGCTCCCTAGGTACAGCTGAAGAAAGAAACAATTATCTGGAAAATAAATATAAGAAACTATTCTGAGTACAATACAGAGACAGCATGAACAATAACACAGAGAGAATGAATCAGTAATACTAATAATGATGATGATAAGCGTTTTAGCTAATATTATTTCATTGGAGTCTAAAAGGCACCAGAAAGGGAACAGAAGCAATAAAGAAGGGAGAGGATGTTTGCACAGCCTTGCTCATGGCTATGGATACCAGCTGCATCCTCTCAGGACTTCAGGCCAGGACCTTAGTCATCTTTGACTTCTTTCTTTCTCTATACATATTCAATACATCACAGAATTATTTTTGTAATGAAAAAATATCTTGGATTGGCAAAACTATTTAGATGTTTTAGACCACACTGGATAGATCCACAGGAAACTAGTTCCCCTGTGTGTGTGTCTCTCACCCACTCTCTGCATCCCTCACTGGAATACAGGAAACTCCCATAGTTCCCTCTGTGTGTGTCTCACACCCATTCTCAGCATCGCTCACGGGAATGGAGCATTTGCAGTAAGTAATGAACCTGCATTGCAGTTTACAGTTTCGTGTAGGGCTTACCTTTGGAGCTGCACATCTCTGGTGTAGATGGAGGTATAATGAGATGTATCCACCCACATTATACCTACAGTATACTTTCTCTGCTCTGAAAGCCCTCTGTGCTTTGCCTGTTTGTCCATTCTGTCCACAGACCCTGACAAGACTCTTTTACATCTATCCTTATGATATAGCATAATGCTTGACATATAGGTGTCCCTGACACTTTTTTTTTTTTAAAGTATGGTTGAACGAATGTCAAGAATGAAGGCCAAAAGGAGAGAATCAGAACAACTTGCTTTTGTCCTGCTAAATAATGAGTTTTTTATTTCAATGTTTATCCACTCAGAAGATTACTCCACGTATCCTGGGATGCCAGCAAGTTCACAGTTATCTATTAAATTTAAGAAATGTGCTCTGGATCATACAGAGGTCCAAGGTCCCTGCACAAATATAGCAGAGGTCTTCCTGGTCAATGGGAGGAGATGTGCTTACTCCTCAAGAGACTTGAGGCCCCAGGGAAGGGGGAGGTATTGGGGGGGGGGAGTAACACCTTCTCAGAGGCAACAGGGAGGAGGAATGGGATGAGGAACTGTGGACAGGGGGACTGAGAGGGGGCAACTACTGGAATGTAAGTAAATAAAAGAGAAGAGAAGAAAAGAAATGTGCTCTGGAAATTTCAAGTTTTGTTTGTTTTGTTTTGTTTTTTTATGAATGACCATTTTATCTAAATATGCCACATTTGAATTTTTTGTCTCATTATTCCCCAGTGAGGCTACATTGTGTGTGTGTGTGTGTGTGTGTGTGTGTGTGTGTGTGTGTGTGTGTGTGTGTAAGAAAGAGAGACAGACAGAGACAGAGAGATTGTTGTGTGTGTGCTTATGCACATGTGTGCAGGGGATGTATGCACACACACACGCATGTTAAGACCAGAGATTCTCTTCTGCTTTCACTTCCCTCTTTCCCTTTTGAAACATGGCCTCTTACTGAACCTGAATCTCTTCTATTTGGCTAAGCTGGCTGGTGAGTGATCTGCAGGGACCCTTTGTTTCCTCCCCAGTGCAGGGATTGCAGATGCATGCCATTACCCCAGTTGTTACATGCATGTTAAGGATCTGAGGTCAAATCCTCCTGCATAAGCAGCAAGCACTTTACTGACTAAACCATCTCCCAAGGCTCTGAAATGTAATTTTATCTGATGGACACAGTTCTAGGGGGATTAATATCCTTTCTTTTTATGAACAAAAGTGCCTTCATAAATTATTCCTTTTTACTTGGGCTTGTAAGCAATGATCATAGAACAGAGAAACCTGTTTATCTATAGTAAATACAGTCTTAGTCTAATTTGCATCAGTTCGTATGTATGGGACATAAAATTATTGGGACAGAACTGAAAGCATAACAGAAGTGAACATCTTGCGGATTCACATTTGCAGTAATTTTCATTCAAAGCTATGAAAGATTGTGGTTTATTATTACGCAGATAAACTTCCTGTTGTGCTAACCAATATTATATTATTTTCTATCCATTTCAAAGAGTTTCACATATTTCTAAACTGTTCCTCAGATATTATTATATTTGGGTTTACATTGAAAAGGGAAATGCAGAATTCCAAGTTATTCTTTTAAAATTTTTATTCTCCCCTCCCCCAATGCAGAAAACATTAGGTAAGTTCATTTAGATCCTGAAGTTTCATTCATTTTAATTTTGAACATAGTGGTTTATATGATTACCTTCTATGGATAAAATTGTATGTTTATGTTCTATACAAATGTCAGGTTTGATTTTAATTAAAGTTCTGTGATCTAGGGATATCTGGGCAAAGTTATCTTAGGGGCTTTATTTTGGGTTTTAGGAATCAAGTGGATATGAAATTCCTTCGTAATAAAAATGGGCTTTCAATAGAAAGATTGGAAATTGTTGGTCGGTTTCATCATATTTCAAAACTATATTATTTTTCAAATAAGGAGATGGCCTTTCATTTAGTGATGATGGTGGTCTTAGGGGCTGTCGAAGATGATCTGTCATTATAATAAACTGAATATTGCTCATTCATTCAGGAATTACACTGCAAGCATTAATATTCATCATCTTGAAGGAAAACAGAACATTCAGTATTTTTTTAAAAAAAAAATACACCACTGAGCATAGTCTTAATTATGATATTATAATTGATATCAGCTTTAAGTTGAAATATCAACTCATGTTCATGAAAATAATTTCAAGTCTTGAGGGGTAAACTGACTGATTAAGTTCATGGCAGTTCTATTTTTGTTCACAGATAATACCTCTGAGGTAGCAATTACTGCTCCAGGAACTAGTCACCATAGAAACAGCTCTACAGGCCCAACACCTGACTGCTCACCTCCATCCCCCGACACTGCCCTAAAAAATATCGTAAAAGTTATCCGACCTCAGGTAAGTAAGTACCCAGGATGACATTGCCTGCTCTGTAACGCTTGGTTGCTTGGTTCTGAACTAATATGTGTAAAATGCTGTACTCCAATGCTGGGGCTATTTTGTAAGATAGAATAGATTTTTTTTTTTTACATTAAGAGAAAGAGATTTCAAATAGGCTGTTTGCTTCTTATGAAGTTCATAATAGACACTGCGCTCTCTATTAGCTCTTGGAAAATGAACTTTTATATTATGAGAGGGATTCAGTGAAGCTTAGAAAAATGGCTGTTTCACATTTTCCTCTGAGCATTTATGAGGCTGTGGTTGTTGAGCTGCTAGTGTGTTCTGAAGCTTTCTGTGGGCGCACTGCTTGTGTTGATTTTTCTATCCCCAACCCCAGTGAGCTGATGCGGTTTGCTTTCCCTTACTCCATCCTGGTGTTGGGTACCACACTACCCACTCTCTGTATTGTCCTCCAGGGTTCATGGTCTCAGTAATCTGCCTTTACCTTTTGTTCTTTTTCCCATTCCTGTCACTTGCCTGAATGTTTTCTCCCCCTCATCCCCCCTCTCTTTCTGTTGGATTTCCCAGTAGGCGGTTTGCAGGCAAGCTTTAGAAATATCATTGGGACAAGCTGTTCTGTGATATTTCATTGAAAATAGCACTTATAAAGCTGTTTGCATTATATTTTTGCCAACAGATGGACCTAGAACATGGAATTGGTGGTATTCTCAACCTGGCTCTTTCTGAATGGGCTTCATAAAATCCAAGAGGGGGGACTTGGGATCCAATCAATGCCTTTCTGCATTGCTGAGACACAGAGCATGAATAGACCCAGAAGCCAGTCTTAGTGCAGTCATATCTAAGACTATGCAAGCAACAATTGCTTTAATAAATAGCATTCTTTCTTATAACTTGCTTTAGATTATTTTATGACAGTCTCTTTCTCAATAGCATTTCAACTTCATATCCCAGTGTAGTTTGTAGAAGGCTTTTGTATAAATTATTTCATTTAAGCGTCATTGATCCCCAGGGAATTTTTAGGCTGAAGTTCAAAGATACTGGCGTTCTAATGGGTCGAAATTGGCCACCTTCTAGGGAGCTCCTTTGATTTCTCTTAATATAACAGCAATTTTATCCAGTCCTACTCAGTGATTAAAATCTACTCAGGAAACTGTGTGAGTCATCTTTGTGACAACCCAATGTACACATGTAGCATTGTTTAGGCACAGGTAACGTTGTAATACCTCGAATGTACATATGTAGCATTGCTTAGGCACAGGTAGCATTATAATACCTCGAATGTACACATGTAGCATTGTTTAGGCACAGGTAATGTTGTAATACCTCGAATGTACATATGTAGCACTGCTTAGGCACAGGTAACGTTATAATATCTTAGTCTGCAGAGTAAGAAAATGTTTTCAAGCATCTTACCTCAATATACTTGATGGAAGCAACAAACACCAAACCTGGATTCCGATGGTGGGTGCCACAATTGTGCTCACTGCTTCTCAATCTCTGTCCAAGGGCTTTGGTATGGTTGTGTACTTAACAGAATTCCAGTACTTACATTAAAACCATCTGTTCTTATGCACATATATAAGATGCTGCCCAACATATGTTATTAAAATGCATTATTAAATATTAGTTATTTTTAATCATGTATAAATCTTCTAATTTAAATTTTCTTGGTCATTCCTGAATGAAAAACAAATTCCTGAGAGATACTGGGTAAGGATTCTCCACCAAAAGAGAGGAAGAATTAGTCTTCCCCGGGGAATAGACCCCTAGTTAGTTATCCAATACCAAGTGATCCACCCTGAAATGATTTACATGCAAGCAACAAGATGTGGAAGCAGTTCATTGTATACAGACACACACACACACACACACACACACACACACACGATGTGTTACAACAATAATTATGCAAAAAGAGGAGATAGATTTCAGGGAGCTTAACAGAGATGATGGGATGGTTGTAGGGATAAAGGAAAAAATGCTATAATTATCTTTAAGCAAAAAATTAAAATCTAAAACTTTTACCAGGCATGGGTGGCAGTGCTTGAGAGGCAGAAGGGTCAAAGATCGTGCATAGCCTAGTGAGTTTCAGATCAGCACGAACTACACAGTAATACCTTGTTTCAAAAAAAAAAGAAAAAAGAAAAAAAAAACCTGTGTATTAGTTCAAGATGGAATATTTGAAAAACTTTGAAGAAAATTAGAGCTAGCAGAAATAGCACCTTGACTTTACTCCTGTTCTGGTCCCCTTATGATTCCTGGGGCTCTTTGGTCCTCAGTCATTACAGACAGACAGAAGTATAAAATTCACATGGACAAAATCGTGAAAGAATAATGGGTTAGGATTGTTTATTTCTCTTCTTTTTTTTCCTCATTTTTTCCCTTTTATTGAAAATAAATTCTCCTCTCATACTATATCCTGATTATAGTTTCCCCTCTCTCCTGTCCTCCTCTCTCATTAGAAAAGAACAGGCTTCTGAGAGAGAGCAAGCATGCTAAAATGAAATATAGGACAAAACAGAAACCATCAGGGCTGGACAGGACAAACAAACAGAAGGAAAAGAGCCCAAGAGAAGACAAAAGACTCAGAGATCCACTCTTTCACACTCTCAGGAGTCCCATAAGAATACTAGACTAAGAGATATTTTATGTATGCTATGTTCACACAAACATGGACATGTATGTGTAGGCCCTGTGCACTCTGCCTCAGTTACTGTAAGTTTATATGAGCTTTGCTGGTTGATTTAGAGGGCTTGTTCTCCTGGGGTCTCTCCATTCCCATTGGATCTAACACTCTTTCTGTCGCCCTGAACTCTGAGGGGAGCGATTTGATGGTGACATCCCATTTAGAGCTGTGTGTTCCAAGGCCTTTCTCTTTGGAATGTCTGGCTGTGGGTCTCTCTGCATGTGTCCTATCTTCAGGAGGAAGAATTTTCTCTGATGACGGACAAACAAAGCACTGATCTATGAGTATAGTAGAATATCATTAAGAGTTATTTTATGAATTTTTTTTTTTTTAGATCAGTAGTGTTTGCTTATACCCTTGGTCTCTGGGCTAGCTCATCTCTGGGCTAGCTCATCTCTGGTACTTGGTCACCCAAACAGGGTTGGGTACAGGTTCCATCTTTTGAGGTAGACCTTACACCAAATCAGACATTGGTTGGCTATTCCCACAAGTTCTATGCCACCATTGCCTTGTACATCTTACAGGCAGGACAAGTTGTATGTCAGAGGGTTTGGAGCTGAGTTCGTGTTTACGTTTCTCTTTTGGTAGCCTGCAGAGTACCTTTCTGATCCAAAGGCACAAGAGCACAGGGTCGTGAAGGCTCTATGTAGGCACCAGCCAGCTGGAGTTTCCATGTTCAGTGAGCTGTGTGGGTGTTATCTCTGGTAATGAAACCTCACTGTCAATTTGCAGAGAGAAACTCACTGTCTTAGCAGCAACCTGGGTTGTTTGAGGATTTTCATGGACCTTTAGACCAACAATTCAATTAAATTCAACTCAGTCTTGAAACTTTGTTTAGTGACAAGAGATGGCAGGTTGGGATTCTGTATCCCTCATTATTAGGAGATTTCATTAGGATCACCTTCATATATCTTAGGAAGTTTCCGCTGTGCTAGGTTTCCATATCATCCCTTAAATGCCTCTCAATTCTAGCTGTCTTCTCCCCTCCTCTATCTCCCCTCTCCTCCTCACCTGATCCTCTTGTTCCCATCCCCACTTGCCCTTGATCCCTCCCTCTGTAAAATCTATTCTTTTCTTTTTTTTTTTTGAGAGTTAATCTTTTTTTTAATTAGATATTTTCTTCATTTAAATTTCAAATGCTATTCCAAAATTCCCCTATATCCCCCTGCTCCCCAACCCACCCACTCCTGCTTCCTGGCCCTAGCATTCCCTTGTACAGGGGGCATTTAATCTTCGTAAGACCAAGGGCCTCTCCTCCCAATGATGGCCGATTAGGCCATCCTCTGCTACATATGCAGCTAGAGACATGAGCTCTGGGGGTACTGGTTAGTTCATATTGTTGTTCCTCCTGTAGGGTTACAGACCCCTTCAGCTCCTTGGGTACTTTCTCTAACTCCTCCGTTGGGGGCCCTGTGTTTCATCCAATAGGGTACTATGAGCATCCACTTCTGTATTTGCCAGACACTGGCATAGCCTCCAAAGAGACAGCTATATCAGGGTCCTGTCAGAAAAATCTTGCTGGCATATGCAATAGTGTCTGCATTTGTTGGCTGTTTATGGGATGGATCCCTGGGTGGGGCAGTCTCTGGATGGTCCTTCCTTCTGTCTCAGGTTATATTTCTCTCTCCCAGGAAGATCTGATTCATGTGTTCTCCCCCTTGTCCTTCCTCTATAGCTAACCTCTCTGGGTCTATAGATTGAAAGTTGGTTATCACTTATTTAATGGATAATATCCATGTATAAGTGAATACATGCCATATTTATCTTTCTAGGTCTGGGTTACTTTACTCAGGATAGTTTTTAGTTCCATCCATTTGCCTGAAAATTCCATATTTTTTAATAGCTGAGTGATAAATAATCCATTGTGAAAATGTACCACATTTTTTATCAGCTTTTCTCTTGAGGGGTATCTAGTTTGTTTCCAGTTTCTGGCTATTTTATATAAGGTAGTACTTAAGAGCATAGATTCAAAAATACCCAATAAATTATTTGCAAATAGAATCCAAGAACACATCAAAAAGATCATCTATTATAATCAAGTAAACTTCATCCAAAAGATGCACGGATGGTTTAAGGTACAGAAATCAATAAATATAATCCACCATATAAGCAAACTGAAAGAAAAAAATTATGATCATCTATTAATATGCAGAAAATGTCTTTGACAAAACCCAACATCCCTTCATGATAAAAATTCTGGAATGATCAGGGATACAAAGGACATGCCTAAACATTAAAAAAAAAGCAACATATAGAAGCCCATAGCCAACATCAAATTTAATGAAGGATTGCTAGTTTCAAGACAGGGTTTGGAAACCAGAAGATATGCAAGAATGATGGATAGATGGTGGAACAGAAGTCTCTAGTGTGCATTCAAATAGCCATAGTCAGGGATGAAATATTGTTCTAAAGAAAAGATCATTATTGGTTAGCTTGTATAAGTGCCTATATTGTAAGTACTAGTTAATCCTCTAAAGCACTCATGATTTTAGTTTTGTGGAAATACAAGAAATCTGGTTAAAATCACTTTTGGATATTCAAGCACATTGCATCCATTTACTAACACAATTTTTTAAAAGTTAGAAATCAAAGGCATGGCCTAGCTCATGGTAGAAAATGGTTCTACCACTGAGCTACATTCTTAGCACTAAATAATAAATCAACAACATAGTTGATGTAGAGTTACACTTTTAAAACTAAAGGTGAGAGACCTGTGATTCAGTTCTCAGACGGTAGAAGGAACTGATTCCCAAAAATTGTCTTCTGACCCCCACATCACATCATGGTACATGCACATCCATACTCCCCCCCCCACACACACACAGATGAACACACACATGCACACACACAAAAAAGTTAATTAATTAATTAATTAATTAAAAAGCTTTAAAAAATAAAAGGATATATACAAACCTTATCAATTTGTATTTCCTTTCTTGTGCATTCTTTGACCATGGGAGGAATATGTGAACATGTGAGCTGGAGGGTAAACTTGACCCTATTCATGGAAAATGGATGTTGTTTAGGTAGCAGGAGCTAGACCACTTATTTCCTTGGTTTTCATGCACATCTTTAGCCAGCTAAGTCTGTATTCTGCGTCTATATGGAGACCAGCCGTGGCAAAATGGAACCCTGGATTACAGAGAGAAGGAGCATATGCAGCATTGTGGGTGTTCTGATTAACATGTTAATTACCTGCAAGCCGCAGACTTCCCAGAGTCCTCTACTGAAGTTGTTTTTGCTCTGCGTGTTTATTAACTACCTAAGTCACAGCTGCTGGTTTCCGAGTCCTGTTTGATCTCCTCACCTATATTTCTTTGGGTCCTTTCATGTCTTAAAAGCCTCCAGATTGTGAAACATCTTATTTTTAATTAATAAGAACTGAAATATTTATATGGTACTGGCTTCTCTTTGTTTCTCTCGAAAATATTAACCTACGAGACTGAGTTTTTCTGCTTAGAATAACCCACAGGCTTCTACATGAAAAGAATAGAATGAATGATTTTTACACTTGAAAATACTTAAAAAAAATCTTTTGAAAAATTAAGTGGATGCATTGACATGCAAATTTTCTTTCCACTAAATAATTACATATTGCTTAAATTTGACTTTTTGTTCCTAAACTGACATATAAAATTGTATGTATTTATAATCTACAGTAGTACATTTAGATGAATACATACTTTGTGAGGTAGAAAACCAATGTCATTAGTAAATGCATTCCCTCCCATAATTTTGTGTTAAGAACATTTAGCATCCTCTTCCTTAGCATTGCATATCCAGTATGTCATCACTTACATAGTCACCATGGTCTAGATAGCTTTCCTGAACTTACTTCTGTCTAACTATGAATACTTATCTCTGATTTCTGATTAGCATCTTTTAACACTATTTTATCCCTATCCACCCTTGCCACTGGTACCCACTATTCTGATCTGTATATCTATGAGATTATTGACTCTTGTATTTCATAGAAAAGTGAAATTGTACAACAGTTACCTTTCTGTGTCTGGCTTAACATCACTAATTGTCAGGGAAATGCAAAACCATAATGAGATACCATCTCATTCCTTTAAAAAAAATGGCTATTATCAGAAAGAGTGGGAAATGATAAGCATTGGCAAAGATAGCCTGAACTCTTGCACAGTGTGAGTAGAAATGTAAATTAATGTAGCTATTATAGAGATCTGTGTGGAGGCTCCTAGGATGCTAAAAGTTTGAGTACCATATAAGAGAACTTACCATATGTTTTAGCAGCTCTCTGACTGGGTGTAGATTTAAAGTCAGTAGGTTAATGAGAGATCTGTGTTCCATGCTATCGCAATGCTAATCTAAATAGCCAATGTAGAGAATCAACCTCCACATGACAGAGCAACATCCAACCATACAAATGAAGAAAATCATATCATGTTGATGACACATATGACCTTGGAGGATGTTAAGTCAAAGAAGTAAAATGTTTTTTTTTTAATGTTTCATGGTAAAAACCTTACAACCTTTCCAATAAAATGCACAGATCATAAGTGAACAGATTCACACTTGGTCTGTTGTACCTGTGGGTGTAATCTTGCTCAAAGCAGAAAGGAGAACTGCCATCACTCCCAAGAGTCCTCCGGACCCCTACTGGGAAATCTCCCTCATTTCTGCCTCATGTTGGTTTCGTGCCACAGATTAAAATAATCTATTATTAGACTTTATATACATGGGATCCTTTTAAAATTCCATGTTAATGGTTTTTTTTCTAAATGAATAGTATTCCATTGGATTAATATACTACAATGTATTTCTTTGCTTTCCTGTTGATTAGAGCTTGGTTTAGTTTGTTCATTGTTGTTTTGTTGTTGTTGTTTTGCCTTTAAATTTTTACTTTGCAAATTGTGTACAGTGTTTCTTGATCATATCCATTCCCTGCTTCCTTCCTCTAACCAACTCTCTTAATCCCTCATATATCTTCTTCCCAATTTCACACACACACACACACACACACACACACAGACACACACACACTGACATATGCATGCATGCATGGACGCACGCACATGTGTGTGTGTGTGTGTGTGTGTGTGGGTATATATATATATATATATATATATATATATATATATATATATATACAGAGTCCAATTGTTGCTGCTATATATGCATGAGTGTGATGAGTGTGTGGTGTCATCCATTGGAGCATTGGTCACCCTCCAGAGAAAAGTGACCTTACCTCCTCCAGCCAATAGGGACATAGGGGCGCAGACATAGGAGCCCTTCCTACTCCATATTAGAATTTTTAGCTGATTTGAGCTATGCATGTCTTGTGCATGCTGTGAGTTGTATTGTTCACAATTACATATGAATATATTTGTGTGTTTTTATAATACGTTTTCATGTAGATACATGAGAGGGATGATTGAGCTTAAGGTAAATAATTTTATAATTAACTTTCCTGCAGTCACTACATTTTATAACCGCCAAAAGCAATATATGACAATTTTAGTTTCTCTGCAGTTAAACTTGATGATCATTTTTTTTTTTTTTTTGCCATCCTTATGGACATGAAATGATTCGTCACTATAGTTTAAGTTTTTTCTGGTGACTAATGACATTGAGTACCCTTTCTGTGGCTATTACACATTCTTATGAGGAACTTCTCTTCATTTTTAATGGAATTTCCAACTTTTTAATTTTTGGTTGAGAGTAATATTGCATATGTTCTCTTGTAACTCCCAAATATTTCCATTGGCCGACACATGCATTGTGACTATTCCCTTACAATCTCTAATTTGGCTACACATTATTATGTGCATTATTGATGAATATAATTTTAATTTTCTAGTTACTTGTTTTTGTCTGGTATATGATATATTCTCCCACATATTATTCTAGAAGTTTTTTATCATGTTTAATCTAAGATCAGGTTTATAATCTACTTAGACTATCTTATATGTTAATTAGGAGTCAAGATTTGGTTTTGACTACCAAGATAAAAAGACTTTACGCACTAAGATGAATAATATTTTTTGGATTTTAACTATTTTTACTATTTCTAAATGTTGCTGGTACTTAAAAAAATCAATTAAATTTTATGTTATATATTAAATTATAGTTGATTTTGCTTTTATCGTCATGATCATTATCATCATCATATCATCATTTACATTCTGATATCAGTTTCCCCACCCTCCTTTCCCCCCAGTACCTCCACCACAATTCCCTTCAGCTCTCCCACATCCACTCCTCTGTTTCTCTTCTGAAAAGGACGGGCCTCCCCATTGATATCACCCAAATATGTCATATCAAGTTGCAGTAAGACTGGGCACCTCACTTTGTATTAAGGCTGGACAGGGCATCCAAGTAGGAGGAAATGGTCCCCAAGGCAGCAGAAGAGTCAGAGACAGCCCATGCTCCCAAGAACACCAAGCTGCACAACTGTGACATATGTGCAGAGGGCCTAGGTTTTGCTTGTCTAAACAGGGCTTTCCACAGGGCTCTCTCATGTCAACTAAGTTTAATGACAGTTCACCTTTGCTTTTGTAAACTTCATGCCCTTTCTTCTTTTTCTCCTAATTGTGACTCCAGTAGAAGTCATATGATGATGCAGCAACTCTAAAAATCTCTGCCTTGTTTCCTGCCTTTGGGAGAAAGAATTTATTGTGTCAACATAAATGGTAGCATGAGTTTTTGTTTAGGGATGACTTTACTCCTGGCTTGTTGAGAATTTTTTTTTAATTGGATATTTTCAAATTTTTTCCCCTTTTCAGGTCTCCCCTTCGGGAACCCCCAACTCATCACCCCACCCCTGCCTCTATGAGAGTGCTCTCCCACCCACCCACCCACCCTCTCTGGCCTTCCTTCCTGGTATTCCTCTACACTGGAGCATCAAACACCTCAGGCCCAAGGGCCTCTCCTTCACCTTGTGTCCCACAAGGCCATCCTCTGCCACATATGCAGCCAGAGCCATGAGTCCCTCCATGTGTATTCTTTGGTTGGTGATCCAGTAACAGCTTTCCCAACTATTTTTGTCTGTATGTGATAGAAAAATAAGTCTTTCAGGATTTCTTTGTTTTCAGGTGCTAGTTTTGAATGCAAGGTCTTGGGCTTATTGGTCAAGAGTTCTTTTACTGAACTACATCTCCATCACATATTTTACATCCTTAAGAAAATCCATGTTAATATAACTTTGCACTTATGTAATAGTGATTGTTCCAAAAAATAATTTGTTATTTTATTTCTGTAGTGCTGAATGCAGATGAGACCCTGGATAAAGTACCCATGGTAGACAGGTGCTTTGGTATCAAAGATATAAGGGTATCAAAAATGAAGAATAATTTGGAGAGATTGAATAGTGTGTGGGAACTATATTAAGAGAGATAAGGATAGACTTGAACAGAGGGGGACTCTGGTTAGATTAGGTGACATGTCAACCTAAAGGATATTCTGCTAGACTTTGTGTGTTCTCAGCAAGCTAAAAACGAGTTGGTTTAATAATTATCTTAAATGTCATCTCCTTCTGCCATTATTAAATAGAATCCTGAACTGAGATTATATAAAACTCTTGCCAAGTCTAGAATAATATTTTCCTTGGCACTGTAGGGTTATGGAATGCATATGTTCAATCTTAAAATTAAAAGCAAGAGTGGGTATGTAAAAAGCCAAGTCATATAATTGGGGAGAAAACAGAATATTGCAATGAATTACAACAAAAAGATCAAAAGAACAAAAGATCTTCAAAAGAGCAGTCTCCAAATATTTATTATTGAATATTAAACCATTTCTGTTATATAGAGAGCATGTATTTCATTTATTTTTCATAAAAGTGCTATGAGAAAATGATACTTTTTCTTTATTTTAATAATTGGGCCTGAATCGTAGAGAGGTTGAATAATTTTCTCAATGTGACACAGCCACTAACTGGAAGAACTCTGAATCCCCAATGTCAATAATCTTTCTATTAATGTTAATTAGCTCATTGGGGAGAAAATGATCAAGGTTGTGCATTCATATTCCAGAGGGATAAAGTTTGAGAGGAGAATAATGGACTGGAAAAAAGAAAGATGAGCAGAAACATGGATGGCCAAAGTTTATAGCCCAAGGAGGAAAACACAGAGGTTGTGTCCTTTGTTTGAAGTCTTAAAACAAAAGCTGGGCTAGAAGAGTTGGTTGCCAATCAACATTAACCTAATAATCATAGGTAAATTTTGGAAAGAAAAAGTGGAAAAAAAGAAGTCAGTTGAACCTACCAATCCATCAGCAATTCTCCACAAATTAGGATTTCCTAAGGAGCTTTTCTAAAAAAAAAAAAAAAAAAAAGTAGTTAAGCTCCATCCAAAACCAATTAAACCCATCTGAAGGTTAGCACACAAGGTCCTGGCCTTACAGTGTGGTACAGACTGATAAACCCTTTCAATGAAAAATAGAAATCAAAACTTCAGTGACTACATCAAACCTAGGGAACTGTACAGCTTAGCAGTAGGCATGCGTAAGTAATTGACTCAGACCTGTGACCTGCTGCCACATCCTGGTCTCTTAAGAGAGGTCAGAGCGTACATCACTGTTTGGAAATAGATGAAGGTTCAAAATTCTAGCTATGGTTTCTAGTGGGTGATTTATGCCATTCAAAAAAAATTCAGAAGGTATTCATTCAAACCATTGCAAGTTGGGAACCTGTGTGTAAGTTTAACCCAGTTTTCCAAGGTAGGTTATATAGAGGAAACTCATGGAGGATCTCTCAAAATTTTGCCTGTTGGTACCCTTATCTTATAATTGATAGAGGGTGTGTTCCATCACACACCCTCTGCATAAGCTCTCTGACCTTCTGTTTGTTGTGCAGCAAAGTGAGGGCCAGGGAAGTAGCTATCAAAAATATATTGGCTGTAAACATCACAAGGTCAGATTTTAGAGTACATATCTGAGAGCCTTTCTGAGTTCTCTTGACCATCTAAATCTACCAGAGAGGATATTGACGAGGAATGGTCATGATGTCCAGCATCTTATTTTTTAGCAACATCACCATACGAAAACCTCATAAAGTGTGAGCCCCAGAAACTGGGAGTTTGAATAAAACCAAAGGTAACTATTTGTTATTTATGCTTCCTCAGATTAAAAACATGCATCTCCTTTCTTAAATTACTATGATCCAGATTCCCATGGATTGCACTGTGGTATTAACATTGAGATTTTCTCCTATTCACTGTTCTCCTTTCTATGTGTATAAAGATGTCACTGAATGGCTTTTTTTTTTTTTTTTTTTTTTTGGCATGCCTTTACCCTAGAGCACCTCTCTAGGTTGTCTGCATAGATGACAGAGTTTTCTAGGAAATTTTTCCTTGAAAAAGTAAAATGTCTAGAAAGTAGGGTTGTCATTCTTCCTTTAATGTCACAGGTGGCAGACTATAATTTGAAATCTAATTCCATTTCTTTCGTTAGGTAACTTGTTGATTGCTCTGGGTACATTGTAAAGTTTCCAATTACCTTTGCCACTACAGTCACATGAACTAACAGGATAACTCAGTGAACAGTAAACCTAATATAGGAACCTGAAGCTAATCATCTTCTATGCCAATTTAGAAAATCCCAGAATTCAGCAATGAAAGTATCCCAGTATGCACTATTCTTGATTTATTCATTTCCTAAGCATATTTGAATACTGACCCTATGCTGGGCAGATTAAGTAATGATTTTTAATGTGACAAAGACTAGAATATAGATTGCACCCTAAGAAACCCTTTAATGAATTGCGAGCCTGTGCACTAAGAGGGGCTTTTTTGAATTTCATTAATGGAATCCATTGCTCAAGCTCCTGGGAGTCATCCTCAGATCCCCTTTCTTCTCCATCCCTTATGTACTCTCACCTCATGTCCAACCTGAAAAGCTATGGAGTGCTCTGAGTTTATATATCTAAACCTCACCACCTCGCTGAACTCCAACCTCATGTTCTAAAGGCAGCGCTAAGTACTAGTGGGCTGCCCAACAAGCTTTTAAAGAAGACAACGCTAAGCTTCGAATTAGTTGCACCCCATCTGAAAAACTTCCCACCATCTGTAATTCACTTCTTCCTCTACATTCCATATTCAGTCCAACAGAAAACTGTCTAAGAAGTCAGCTTCCAGCATGGGCTTCAGCTTGCTTGGTCATCTGTAACAATCTCAAAGTCTGTGACATCGTAACTGCTTTCCTTTAGTACAATGGTAATTCGCCTTTTTCCCCCCATGACAGCAAAGTTTTTCAGAAGCTATATAGTATGTGTAGCCTCTGGTGGCTAATGGAATGTTCACCTGTACATGTACATTATATACATAGCCCAGTATTGGTTTTAATATATTAAATATCAACTTAATATTGTCCTCATGAACAAAAATACTGTAACATCCTTAGGAATCCTTTTGTATTGAATATTTTATTTATTTACACTTCAAATGTTCTCCCCTTTCCTGATTCCCCATTCCCAGAAACCTCCTATCCCATCCCCCTCCTCCTGCTTCTATGAGGGTTTCCCCAACCCACCCACTTCCACCTCCCTGCTCTCACATTCCCTTACACTGGAGCATCGAGCCTTCACAGGACCAAGGGCTCCTTCTCCCACTGATGCCCGACAAGGCCATCCTCTGCTGCACATACAGCTGGAGCCATGGGTCCCTCCTTGGTTGGTGGTTTAGACCCTGGGAGCTCTGGTTGGTTGATATTGTTGTTCTTCCTATGAGGTTGCATACCCCTTCAGCTCCTTCAGTCCTTTCTCTAACTCCTCCATTGGGGACACTGTGATCAGTTCAATGATTGACTGTGAGCATCCACCTCCGTATATGCCAGGCTCTGGCAGAGCCTCTCAGGAGACAGCTATAGCATGCACTTCTTGGCATCCACATTAGTGTCTGCATTTGGTGACTGTATATGGGATAAATCCCCAGGTAAGGCAGTCTCTGGATGACCTTTCCTTCAGTCTCTGCTGCACACTTTGTCTCTGTATTTGCTCCCATGAGTATTTCGTTACCCCTTCTAAGAAGGATCGAAACACCCACACTTTGGTCTTCTTTTCTCTTGAGCTTCATGTGGTTTGTGAATTGTATCTTGGGTACTCAGCTATTAAAAACAAAGGATTCATGAAATTCTTTGGCAAATGGATGGAACTAGAAAATATCATCCTCAATGACTGTAACCCAGTCACAAAAGAACACATGTGGTATGCACTCGCTGAAAAGTGGATATTAGCCCCAAAGCTCGGAATATCTTTACGAATCATTATGGGTCAGAAGGTAGCTTGAAACCAAATGGTTTCAAGGTCAACCCCTTCTTTATTCATTTTTATAGCCTTTTTATTGCATATACTCATTGTATACTAGTGATACGTTTAATAAGCATATTTAAATTCGTGTATATTCTCTAATTCAGCACCAACATGCTATTTAAATATACTTTTTAAGCAAGGCCCTTCTTACTCTCTTTCCTGTGTTACTTTGGTGGCTGGTAGGCCATTAACATCTTTTATCTGGGAACTTTGGGAAATCTTTCTGTCTTGTTTTTTGGGCATTAATCACTGTGTTCTTTGTGCCTTTTCACAAGTCAACAGGCAGTCATGTAAATCCGGTCACATTCACCGGATCGATCTTCCATTTCAAAGCAAAGGTATATAACAGCACGGGTAATTTCATTCTCTCCATAATGTCTCAGACTGTCAGCATCCACTCTCCTCAGCTCATTTGGTCCTGCCCTGCTGTCTTTCATGAATTGCCAAGTAGCTCCTACTTATAGGGTTTCGCTATTAGTTGTTGATTGTATGGAATATCTATATGGACGCAGACATGGCTTATTGTTTTCCTTCCTTCAGCTCATTACCCAGGTACTACTTTATAGGCAATGCTTTGCCTATTGAAATAAGGTAGCTATACTTCATTCTCTGTCTCCTGTATGCTATAGCATTTTTAATGCCTCATAGCATTTTGCTTTTGAACAAGCATGGTATTTTTTTCTTTTTTTTGGTCACATTTCTTTCCAACTCCAGTGGGCATTCCATGAGAATTGGAAACTGTGTCCTTAATTTAAAAAAAAAAAATGAAACCCTCAACCTCAACATGTAGAACCGCTGCCTGATATATAATTTATGTCCGGTATTATCTGGATTATTTAGGTGAGCAGAGGTGAGGATTCTATCAGAGAAATATCAGAGGAAACTATCGACTGAGAGAGTGCTCAAATTGGGTTTTCG
This sequence comes from Mus pahari, assembly GCF_900095145.1. Taxonomy (NCBI): domain Eukaryota; kingdom Metazoa; phylum Chordata; class Mammalia; order Rodentia; family Muridae; genus Mus; species Mus pahari. The sequence continues at coordinate 84,647,959 of NC_034598.1, read as the reverse complement.
ATGTAAGGAAGAGTTTTGTTGTTGTTGTTGTTGTTGTTGTTGTTGTTGTTGTTTATTGTGGTGATGTAATATTCTTTTTCTTTAACTTTTTTTTATTATTATTTTCTTTATTTACATTTCAAATGCTATCCGGAAAGTTCCCTATACCCCACCCCCGCCCCTGCTCCCCTACCCACCCACTTAAAGGTGAATTTGTGCATGAGTGTGTATGTGTGGGTCCCACAAAGGAAAGAGAGGAGGAGCTAAGTATTTGAAGTCCTTTGACTTAATGCAGTGTGGAATTTACCGTCAGAGCTTGAATAAATCAAGGTGTCCTATTAAATCAGGAGCCTACCCTCTTCCTTTTTATTTATTTGTTTGCTTGATTGTTTGTTCATGTGTTTTGAAGACAGGGTTTCTCTGTGAAGCCCTGGCTGTCCTGGAACTCACTGTAGACCAGGCTGGCCTAGAACTTATAGAGATCCGCCTGCCTCTGCCTCCTGAGTGCTGGGATTAAAGGCATGTGCCACCACTGCCTGGCTTATCCTCCTTGTAATCAAACACCCTATTATTCAGCACTATTTATTCTATGAGAAATGCTCTTAGTAGAAAGGTTTTCATGGTCAACTATATGGGAGACGTGTCTGCGGTTAAAGTTTCTCACCGAAGGAGGTTTATTCAGACTCTCTCCCCGCCCCCACTACTGACTCTGGAAACTCATTGATATACTTCACAAGTAGTGAGCCACAAGTATCAACTCAAGAAATATGATCTAAGGAATTTCATATGCATATATAGTACCAATCTTAACAATTCTATTCTGGTTTGATTTTTTTTCTTTTATTCACCATACATACTTTCACTTGAGAAAGGGAGCACTCAGACTCAGCAACAACTATATCCTTTATTAATATGTTACAGAGGGCTATATGCATGCAGCCTAAACTTCAATCCTTGGAACAACCATGAGATATAGGTAGGTCCATTATGATTCCAATATTATATATAAAGAGAGGCACAAACATATATTGTATTTTTAAAGGTTTGTTTGTTTGTTTAATATACCTGAGTACTCTCCTTGTACACCCTGCATGCCAGAAGAGGGCATCGAATCACACTATAGATCACTATGAGCCACCGTGTGGTTACTAGGGATTGAACTCAGGACCTCTGGAGAAGCACACAGTGCTGTAACTTTTCTCTCCAGTTAAGTATGTATTCCAATCATGGGCATATCTGGACAACCGATAGGGTGGGTGCCTTTACCACAGAGGAGCAGAGAGCATATCCCGAAGAGCAGACACATGCTCATTAGACTGGTGCACTTGCTCTGGAGAGCGGAGGCAAAGGAAGGCAGTTATGGCTTTATGTAGTTTGTACCCCAGATGTATTTAAGTACCTCTATCTCTTTAGGAGTAAGTAAGTAAGATTAGTAAAAGACTGGGAAAAATGGATCAAGAATGTTACTTCTTGTGGAACGATGAAACCAGAGAACAGCCGTTCAGCTTAACAATGAGAGGACTGCCCTTCTCATTTGGTCAAATAACCCAGAGTTTTAGAAGAGACGCATCACTGCTTGCCAGGCAACAGAACTTCACGTCTCTGAAACATTGTTCCTCTTTGCTTATGTCAAAGCTTTCTGCACTACTCAATCTCAAGCTGGAAATCTGAGTCACCCAAGGCCCCTCTCATCCCTCCACGCTCTATATCTAATTAGCCACCAAAGCCTGTCAGTTCTGCTTCCTAACTGACTCAAACCTCCCTCTTTCTACTCTCTCTGCAACTGTCTGAGGCCTTTAGACTTTATTGCTGAAATAGCTCCCTTACTGGCTCCCCTAGCTCTCTCTTTCTCGTCTGCTTCTAATATATAACCTGTACTTCCCATACGGTATCATTTATGTTACTATTGACTCTTGTTTTGTATTTTAAATCATTTTTAAAGTTATAACCAAGTTGGAGATATAATGCAAAGACTTCTTCTCTTGGAACTATTTCTAAGTTGTCACAGACCTGATGTCTCATCAGCTACAAAGAGTGACTTACTCCTTAAAAGCAAGATATTTATCTCTGACTAGAACACTCATCATCAAAAATCACATCAGTGCCTTTGGCATATTACTAACATGTAATCTCAGTATCCCATCCAAAGATCTAGTCTTTTCTTGACTTTTGAAATCCTCTACCTGTTTAAAGATAATGAACCAGCCAGAATGGCTCCCTACTCAAATGTATCTGATATTTTCTTATTTTTTTTAAATGTATTTTTTTATTATTATTATTTTCTTTATTTACATTTCAAATGCTATCCCGAAAGTTTCCCATACCCCTCCCCCCACCTCTGTTCCCCTACCCACCCACTCCCACTACTTGGCCCAGGCCTTGCCTTGTGCTAGGTCATATGGAGTTTGGAAGACCAAGGAGCCTCTATTCCCACTGATGGCCGATTAGGTCATCTTCTGCTACAAATGCAGCTAGAAACACAAACCCAGGGGGTACTGGTTAGTTCCTGTTGTTGTTCCACCTACAGGGTTGCAGCCCCCTTCAGGTACTTGGGTACTTTCTCTAGTTCCTCCATTGGGGACCCTGTGTTCCATCCAGTAGCTGGCTGTGATCATCCATTTCGGTGTTTACCAGGCACTGGCATAGCCTCACAAGAGGCCACAATATCAGGGTCCCTTCAGCAGTATCTTGTCGGCCTGAGAATCAGTATCTAGGCCTGGTGGCCGATGATGGGATGGACTCCCGAATGGGGTCCTCTCTGGATAGTCCATCCCTTCATCCCAGCTCCAAACTTTGTCGCTGTACCTATAATTTTTCATGGGGGTTATGTTCCTTATTCCAAGGAGGAATGAAGCATCCACAAATGTTCATCCTTCTTGATTTTATTCTGTTTTCCATAATGTGTCTTGGATATTCCAAGTTTATGGCCTAATATCCGCTTATCAGTGAGTACATATCTAGTGACTTCTTTTGTGATTGGGTTACCTCACTAAGGATGATATCCTCCAAATACATCCATTTGCCCAAGAATTTCATAAATTCATTGTTTTTNATGGCTGAGTAGTACTCCATTGTGTAAATGTACCACAGTTTCTGTATCCATTCCTCTATTGAGGGACATCTGGGTTCTTTCCAGCTTCTGGCTATTATAAATAAGGCTGCTATGAACATAGTGGAGCATGTGTCCTTATTACCAGTTGGAAGATCTTCTGGGTATATGCCCAGAAGAGGTATAGCAGGATCCTCCGGTAGTACTATGTCTAATTTTCTGAGGAACCGCCAGACTGATTTCCAGAGTGGTTGAACAAGCTTGCAATCCCACCAGCAATGGAGGAGTGTTCCTATTTCTCCACAACCTCGCCAGCATCTGTTGTCACCTGAATCTTTAATCTTGGCCATTCTGACTGGTGTGAGATGGAATCTCAGGGTTGTTTTGATTTGCATTTCCCTGATGGCTAAGGATGTTGAACATTTTTTCAGGTGTTTCTCAACCATTCGATATTCCTCAGTTCTTTATTTAGCTCTGTACCCCATTTTTTAATGGGATTTTTTGAGTTTTTGGAGTCCAGTTTCTTGAGCTCTTTGTATATATTGGATATAAGACTGTTTTTTATTGTGTTGTATTAGGTGGGGCTTGAACTTGGATTCTCTTAGTTGTTATGATCTTCACTGTAATCCCGTAATTACAGTAGTATCTTCCAGGCTTCCCCACAGTGAAATTGCTTACTCATTTACATCTAAATTTTTATGAAAAGATACTTTGAAATTATGCTACTATATCATTTTAAAAATCATTCAATTCTTTTAAAAATATATTTCTTATCTTCAGAGAGCCATGGGCTTCTTATTTTGTCCAGTGAGTTCCAATCCATCACTATCATTGTTTTAACACTTAAATGATTGAGGGTCTCCCCAAAGCAAGTGTTCTTGTTTGCTTCTGATGTATCTCTCTGTCATTATTTGAGCACTTTCTCATGTTTTAGACTTAGCTTGTATATACTTTTCTAGTCTCAAATATGGAAACTCGCTCATCTTCCCAATCACCTTTGTTTCCTTCATATGTGAAATGCTGGATGCCAAAGTGCTCTTTGGTTGTTGCTCCTAACCAGTTAGACACCGGATGGGGTTAGGGAATATTTGTAATATGTGCAGTGTGTCTGTGCATGTGTATGGGGACGTTTATGAAGATATGTAGACATGAACACATCTATTTTTCTATATCTATCTTTACATATTGAAAATATGAACACCTATGGATAATCCAGCTTTGATCTAAATACTATAGAATTCGTTCCTATTTTTATAATTCTGTTCTCTGATAACCAAAAACCGAGTTTCCACTACCCTGTGTTTGACTGTCTGAGCAGGACTGATTCTCAGTTAATCTCCAATATCTAAGGTTAGCATAACCTCAATGGATTCCAACTTCACTAAGCCAGAATACTATACACCATCAAGCGACTTCCTCCCTGACTTTCTTGGGCTTTGACAGTCCGCGTGAAGCTGACCCCTGTAGGATCTACTCTCACCCTGAGAGCGCTGAGTTTCTACCCCCTTTTATCTCTGATTTGGATGGTTAGGAGATGCCATAAGGGTAATCTAACCATCCTCATGGGATTCTGTGTCCTTTGTTAGCCTTCTTCTGGGCAGAGAATGATCGGATCTACATTCAGGAGAACGTCCGCGCCCCTCACTCAGTGGTATATGGAAGTCTGTGTTCTGGCACAAGATTCTTCTTTATGACTAGCATCCCAGAGTACATAACTCAGTGCAACTCACTGAGCCAAGCAATACACATTCCCACACTTCCCAATACAGCATCTCTTATACTTCTCCATTATCAACCTGTTTCTCCTTCAGGATAAGACCCAAGCATTGACAAAATTAATCATTTTCCATGCTGTCTCCATTGAGATGCCCCTCTTCACTCATATTACTGATATTTCTGTGTAGGTTCTCGGAGCCTATATTTCAAAAGAGGTAGATGGTCAATGACCCAGTAAATAATAAAGACTATTATAACCACAGATTGTAATAAATCATATGAATGAATTAAACAGAAAATGCTTTATGGGGAATTGGGAAGCCAGTCCTTTAGAGCAAAGATTTCCCTGAAGAGGTGGTAATTGATCTTGAAGAAAGGTAAATGATCAGCAAAGCAGAGTCCTTGTTCTAGGGAGCAAATCCAAGAGATCTGACAGGGAATTAAGCTTACAATGGAGGAACAGACAAGAAGTATATGCAAGAACAGCACAGGGCTCAGTAGATTAGAGACAAGACCAGACAAGTCATGGTAAGAATTGTCCATTTTACTTCAACTACAATAAGATGTCACTATGGCTTTAAGCAAAAGTATGTCATGATTTGACTACATTTTAAAAATAATTTATTAATTTTTGAGAATTGCAGGCAATGTATTTAGATCATATTCAGTCTCAACTCTTTCCCTAACCCCTTCCAGGTCCAACCCACACCTCTATACTCCCAACTACATGTACTTAAAAAATAAACCATAAGACTCCAATTTGTGGTGCTCATATACTCTAGGAAGTGGGGTCATTCACTGGAGTGTGGGTGAGCTAGGAGCCACACCCTTCAAGAAAACCTGTTCTCCTTTCCTTGGAAACAATCAACTGTCCATAGCTCTTCAGTTAAGATGGGGAGCTTGTGAATCCCTTCCCACCACGCTTGAATTCTGGCTAGCTTGACCTTGTATAAATCTCATGCAGGCAACTCACATGTTGAATGTAAGTTCATGAGTGGAGTGGCCCTGTCATGTCCTGAAGACACTGTATCATTCTGGTCTCCCTGGTCTCTGACTCTTACAATCCATCTGCCTCTCCTACTGTGAAGGACCCCTAAGCCTTGTGGAAGGGTGTGGTATAGATGTCCCATTTGGGGATGATCACTCCATTGACGATTATTCTCTGTCCTTAGACCAGTTGTTAAGTCTCCACATTAACCATCATCCACTACGCAAAGAACCTCCTCAGATGATGTCTGACAGCTTCAATAATCTCTGCTTACAGAGATACTAATTTAGAAGGCAGTTTGATATGTCCATTTGTTGGAATAATAGCAGTAGATTCACTTCTGGGACCTGTGAGCTCTCGAGCAAGATTTATAGTATCTTTCATGTGTGTTCCTCCCATGGAACTGGCCTTGAATACTGTCATGGAGCTGGTTATTGCCCACAGCATCCATGTACTGTACTCGGGGCATAGCTTGTCATCACACCAGTCATTACTGCAGTTCACAGTGTTCAGAGATTATGAGTAAAAATGTTGGTGACTCTGGCGTCCCCCAGCAGCCTGCATAATATATTCGTACACAAAGAAAGCTAGCCAGCAGGGAAGCTTCCTGAGTAAGTACCAGCTTGATTTCTCTGTGTTCTGTGGCCAGCATGTGTGGGGGTCTTACTATCACATTCAGTTGGACAACTAAGAGCAGTGGAAATAGCCTGTATTGTTTGGAGGAATCCAGGACACCACTGGCCAACAACTTAAAGGAAGGTATCCTGCATCTGGCATTGGGCTTTAAATTGGGCAACCTATATTTATTCTATGTAGGGTAATTCCAACACTCAGCTTTTTCAAAAATATTGAATGTTCGTTATCTCTTCTCCCAAAGGAATATGTCCAATAGAAACTGGAAAATTTTTATGAGAACCATACTAACTACATTATTATGAAAGCAAAAACTACAAGTGATGCCCTATTAGAAATTTGTGAAATTTCTTGTCTTTGATTCTTGACATTCAGCAAAGATCTTAAATATTTACTGAGTGGCCATAAGACAAAATTTGATATGAGTTCTTAAATGAGTTATATGAGGCTGGGGAGTTGGCTCAGTCAGTAAAGTGTGTGTTGGATAAGCATGACACCTAAACTTGAATCTCCAGCATCACCATGTAAAGAAGCCTGGGATAGCCGTCTATATCTACTGTCACAATGCTGAAGAGATAGATAAAGGATGATCCCTAGAGATTGCTAGCCAACCTGTCAAACCAAAAAAGGTCCAGGCTCAGTGAGAAGCTATGCAAAAAATAATGTGGAGAACAATTGAGAAAGACATTGAGTGTCAGCCTCTAACCACCATGCATGTGTGTGTGCACATTCATGCACACACACACATACACAATACACATGTTTACACATAAACACACACTATATATATACACACACACACATACACGTACATACATAAACACACAGTATACACACAATACATACAACTACACATATGCACATACACACACAAAAATATACAATACAAACACATACAAACATATACACTCACATATACATAATATACATGTACATACACCCATATACATGTACACAAACGTACACATTCACACACATACACACAAATAACACACACACATACACACATAATACACACACATACACACATATGTACACATTCACACAAGTGTTAGACATATATATGTATTCACGGAGAAAGAGAGAGTGAGAGAGAGAATGAGTCATATGAGAGCCATTCATAAGTACTAAATTGAATGGGGTTTAGTTCTAAACCATGTTATTATAATAAGGTTATTCTTTCATATATTTATTGAATATGAAAAATTCCAAATCTCTTATATTTTCTGTTAAATTTCACTAAAATAAAGCCCAGTATCAACATGTGTAAATCTACATAAGTGTAGTTATACATGAAGTAAAGTATTATGATAATTTAGTAAAAATATGTGAGGAAAGGACTATCTAAAATAAGTCAAATTATGAAAACAGCTATTAGAGAGTGTGCTATTACAAAACACTGACAGTGATTAATAACGGCCCCGAAAGGTATTTTCCTATCTTCTCATCCCTGCGCTTCCCCCCTCTCCTGTCACAACAGCTGCAAATGATTAGCTCAGCAGTCGCTTCTCTATGAACTAACAAGAAGTATGAAAGTTCATGCTTCGGGCTGTCAGTAAATGTAATAAAGCATCAGAAGATACCAATTAAAATAGAGATAAAGGTGAAAATGGGGTAGAGATATTTACCCGACATAACAACTGTGAACCACAGAGGAAGAAAATAAATAGCCTTGGCTACAAAAACGTAAATGTTATTAAAGCATCAAAAAATACTAATTAAAAGAGAAATAAAGTGAAGATGGGGTAAAGATATTTATAATAATTGAGCTGTTAAATGACCAATACTTATTATATAAAAGTCCTTCATAAGAGCACAGAAAATACTACCACCACACTGGAAGAAACCAATCTAAGTATCAGAATAGAGATCTCAAGAAATAAAAAGATAAATAACCAATGTGCAAATGGAGAAACACTTACTGATACAAAATATCAAAAAAAATAACCTGAAATTATAACTTTTATGCTACAAAGTGTTTAAAGCTTTTAAAATGAAGATATGCCCTGCCTTAGTAAAGACTTGGTAAAGGCAGAGTGAAGCAGGCTGCACTAAAGGTAGCAGAGATTTATACGAATTTAAGTATAATAATTTATTCTCCCTCTGCACCAATGAAATGCTCACCCAAACTGGGAAAGCAATCTTTAAAATATTTTCATTGTAGCAATATTTTCTCAGCAATGTCCTTATTTAAATGCAAGATGGAATTAAAATATAAGCAATTATTAAAAATTAATTTGCTCATGTAATAGCAGCTAACAAATTAAACTTTCCTTTCTCCCTAGTTTCTGGTGTCTCATACCATAAGCCCTACCCCCTTCTCCAGATGATAGACAGAGCTGTTTGACATTCTCTAGGGCTCTTGACTCATATTTGCAAAAGAATTCTCCCTGAATGTTTCTACTTAAAGTGGTTGCTGCAATTACCAAACTTTGATAAAATAATTTTATTTTCTTTGTTTCTTCCTAAACCAAATGGTTCTCCTTTTGGTCCATCCCTTTCCGCTGTAGAATACAATGTATCTGTGAGGTTCTACCCATTTACATGGAAGCTGACATTATGCTATTATTCTTTTTATTATTTTATTTTCTATTATTTTTAAAGAGGGACGTATTATTTTAACGCGCAGATCTTTCAGTTACTTTCTAACCACCAAATAAAGATCTTACAACAAAGAAATAGCCACATCTTTATCTTAAATTAGACATTATCCTAATATAATTAATCAATGTAATAATCTATGAATTATCCCAGTTAAACCAGACAGTGATTTCTTGGGGGGGGGGGATAATGTATTACTTCCAATTCAGCTACACAGATACTCAACTGTAAATATTGTTGTTAAGATTTCCAACCAATTTTACTTTGTTCCAAATCTGATTTGATTTTCTTAATACAGGATGAATTTACAGAAAAAATTATGTAATTTAAATTTAATATACAAATGAACTGAATATTTGTTCTACTTTCTCATTGATACAAAGGTGAAGAAACAGACTTTTTCTTAAGAGAAACTCACACAAAACTATATGCTACTCTTGCAAATTTTGATTACTTAGAAATTGATTACTTTCTGAGTTATTTTCTTGCATTTGCTTTATATTCTTATGACAGTGGATTTTGAGTATTTTTCAGGAGGCATGGTTTGGAGAGAAAATAAAAACTTTTAGTAGGTATTTTGCTAAGTGTTTTTGAAGATAACTTAGCAGAAAAATGGAAACCATTGGCTAGAATTAATTTAAATATCATTTTTATTTAATAATATCCATCATCTAATAACAACAACTGCTATGGCCCTCACTACAGTTTACTTCAATGAGTCTTATATGTATTTATTCTAAACTTCATGTCATCTTGATTACCCATAGAAGTGCTAATATTGTCACTTGTGTTTCTGGCTTAAGCTTTTACTTTCTTCTAACATAGTATTCCTTAATGATAACTTTCTGACAATGGCTTTTATAAATACCATGGCAGTTAGATTCTTCTAGACTATCATTTCCTTATTCATAAGGAAGTCTGACTACTTGTACATTTTAAATAATCATAGCAAACATGGTACAATGGCTCCTATGCTGGTGCCTTTGAACTGTTGAAAGAGCTGGGACTATCTGACAGCTCTTTGGTATATTTCAAGAAGTTTCACTCCCCATCCCCACCCCTGCATATAACTTACTTTCAGAATTGTGGTTTCCTATGAGAGAAGACATATAGCACAAATGACACAGAATGTATTCAACGCACACTGTTGTCATTAGAGAAATTTCCTAAGACTTAGAAAGAGCAGGTAGTCTTCTGGGAGATTATAAAGCAGCGCACACTTGCAAACATTCTCTTTACACTGTGTTATCACCTCTCTGGCCTTCTGGGAAAACGCCATTTGTAAATCATCAAATTATTATTTTATGCCATTTTTAAACTGAAAGTGAAGAACTGACAGGAATGATCACCATCAGAATTTAGCAGAGGACTTCATGATGGACTCTGAAACATCAAAGGGATAATGAAGGAATCTAAAATTCCATTATTATATTATAGATATTATTTAAATAGACATATTATTTTTAATCCATCATTATTAAAGTAGACATATTAGTTTGACAACTCAATTCAAGTGGACAAAATTTTTTTCAAATCATCTGTCACAATTCACCCAATATGATTCAGGTGATGTGAGTTTAATGAGTAATCCATCATTTTTTCTAAAAGAGTCATATTCAATCTCCTAGTTTAACCATGGAATTATAGCAAATAAGAATTAACAATTCTAAGCAATCTTTTCTTAGAAATGGAAGAACGTTTCCTAATAGAATTTAGGAAGTTAGCAATCCCCCTTTTCTGTTCCATAATGGTGTGTGTGTGTGTGTGTGTGTGTGTGTGTGTGCATATTCACACATGTACATATTCAGACATTACACTGGTGCAAGTAGAACAGTAGCCCTCATGATTACAGGGGTAAAAACCATTAGCAAAGTATTAGAGAACAGAATTCATCAAATGCACCCATATATAAAAATTACATGACTTTATCAAGTAAAATTTAATCCATAACTACATTTAATACTGAAAATTAATAGTGAAGAAAATCATACTATTAGTTTTAAAACAGTCAAATTCAATGTCCATTAATGTTTCTAATACTCTCTAAAAGAGAGAATGTGGTTGAACTTTCTCAGAGTGACTAAGAGTACACATTTTAAAGCAATGCTTTGTCAGCGTTGTTCTTAGTGACAATCTGAGTATGTTTCTTCCATGATTGGGAATAAGGCAAGCATGTCTTCTTTCCTCTCCACTGTTATGAAGCACAGTGCTGGAAGATCTAACTGTGCAATAAATGCAAAATTGGAAATAAATGCATGAAGATTAAAAAAGAATAAGAGCATGACATTCTCAAAAGAGTTAATAAAACATTGTATTTTTAAAATTTTTATTTTATTTTTAATTTATTTTTACACTCCATATTCCATTCCCTGCCCCCCCCCCCCGATCCATCCTCCGACTGCTCCATAACCCACACCTCCTCCCCATCCCACCCTGTCTCTACATGGATGCCCCCACCCCCAACCCAGCCCACCTGACTTCTAAACTCCCTGAGGGCTCAAGTCTCTAGTGGGTTAGGTTCATCATCTCTGAATGAACACAGACCCAGAACTCCTCTATTGTATGTGTATTGGGAGCCTCATATCAGTTGATGTATGCTGTCTGTTTGGTGGCCCAGTGTTTGAGAGATCTCGGGGGTCCACATTAATTGAGACTGCTGGTCCTCCTACAGGATTGCCCTTCTCTTCAGCTTCTTATAGCCTTCTCTAATTCAACAAGAGGGGTCACCTGCTTCTGTCAATTATCTGGGTGTAAATATCTGCATCTGATTCTTTCAGCTGCTTGTTGGGTCTTATGGAGGGCAGTCATGCTAGGTCTTGTTTTGTGAGTGCTCCATAGCCTCAGTAATAGTGTCAGGACTTGGGACCTCCCCTTGAGCTGGATCCCACTTGGGCCTGTCACTGGACTCTCCATTTCCATCCCTGTAATTCTTTCAGACAGGAACACTTATGGGTTAGTGTTCTGTGACTGCGGATGTGACTGTGGGATGGCAACCCCATCCCTCACTTGCTGTCCTGTCTTCCTGCTGGAGGTGGTCTTTATAAGGTCCCTCTCCCTACTGTCAGGCGTTTCATCTAAGGTCCCACCCTTTGAATCCTGGGAGTCTCTCACCTCCCAGGTCCCTGGTGCATTCTGTGGGGTCCCCTCAACCTCCTATTTCCTGAGGTTGCCTGTTTACATTCTTTCTGCTGGCCCTCAGGGCTTCAGTCCATTTCTCTCACCTAATCAGATCAGGTTTCCCTCCGTGCCCCACTCCCCTCCTCACCCCATACACTTTCCCTTCCAGGTCCCCCCCCCCCCCACACACACACAGACACACTTGTGATTGCGTTCTTCTCTCTCCCAAGTGGGACTGAGGCGTCCTTACTTGGGCACTTCAGCTTGTTGAGCTTTTGAGTTCTGTGGACTGTATCTTGGGTATTCTGTACAGTTTTTTTTTTGTTTTGTTTTGTTTTGGTTTGGTTTGGTTTTTTTTTTTTGTTTCTGTTTTTTGGCTAATATCCACTTATTAGTGAGTACATACCATGCATGCCCTTTTGGGTCTGAGTTACCTCACTCAGGATGATATTTTCTAGTTCCATCCATTTGCCTGCAAAAGTCAGGATGTCCTTGTTCTTAATAGCTGAGTAGTATTTCATTCTGTAAATGAAGCACACTTTCTGTAACCATTCTTCTGTCATGGGACATCTACGTTGTTTCCAGCTTCTGGCTATCACAAATAAGGCCGCTATGAACATAGTGGAACAGGTACCCCTGTGGCATGGTGGGGCTTCTTTTGGGTATATTCCCAAGAGTGGTATAGCTGCGTCTTCAGGTAGATCTATTTCTAATTTTCTGAGGAAACTTCAGATTGATTTCCAGAGTGGTTGTAGCAGTTTGCAATCCCACCCACAATGAAGTAGTGTTCTTCTTTCTCCACATCCTCTCCAACATGTGTTGTTACATGTTTTGTGACATGTTTTGATCTTAGCCATTCTGATTGGTGTAAGGTGGAATCTCGGGGTCGTTTTGATTTGTATTTCTCTGATCACTAAGGACTTTGAAATTTTCTGTAGGTGCTTCTCAGCCATTCGAGATTCCTCAGTTGTGAATTCTCGGTTTAGTTCTATATCCCATTTTTTAATTGGGCTGTTTGGTTTTTTGGTGATTAACTTCTTGAGTTCTTTATATATTTTGGATATTAGCCCTCTATCAGATGTGGGGTAAGTGAAGATTTTTTTTCCCAATCTGTAGGTTGCCGATTTGTCTTATAGACTATGTCCTTTGCCTTAAAGAAGCTTTCCAGTTTCATGAGATCCCATTTATCAATTGTGGATCTTAGAGCATGAGCCACTGGAGTTCTGTTTAGGAACTTCCTCTCTGTGCCAATGAGTTCACAAAGATGCCAAAAATATACAATGGCAAAAAGAAAGCATCTTCAATAAATAGCGCTGGTCTAAGTGGCTGTCTGTATTTAGATGAATGAAAACAGACCCATATTTGTTACCTTGTACAAAGCTCAAGTCCAAGTGGATCAAGGGCCTCAACATAAAACCAGATACACTGAATCTAATAAAAGAGAAAATATTGTATTTTTAAAGATAAGTAATAAAGCTATTACTATTTACACATGAATTATCTATTTAGAAAATTCTAAGAAAGTTATAAAAGTCTGTGATTACCTGCACAAGATCTGCACAGGATTGGGTATGTAAACCTTCCATCATAAATAGAGGAGGGTCTTATGAGGCACATCTCTCCCTAGGGAGCCAGTGGAAGCTAATGATGGCTGAAGGAAGTGTAGTTAACTTCTTCAGTGCTTATGGCCACTGGTAAGTTGTCCAAGGGTAAACAAACAAATACATTTTTAAAAGAAATGATATTTGTATGCAGTAGTAATAAGTGAGTGGATCTAGAAGTTCTAAAAATGTAATATTATTTATAATCACAATAATGAATTAAAATATTAGCAATAAATTTAAATGAAGTATTAGACACATTGTACTGTAAATGTAATACTTTTACATTCTGTGGTTTTGGTATCAAAACTAGTATAATTTTATAATATTTATCTTTAACAATTAATTTTAGCCACAGTTGTTTTAAGATAGAAACCATCATACTATAGATAAAATTACATTAAATATGCCTCTTTTAGTCTACAGTATTTTATCTTTTCCCCTTAATTTACTTATTTATTTGCTTTCCATTCCAATTGCAGCCCCTCTCCTCCCAGTCCCACCCTTACAAATCCCTCCCCTTATCCTTGGAGAAGAGGAAGCCCCCGTGGGTACCACTCCTCCCTAGAACATCAGGTTGCAGCAGGACAAAGTGCATCCTCTCCTGTTGAGGCCGGACCAGACTATCCAGTCAGGGGAAGGGGATTCAAAGGCAGGCAACAGTCAGGGACAGCCTGCTCCAATTGTTAGGAGACCCACAAGAAGACCAAACTGTACATCTGCTATAAATGTAGTCTGCATTATTTTCAATATAATCCCTCATACAATTTAAATGTTCACTTTCATGTGTTTTGTGTCTTTAATCAGAAGCTTTTGATGCAGCGTAATGAATTCCCATTAGTAATTTTAACTTTTGTTTGTCTGGAGACTTTTTTTTAAATTTCCATCTCATTTCTGAATCATGGTTTAGACAGAGAAACCATCTTTGGTTGAGAATCATACTTTTCATTCAGCTCTATAGAAAGAGTCTATTCTACTCTTTCCTGGCCTGAAGGATAAGGGCTGAGAAATCTGAACGTTATACTAGGACTTTCTAGTAGGATCTATTTCTGTCTTTTCTTGATTTCCATTATTTATGTCTTTGATTTTAGTGAATATATGATTAAGTGGACCCTTATGAATATGCCTTTAATATGTACAGAGATTACAGTTGAAAATATAATAAAGTTTTGATTTAAGAAATTGAAATTCTAAAGTACAGAGATATCTCTGCTTATGGTCTAAAAAACTCAATGTAGTAAAGATTAAAACCATGATAATACTTTTTATAGATAATTTTCACCTTGGTTGTTTTAATAGGGACAAATCATCACTTGCACAGAAATATAAAGGAACGAGGAAAGCTAAGACATTTATAAAACATAAGAACAGAGGAGCCAGTGTTAGAATTGGTTCATAAATATATTACTTAAGATGGTAATGCTCATTAGTGAGAGGAGATATGTGTTGTCGGTGGAATAGCAACAAAATAACTCCAATAGCCACTCTAATAGGTTCAATGCCAAAGGTTCAAATGCAGCACAGGCTGAGTGTCTAAAGTCGGACTAACTGGACAGACAAAAGCAAAATAATAATAATAATAATAATAATAATAATAATAATAATAATAATAGTAAAGCTTGACTAAAGTCTCCCAACTTATGTGAAAATAACCCAAGTTGATGAAGGAGCTAGTACATGTGTTATGTAAAGCTATAATTTTTTTGAAAATATAGACTAACACTTTAAGATCTAAACCTAGTAAAGAAATATAGTTGATACTGAAGACATGGCTCATAGAAAAAATGATCTGTATGCTTCATCAAAATGAAAACCTCTTGGCCTGGAGATATGCTGTTATGAAGTCAAAAGACATACTACCTACCTGACTAAGAATTAATGTCTGGAATATATAAAAACTCTTCAGTATAAAGCAAATACTATAATATGCACCCCCCCCCAAATTAAGGCAACCCTCACTGCTGTGAATATACAAATGAGAATCACACGAGCTCCAGAATTATGTATTCATTAGGCCAATGCAAACTAAGGCTTTATTGAGACACCACCACAGCAAGTAAGATGTTCGCAGGACCACAGCGGGAAAATACCCATGTTGCTGTTATAATGGTAACATAGCAACATCATTCTCAAGAAAAGTTTGACATTTCTTAAATCATGAAACTATCCTAGAACCCAGAATATGTACCCTTGGAAATTAATGTCACCTAAATGAAAACACCCTTACACACCAAAACCTGTACATAAAATGTATAGTGGTATCATTACTAATAACTAGACCTGGAACAACCCAGTCACCACATAGCTGTGGAGAATTAATTGTTTATAGCCATGTTGTTACCCAGCAAATAAAGGTGCAGGCTATGGAATTTCACAAGAGCTTGGACCAGGCTCAACTGAGAAGGACCTATTTCCACTGGCCATGTACTGGATGGGACTATTTAGATAACATTCTTGACATGATGAATCTAGAGAATATAGAACAGATTTGTGTTTCCTGGAGCTAAGGGGGAGGTGAGGCAGGGGAGAAATGAGTGTGGCTATAAACAGCACCAGGAATCCTGGTGAAGACAGAAATCTGTTATTACTTGATCCCAGTTGTGATGTAGGATAGTTTAGTGAGAGATGCTACCACTGGGGATACAAGGAAAGGGTCACATGATACATGATAATTCTAATTACTTATTAGAATTACATTGGAATTTATAGTTCTTCAAAAATATATATCTTAATTTAAACCTTAATAAGCTGTTATTTTTTTATAAAGCGCTGTGCACATTTATGTGTAAAAGTTCTTTTCTCCCACACAGTGATACATACTTCCTATTTCGGTTGCTCAGAACATATCTTCTATAATCAGTTGCATAATTACCTTCCTGCTGTTCTTAAAATGAACCAAATCATTTAAAAATTCTATTTTTTAAAACAAACTGGGAAATAAAACTGGTCAGACATATATTCAGTTTATGACATTGAATTTGACATGAACATCTCTGAAATATTAATGTGTAAATATTTAAAATACTTAATTAAAATGTTTATAAGATAACTGTGACTGTTTTCATGTGAGCAGAGCTTTGTTTATGAAGTAAACTCCGCAAAATGCTTTCTTGTTCTTCAATATCCACATTGAATCTAGAGCTACCTAACATTTTTACTGACTGAAGCTAAAGTCTAAAACTCTATCTTTCATATATATAAAGTCATTGCAATACAAGTTCATAAAAAGAAACACATCACATATTCTTTGCTCTGAAAACTTTACATTCATGCTCATAGATGTTAAATATACAGGAATATGCTAGTAGTTGTATAATCTGCCTCTTTTAATAAAAGATGAGAATGTATGTTAATCCATAGCCTAGTATCTCTCTAAAATAGAATAAATCAAAGAAATGAAAGCTGGAAATAAGATTCTTAATTTTTTTCTGCCTTGTTCTTAATAATGTATCTAGTGACTACAGAAATTCAATATACAGGGGCTAAGAAGTGGGCTTATTTGTTAAACCATTTGCCTTGCAAGACTGAAGACCTAAGTTCAATTCTCAGAGCCTATGTAAATGCCAGACATGTGGTGTGGGTATCTGTAGTCCTGGAAATAAGAACTTGACACATGGGGACAGGAGAATCTCTGGGAGCTATGGGCCACTAGCCTACATGATCAAAAAGCCAGTAAAGATCCTCTCTCTCTCTCTCTCTCTCTCTCTCTCTCTCTCTCTCTCTCTCTCTCTCTCACACACACACACACACACACACACACACACATACATACACACACTGTGATGCCTCATATTAGTTATCATGACTCTGTCTGGTGTCATCTAAAATCCCAGCTGCTAGGGACTCCTGTGAAGAATCTTATCTCTTTTTTTAAACTTTTTTATTGACTTTTTGTGAGTTTCATATCACTCACCCCAATCCCACTCTTCTCCCTGTCCCTTTGTACTTGCTCTCCACCCTTACAGTCTTTCACCCCAAAAAAATGAAAAAAACAAAAAACCAAAAACAAACAAAAAACCCCTCACTGTAGAATCTGTAGTGTGTCACAGTATGTCCCACAGCATACCCCTTCATGCATACTTCTTTGCTTATAAATGTTCACTCCAATGACTCGTTGGTCTGATTCAAGGCCTCTGGCTTCTGCTACACTACCAATACTGGGTGTCCTCTCAGATATCCTGTTGTTGGCTTGTATCATGGAGATCCTGCAGCTTTGGATCTATGATCCAACAGTTCATAGATGGGGTAGATGTTGGGGGTGTGCCAACTCGGAGCCCTGAATCTGGGGCTGGGTGGCAGCTGGGCTGGTCAGCCCACCAGCTCCCCTGTACTCACACCATCAGGGTGAGCTCTCCAGAAATGCTCAGACTAGCTCACCCAATGCATCGAATGACAAGGGGCAGAACTAGCTGGCTCTCCCACTCTCATGCCCACACTCTGTCCACACCAGCAGGGCTAGCTCTATTCTGCTGCCCAGGCAAGGTGCAGAGCCTGCTCTCCTAAGGGGTGCCACAGGGGAGGGGCAGGGACAGCTCCCCTACTCTCAAGTTCCTGAGACCAGCTGGAGGCATGGGGGAGCATCTTTCCCTTGCCCGTGCCATCACTTAATAGCCAAGCTGTGGGACCAGCTCTCCCATGCTCATTCCCTTGGGAACAGCTCACCTGTACCCCTGCCACCAGGGTCAGCTCTGTGTTGCTCTCCCAAGTGCAGCAGCTTGTGTGGGGTAGGGCCCTCATGACCCCAAGGCCAGCTCTTTTGCTTACTGCAGGTTGCAAGGGGTGGTGGGGGATGAGGGATTTTTCTTAATCAGATTATTGGACATAAGTAGACACACCCTAAATCTTGGCCACACTTTCTAGTGGCAGCCCACCTCCAAGGACGTGGGAAAAAAAGGAAGCTTTCGCTTTTGCCTGCTTGTCCTCCCTCATGTCGGCAATTTTAATTATACTGCTGCTGTGACTAGATTCCAACATAGTCTGAAAATCAGCAGTAGTCCAGGGCTCATCCTACAGGGAGTCAAGCCTCTTTGCTGAGCAACTACTAGATGCTTGAATTTCCCATCAGGAGACACCATTGTGGGACTACCCAGCCTGTAGCCTGTAAGCCACTCCAATAAATTCCCTTTTTAATACCCCACAACAAAAACATTTTTCCTTCTATCAGTTCTATTCCTTTAGAGAAATATATATCAGTATGAACACATTAACTTAAGTTCTAAAAGGGGTAAAATTTATACTAGTAGGACTCTTCATTTTCTACCTGCTTGTATTGTCTTTCTACACTCTTTAAAGCAATGTCAATGTTTTTAGTCAATGCTCTCCATATATGGAAGAGGAAATTTTCCCACTGATGCAGAGGTGAAACTCGTGAGATATTAAGCTTCTAGCTATAGTTGTAATTTTATATTTACTTCTTTTTATCTTATCTATATATTAATTATGTCAGGATAGGAGGATTACTCAATTTTAATTCTATACCCCCGTTTTAAGTTTGGCACACCCACTTACTGACTCAGACCATAACTGCATCTGAAGTCCACAAAAGGGGAACAATAAGAGCTATGTGCCCACTCCCCATTTTCTCTTTTTATCTTTCTGTTTTACACATGTTTTATGACTCACTATGTAGCTCTGGCTGTCTTGAAATTTACAGAGATCCACCTGCTTCTGCTAACAACATCTCCTCATAAATATGTGACTTTTACTTACATTTAATTCAACCCCTATGTGGAATATGTGTGTGTTTGTGTGTGTGTGTGTGTGTATAAACATGATCTGTAGAGGGGAAGCATGGGAATTCCTACCTGAGGTTAGGAATTCTGCATCATTCGAATGAGTTTTAATCCTATTAATATAACACACACATGCACACATGCATGCACACATTAACTCTTATGGGAATTTTTTTATTTTATTGAAAAGAAAGAACATAGATAATGTTTTTAATTTTCATACACCTTGAACACAAACATTGTTGGACTTCTTCAAATCCCTCTTTTCGGCTTTTTCTCAGAACATTCAGGACTAGATTGGAAACATAGTTCATGGTAGAGCACTTGCCTGTGTTTGATTCCCTAGTAGAAAACAAAGGCAGAGAGGTAGGGGAGAGGAAGAAAAAGAGAGTTTACTGGGAAATCTAAGGTGAATGGATCAAAGTTATTTCCTTTTCTTCCTCCTTATATGGAATTAAAGTGGTCAATTATAAAAAAAACTAAGAATAAATCTACAGAAGTACTGAAAATGGCCATGTTATTATGGGATATTCTCAAAAATTTAAAATTGTTAGATTGAGACAAAACCAAAGGGAGAAATCCACAGTCCAACAGAAGTGGGTGAAGGGAACACATCACTGGAGTAGTGAGCTTGATGTTCTTAGAGCCCGGAAGGAAATCCTGAGCCTCAGGGCATGGTTGCCACTACCAGTGAGAAGAGCTTAGGGCAACTGAAGAACATCAGGGCTTGTATTTGGAGCAGTGTGCTCCGTGGTTTGTCTCCAAGGTAACAATGGCAGCCTGGGAGCTATAGGAGTCTATGATGCTCCTAAGGTGTGACCTGGAGCAAGAGGGAGAAATGGGACTATGTCCTGGGAACCAAAAATGTCTACTCAAGAATGGCAGATATCTAGATTCTACACACAAAAGAAAGGAGGTGACTTCCAACCTTCTGAGTTAGTCCCTTCTCTTGACATGATCATCTTCATGTCATCCATTTTACTGGACACAACATACTTTCTCCTTCAAGGCTGAAGAAAACACCATATATGCATACTATATTTTTTTCCTGTGTATATTTATTGTTGAGCATCTGAGCCCAATCCATAATTTGACTGTTGGTTGCTTGTGTCTCAAGAAACAAAGATACACAGCTTAAGTTTTTGTTTGTTGTTTGTTTGATTGTTTTAGTATGTCTCTAGAAGGACCCTTCATACTGATTTCCATGGTGGCTACATACTTTCCCCACAATGTGTAAGGATTCCTTTTTAAGAAATAACTTTGACAGTATTTGTAGTTATGGGTCATTTCAAAAATACTTTGGGGACATTCTAAAGCTGAAGACAAAACAAATTCTGTACCTAAAAATGCCTTAAAAATGTTTCTTTTCTTTTGGGTCCTATGATTCATCTCCTGAGCTGAGAACAGGGCTTGGCACAGCTGTTGAACAAGCTGATAGCAATATAGTAAATGAAGCTCTCCGATGCTTCCAGGATATACAACCCAAAAAGCTTAGCGAGGTCCAACAGAGCCACTTGTGAGAGAGAAAGCCACGGCACCATAGGGGAATGCCCAGTCAGCATAGGCATGAATAAATGTTTCATCAAGGTAACAAATGCATAAACACACTCTACATTCAGAAACATATTCTATGGCAAATTAACATTTCACATTAGTGCACAGACCAGGAACGCTGGCACAATAGCCTGTCATCATCTGGAGAACATGTCTGTGACTAACTCTTACCATGTATTATTTACTCAGAAGGCCCTAGTTTGATTAAGGCCCTCAAAATAAAATACACTGTTTGCTCATTTTTAATCATCTGATCGCTTCCCACAAAGTACTTATGAAAACACCTTGTCGTATGGAGACGCTGGGCCAGTGGGTAGGTGTCAGAAAGTTTGTCATCTTCATGTAGCTCTATTTCATTTATTTAATATATATTAAATAACCTGTTAATGTCTAATAAATTATTTATTCATATAAATAAGAATTAGTGTCACAACTAATTTTCTGCTAGTCTGTAGTCTTTCCTGAGAACTCACTCCGAACCTTGCTGCCTCCTGTCTGACTTCTTTAATATAACTATTGACTTTTGCTAGAGTCATTTTGTCTCTGCACTGACACCAGTGTGCTCCCCTAGATCTGCTTGATATTTGGTTGAGAGGGTGTCTTCAACCCTTCATAATTAAATTAGGCAATTTCAAATTCTTTAAAATCAACTTAAATTTAAATAGGAGGATTTTTCTTATGTAACAGCCCTATTAGTTTAAATAATTTGAAAAAATAATAGAGGAAAGATAAAACAGATCTTTGAAGCATAAGGAAAATTCGGAAAGAAATATTGAATTACCTATTCAGGAATTCCTGCTCATTTCTGTCATAAGCAATGTCATGTATATGGTCTGCCATAATGGCATGCGCTTCCTAATGTTCTATAGAATACATTCCTCTGGAGTCCAACTTCTTGAGTTCTTTGTATATATTGGATATTAGCCCCCTATCAAATTTAGGACTGGTGAAGATCTTTTCCCAATCTGGTGGTTGCCTTTTGGTCTTATTAATAGTGTGTTTTGCCTTATAGAAGCTTTGCAATTTTATGAGGTCCCTTTTGTCAATTCTTGATCTTACAGCACAAGCCATTGGTATTCGGTTCAGGAATCTTTCCCCTGTACCAATATCTTTGAGGTTCTTCCCCACTTTCTCCTCTATAAGTTGCAGTGTCTCTGGTTTTATGTGGAGTTCTTGATCCACTTAGACTTGAGCTTTGTACAAGGAAATAAGAATGGATCAATTACAATTCTTCTACATGCTAACTGCCAGTTGACCCAAGTCAACTGAGGAATATCGAATGGTTGAGAAGCACCTAAAAAAATGTTCAACATTCTTAATCATCAGGGAAATGCAAATCAAAACAACCCTGAGATTCCACCTCACACCAGTCAGAATGGCTAAGATCAGAAATTCAGGTGACAGCAGATGCTGGCGAGGATGTGGAGAAAGAGGAACACTCCTCCATTGCTGGTGGGACTACAAGATGGTACAAACACTCTGGAAATCAGTTTGGCAGTTCCTCAGAAAATTGGACATAGTTCTACCAGAAGATCCAGCAATACCACTCCTGGGCATATACCTAGAAAATGCTCCAACATGTAATAAGGACACATGCTCCACTATGTTCATAGCAGCCTTATTTATAATAGCCAGAAGCTAGAAAGAACCCAGTTGTCCTTCCACAGAAGAATGGATACAGAAAATATGGTACATTTACACAATGGAGTACTACTCAGTTATTAAAAACAATGAGTTTATGAAATTCTAAGACAAATGGATGGATCTGGAGGTTATCATCTTGAGTGAGGTAACCCACTCACAAAAGAACACACATGATATGCACTCACTGATAAGTGGATATTAGCCCAGAAGCTCAGAATCCTTCTTAGAAGGGGGAACAAAATACCCATGGAAGGAGCTTCAGAGACAAAGTTCGAAGCAGAGACTGAAGGAACGACCATCTAGAGGCTGCCCCACTTGGGGATCCAGCCCCTAAACAACCACCAAACCCAGACACTATTGCAGATGCCAATAGGAGCCTGCTGACAGGAGCCTGATATAACTGTCTCCTTAGGGGCTCTGCCAGTGCCTGGCAAATACAAAAGTGGATGCTCACAATCATCCATTGAACAGAGCTCAAGGTCCCCAATGAAGGAGCTAGAGAAAGTACTCAAGGAGCTGAAGGGGTCTGAAGCCCCATAGGAAGAACATCAATATGAACTAATCAGTACCCTCAGAGCTCCTTAGAACTAAACCCACCAATGAAAGAAAACACATGGTGGGACATGTGACTCTATCTGTATATGTAGATGAGGATGACCTAGCTGGTCATCAATGGGAGGAGAGGCCCTAGGTCCTGTGAAGGTTCGATTGGGAATGTGAGTGGGTGGGTTGGGGAGCAGGGAGAGAAGGGAGGGGATAGGGGATTTTTTGGAGGGCAAACTAGAAAAGAGGATAACATTTGAAATGTAAATAAAGAAAATATCTAAAAAATATATACAAAGGCAGAAATTTAAAAAAAGAATATATTCCTCTTGCATCTTTGTGTACCACAATATTCCTATAATAGGTCCTGACTGGTGAAGATAATCAAAAATAAGTGTGACAGATACACATCACCCTCGCCATGATAATAGTCAATTCACACATTGGTTCATTTAAGCAGTTCTTGGCTGAGATGGGTCTGGCTTCATTGGGGTACACCAAATGAACCACACTGGCATGTTCTGTGCTTGGATTTGTCTAACTAATGCTTTTATATCTGAATTTGTTTTGCTATGTGGTCTGTGGGGTAATAGAACATATGCTTTGGGTATAACGCTTAGCTTTCCTGTCACAGCCTTAACATATAAAGTAAGGTTCTCACCTGCTGCCCTCCACTAAGCCTGATGCTCTACCTGCCTAATAACTATCCCCTTGCATGCCAGGAATGGCTCAATAATCCCTGTGCTGTGAAAGGACTCATGCCTGAGGAACCAAGGCATGCAGTGACAGATACAAAGCACCTTGTAGTGAGCTTGCATGAAAAAGGTCTTGTTCATCTCCTTTAGGAAGTGGATTCAACTTTTTCATGTTGTGCTGGGACCACAATGCTACACTGTGAGTCCTGCATCTCGAGGGTCTTCCAGTGTCTTCTATGTCAACAGTTCCCAGACATAATTTTAATAACTCTTTTGCAAAGGGGGATGCACGAGCTGTCTCTGTAGAAGACCAGAAAGTAAAATAAAGTAAGGCAATATATCTTTGGTGGTCCCACGGTTTCTATGGCAACTACTGACTCTGTCAGTATAACAGAAACCAGCCGTGGGCGGTACACTAATGAACGGACCTGGCCAGGTTCAGGAGAGCTGTTTGTGCTTCGTGACAGTTCTCACGTGTCAATAAAAACTTCTGTGGCTTTTATTTTTTTTCCCAACTCTTAAACAGCTGAAAAATGATTTTATCTCCCAGGCTTTACAAAAAGTTGTCAGCCTGAATTTGGCCCCCCCAGCTGTAATTTCATGTGTTTTAGAAGGAAATAGGTGTTTGGGAAGCAGGAGCTATGAGCGCTGGGCCACTAGAGAGAGAAATGTCATACAGAGGGGGTACCACGGAGAACGTGGCTCAGTTGATGCAGTTGGTGGGTTCCATCAGTAATTTCACTGAACTTATAAAAAGCCCTCCTTGGACTGAGAAGCTCAGCAGAGTCCCACTTATATAGTTAAGAAATTAGACTGGACCCATATTCAAATCTATTCAATGTTCTCAGTGGCCAATTTTATTATCACTACCATTTATCATTTATTCTCGTAGCTGTAATACTATGATCTTGAGTGAATCATTTTTTTCTCTCTCTCAGCCATTGCATTCTGTGATTATTAATGTAGGGATGCTTATCTAACAGCATCTCCCAGGATCTCCAACGTCTAGCGTGAAGGAGGTTTGCTTTAGCTTTTCATGAAGCCCAATGTGAGGTGCTTGACCTTTCAAGTTACAAATATATTGTCTGGACACTGAGGTTACAGAAAGTTCACTCCTACTGATTGGCAGTTGCCCCCATAGGCCATGAGACTCAAACCACATAGGATAAGAGGTGTTATGTGGCCATGGTTGTATTGCACACTAAAGCATGTCTGAATTGGTTTATTTGAGTGTGGGTTGCCAAATGTTTTCTCCGAAGGGTCAGGCAGCAAGTATTTAAGCATTGTTAGTAGTGTGACCTTTTAATTTACTTATTTATATAATTATTCAGTGCTCCCAATATAACATAGCATCAGCCATGAACAATGAGCAAATGAATAGACAGTCGAATGATATTTCTGAAGCAAGAAGGAAGGCCAATTTGGCCCAAAGGTCGTGATCCCATAGTGTGCTGACCACAATCTCAGAACATCACTAATAAATACTTGTTTTCCATCAACTTCCTTGCTTAGGAACCTTTGGGCAATGGCTACCTCTTTAGTGTGTACCAGCTAGTTGTATAGTCTGTAGTCAATTCAGAGGAAGTAGGTAAGACCAAGGCCAGACAGTCTCTGCTCAGTGGTTTCTCCTTTGGAGGTTCTCTTACCCTGTCTTCTAGCCTCAACATGCTTTCTCTGATGCTATATTTCAGAGTGAGGTAATAGGTCCTGACTCAAATATAAAACAAGGTGTATTATATAGATTTGTGTTAGTATGAACATGTGTTGAATAGTCTACACTGGGTAACTTTAGCATACAAATATATATTTCATGCACTTCTGGTATAGATCTTAAAACATTTGTGTTTCCCACAAAATTATATGTCTGTTGATATTCACTAAACTGAGAAGTCTGTCAATGTAGGCTTCTTACTCAAAATCAACTGCCACAGCCTATCAGATGCCAAGTCCCAAAGAGTTAAGTACATTACAAACTTCCAAAAACACAGTTTCCCAACCTAATCACTACCGCTTTTACCATAGGACCCTTCAATGTTGTGGTTCGAATTGTACAGCTTCCTGACTGGTTTCCCTTCCTCTGCTTTGACTCAGACCAATTCATTCTTTAAATCCTAAAACAAGTTTACTAAAATAATGTCATAAATAAGAAGCACTCGTCCTTGACAGGATAGGCTGAAAGAAGCTGGGGAGAAGGACGATCCTGTAGGAGGACCAGCAGTCTCAATTAATCTGGACCTCCGAGATCTCTCAAACTAAACAGACAGCATACACCAGCTGATATGAGGTCCCCAACACATATATAGTAGAGGACTTCCAGGTCTGTGGTCATTCAGAGATGATGCACCTAACCTTCAAGAGACTGGAGGCCCTAGGGAGTTTAGAGGTCAGGTGGGATGGGGGAGGGGTGGGGGCATCCATGTGGAGACAAGGGGAGGTGAGAGGAGGTGTGGGATGTGGAGCAGTCGGAGGGTGGATGGGGTGAGGGCGGGGAATAAAATACAGAGTGTAAAAAATGAATTAACTTATAAAATAAAAAAGTGAAAAATATTTGGAATGATGAGCAAAATCTCCTTCGTGACAATATGAGACCTGTATGCATTGGTTTCTGCAGTTCCCAATATTTCACTTCCTGAACTCAAAACAACTTTCACATACTTTGCGTGATACTTCATAGTAAACCACGCAGAGTTTTGACCTTTCTTTCTCTTTATGTGTACATATGTGTATAAATATGTGCATGTGTGTTGAATGTATATGTGTACTTGTGTGTATAAGTATGTGTGTGACTCTAGCGCGCGCATGCGCGCGCGCGCGCGCGTGTGTGTGTGTGTGTGTGTGTGTGTGTGTGTGTGAGAGAGAGAGAGAGAGAGAGAGAGAGAGAGAGAGAGAGAGAGAGAGAGAGAGAGNAGAGAGAGAGAGAGAGAGAGAGAGAGAGAGAGAGAGAGAGAGAGAGAGAGAGAGAGCGAGCACTACTTCTCCTTCCCCAAGATTCCACTCAGGTGTGAGTCACCTCCCAGGAGAGCTTTTCTGGTACCCTCCCTAAGGTCGTGGCTCTCCGGTGGCCTCCAGGATTTCATGTTCCCTCCCTGCATCTCCTTTATATACTACACTGTCTCTTCCCCCATGCAGCATTTCTCCTCCCACTGAAGAGCTATAATGTCACTTTTTTATTGCCATTGCAGCACGTGCCATGGTCTCTGCAATTAAGTGTTCACTCAGCAATATTTGTAGGATGAATTAATGCAGCAAAATTAGCCTATTTGTCTTCCTAATTGCATAACAACTTGTGTTTCGATGCAATTAAAATTGTGGACAACTGAGGTTTAGAAACATATACTTAAGAAACATTTAGATGGAGATCGTATGCATCAGTATTCTCGACCTTTAGAGGGCTCATGGGAAAGAACATTAGCAGGAAAGCAGTCTTGCCTGTGTATAAAGGGAAACAAAACACAATACAAAGCAACAAAACAAAATCCTGACTGATGGACATATCTGCTTCCGTTAGCGTCCCTGTAATAGCTTGTGCCTCTTTAATGGCTTTCATGGAGTGTAGTGGAAAGGACACTGAATGTGAAACTGAAATTCAGTAGCCCCAAGGGCAGATATTTCATGAGAAACCAAGCCCGACATTAAATCCTCATCATTTATACTTGCAAAGCAACTGAATCTTGTGTGGGCACTAATCTGAATTCTGTTATTGAATTCTGTCATAATAATAAATGATGTGCATGCTCCTATATAACAATATTGTGCCTCTCAAGCTTTTTAAAAAGTAAAATGATGAAAGAATAAAGCATCCCATGCCTTCTACATATTTTTAGATATTTACTTTAAAAAGTAAAGCACAATGACATGCAAGAGACAGTGTTGGACTTTCTACAAGAAAATGATCTCTGAAGTGATCATTTAGTCACTTGTGATTGATATTACCTAACATTTCAGAGCAATAAAAAGACCAATAAACCAAAGGTTATTTTGCTATGAGAAAAAGTGAATTATAATCCCAGCACCTAGGAGCAGAGTTGGAGGCCAGCCTGGTCTGCAGAGTGAGTTTCAGAACAGTCAGGGTTACATAATAGCAAGACCCTGCCTTGCTCTGCCTGGCTTTGTATCTCACCAAGCTGTGAGAGGTCTGTCCACTTCCCTCATGCACAGTGACGGAAGAGACCAAACTTGCCTGGAGAACCCTGAATGTTTTCATAAAAGGTGAAGCCCTGGTTTCAGACATCAGGCAGTTCCCAGAGCAACTCAAGCATTTGACTCCTGCTGAACATGCCTGATGAAGGAGAGCACAGCCTGCTCTGTATCAAAGCATACTTCTTTACTACAGTAGACACAATGATGTGCAAGAGACACAGTGTTGGACTTTCTATAAGCAAATGATCTCTGAAGTGATCATTTAGTCACTTGTGATTGATATTACCAAACATTGCAGACCAATAAACCAAAGGTTATTGTACTATAAAGAAAGCGAATTATAATAAACTTTATTGAATGAAACTTACACTTACTCTCCTATATATTTCACTTATATAAATAAGAATATTTTAAAAAAAGTCGAGCATGGGCTGTTTTTTGGAAAATGTACATAGATCTGAGGGCCAAATGATTGAAGTTTTTCTACAGTACAGTGTTCTAAGCTTTAGTAGGCTGTAAGAATGGGAAAATGATTAATACTGTTTTAGAAAAAAAAAACTCAGAAGGCTCCTATAGGGAGTAATCCGTGACTGACAGAGCATATAGATTACATCTGCAATAGCTCCATGATTTTAACTTTTATGTTTAAATTGACTTTTCTTGCTATTTAGGGATTAATTAAAATCCCTAAAAAAGAAAATCAAAGTTCACTACAAATACCAAGTAGATTCTTAGATCCTAGACAATGTTCCCTATAACTTTACTTAATTCTCATGATTTAATTCCAACATATGTTACTTGGGGATGATATCTAATGCCACCAATTCCTTGGCCTATATAAAGAATCAAAACATGGAACTGCCTTAATTATGCTTCAACATTGCAGGGACCTTTTGTTATTAGATTCGGTATCCTCAGGGTCTAGCAAATGGCAGATGTTTAATAAATGTTAGTTGAATCAAAGGTGACTTAAAGTTGCAACTTTCAAGATTGATTATTATTGTTTGAATTTGTGATCTTCCGTGAAAATCAAATAGCCTGTAGTATTATACCAACTGTGCCATAACATTTTTAATGCTAACTTTTCATTATCATCAACTGATTAATTAGTGTCTAGCAAGTAATTAGTAATTACTAGCAAGTGTACTGTACTTTACTTGCTAGTTTTAGGTCAGCTTGATATAAACTAGAGTCCTTAGAGAGGAGGGGAGCCTCAATTGAGAAAATACATCCTTAAGATTGGGCTGAAAGCAATCCTATCGGGCCTTTTCTCAATTGGCGATTGATGTGGGTGAATCCAGCCCATTGTGGGTGGGGCCTCCCCTGGACTGGTAGTCCTGGGTTCTTTCAGAAAGCAGGCTGAGCAAGCCATGATGATAAGCAAGCCAGTAAGCAGCATCCCTCCATAACCTCTGTATCAGCTCCTGCCTCCACGTTCCTGCCCTGATTGAGTTCCTGCCCTCACTGCTTTGGATGGTAAACTGTTTGATGGGTGTGTGAATGAAATTAACCTTTCCATCCTTAAGTTGCTTAGACAGTGGGGTAGGGTTAAAGGCAAGTGGGATTGTATTAATACTCTTGTCATGCTTGTTTATTTTAGCCAAAACAGCGAACATCTATTGTGTCTTCTCTGGATTTCCAGCGAATGAATCATAACCAAGAATACTTTGAAATCAGCACATCTACAGGGTGTGCCAGCTTTACTTCCAGCCCGCCAGTTAGCCCGCCCACCTCTTCTGTGGAAACCACAGAAGTCAAGAAGCAGGGAGCTGACCACGCAGGTAAAACCGTTCACTTTACGCGGGTATACTTTTGAGCTTTAATAACGCCTTTATGGTCTGTGGGGATTAAGAGAAATCTTTATACAAAGTTTATTTCTGGTTCATGTTATATGTAGTTTAGGGTGCCCAGATTTTTGTCATGGCACAGGTATAATATTGGTTTCAGTACATTGATAGCCTTCCCAATGTTAACATCAATAGAACAATTTAATACTATTATGGGCGTAAAATAACCAAAGATCTGGAAATGCTCTCCCACAGTTTTACCAGCTAATCATCACACGGGCCCATGGTTCACAGCTGCTGTGAGACTAAAGAACTCTCATTAAAGATATCTGGTAAGGCTGAGCCAGATGCTGTCACTAAGGTAGATGTCTTTACCTGCTGAAACCCAGGCAAACTTGGGAACAGGGAAATAAGTACCACCCTGTCAGACTCACTGTGTTAATGTCCCTTGGAGAAGAATGAGCTCACAGCTACCTGGTAAGGCTGAGGGACATCCTACTGAGGACAGGGACCTGAATGGTTCTCCCTCCTCTGTCTAATTCACACTAAACACACTCTAGAAGTCATAATCTGACCTTTCGAGGCAGTCAGATTGGTGTTTATAAAATGTAAATCAAAGCACGCCGTTGCTGTGTTTAAAGTGTGCCAGGGCACTCAGACCCTTGTCATGGCCAATGAAGCCAACAGTCATCTGGTTTCCAACTCAACCTTGAATTTAACCTTGAGCAGATCCACCCAGGCGTTCTTTCCCCCGGCATCTGGTTCAGGGAATTTGACACTCTAGTTCTTCCCACCTGCAGCCTCTGTCTTTTAATGTGTATGTAGGGGATTGAGCATCATTTAGGTTTTGCCTTGCATGCAGTGTCTTCACACAATCTTCAGATTGTACTCAAATCTCAATATGGTGAGAATCATGGTAAGAAAGAAGCAAAAGTGAATAAAACCACTCCGATAATAATAAAAGGTGGTGATACTTAGTGTTCTGTTTTAGGCTTTTTAGTTATACCAGCTTATCTTGATCTTTGGATGAGTGTATGAAGGGAATTCAGACACAAAGAAGACAAATAACAGCCGCCCATCCAAACAATGCTAGCACTCAAACCCAGTGCCAACATTCATGTCCCCAACTTCTTTTTTGTTTTGAAAGCATTGAAAAGTCTTTATTTCCTCTGAAAATTCCCTGTTACACTCTACAAATTATTATACATTCATGCCTTTTTAAATGCACATTGACTCTGGTGACATGTGAAGGAGGACAGGCTAGCTCTATAGTCCAGGCTAGCCTCACACTCATGGTCCTCCCTCAGCTCCCTACATGCTGTGATTACAGGTGTGCAGCACCACACGAGGCTTGCTCCAGTCACTTCTATCAAATCTTTTCTTTCTTCAGTGGTTTTTACCAATATGTAAAATGATGCCAGTAACATGTTTGTTTAGCTACTATCTTTTCTCTTGTTTCTAGAACTCTTGAGGTACTTGGGTCTAGTATCCTGTAGGCCCTGAAGTCAGGCTGCCCAAATTGATTACTAATTGTGGGACAGGCTTGGGGTTTTGGTGCTACAGCATTTCTTCTGTACAAAATTAAACGAACAAGGAACTGATTAGGTTTCCTTAGCCTATAGTGGGACACTGCTTATAAAGCAGTGATTAGCATAATGTCCTATCAGGTGCTAAGTTAGTGCTCAATAAATACTAGTAACTGTGAACAGCAGTAGCAAGAATTCTCATTCCCTCTGCTGGCTCCTCAAGTGTCACACTCAATCAATGAGTATGTACTGTTTTGCATATAACCGATGCAGTTTTATAGGATGAGAGATTCTGGTATGCCTTCTATAGAGAAATGGCATATGGACCTTGGAAAGAACTCTAGGTGTATAATTATTATTCAACCATCACTTACTTAAATGCTCAGTTCTAGATTTTAAAGCCACCCCCCTCCAAAAGGGAGAGGTTGGCAAGGATTTTTAAGGAAAAGCTTTACCAGCTTTGTTTCATTTGGAGCACAAAAATGGTTTTAAGGGTTTGACTTTGGTCAGTTATCTTTCGAGGTAGATAGAGATTTTTACTTGGTGTCCTTCTTCTTTTATTTATTATTTATTTTTTTGTTTGTTTTCATTATAAGACAGAGTAGTACGTGTAGCATCTAAGCTCTGGCCACCAAGCAGAGAGGGTAAGATCTCATATTTACTCCATCATCTAAAATGTCCAGAGCAGTTGTTAGCATCAGGATGCCTTCCTGTCTGACCTTCAGCAGAGCCAAAACCTAAGCTTCAGCTGATGAAATGGCTTCCAGTGGCATTGCCGTGGCTTTCCAATGCCATGGTCAACTGAGCAATTTATCACAGTCTTTGCAGTAGATTGGAGTTCTGTAATAATGTGTAAGGACCAGGTTGATTTGCTGTAAAAAGTAAAATGTTGTTTCATGGTTGTTTATGGGATGGATCCCCAAGTGGGGCAGTCTCTGGGTGATCATTCCTTTAGTCTCTGCCCCGAACTTTGTCTCTGTAACTCCTTCCATAGGTATTTTGTTCCCCCTTCTAAGAAGGATTCTGAGCTTCTGGGCTAATATCCACTTATCAGTGAGTGCATATCATGTGTGTTCTTTTGTGATTGGGTTACCTCACTCACAGGAGCCTTAATATAGCAGTCTCCTGAGGGCCTCTGCCAGTGCCTGGCAAATACAGAGGTGGATGCTCACAAACATCCATTAGACAGAGCACAAGGTCCTTAATGAAGGAGGTAGAGAAAGTACCCAAGGAGCTGAAGAGGTTTGAAGCCCCATAGGAGGAACAACAATATGAACTAACCAGTGCCCCCAGAACTCCTTGGAACTATACCACCAATCAAAGAAAACACATGGTGGAACTTGTAGCTCTAGCTGCATATGTAGCAGAGGATGTCCTATGGGAGGAGAGGCCCTTGGTCCTGTGAAGGTTCTATTCCCCAGTATAGGTGAATGCCAGGACTGGGAATGGGAGTGGGTGGGTTGCAGAGCAGGGGGAGGAGGCAGGGGATAAGGGATTTTCAGAGGAGAAACTAGGAAATGTAAATAAAGAAAATATCTAATAAAAAAGTAAAATGTTAAAAATTTTAAGATAGACTGGCTTTATTTTTTTTTTTTTTGATCTACTTGAAATAGTCGTGGTTTATATTATCTTACAGATATAGTTAATGTGTTACACTTTGGACTTAAGATCCATCCTTTGCAGACACACTACATGGCATATTTTGACAGAGAACGCCTTTGTGTGAGTTCCATCCTGGATTTCCTCAGTATTAATCATCAACTCACTTTTTTTTTTCATCCTTTAGTTTGCTCTTCTAAAAATGGTGATTTCATTCTTGGTTATCTGTGTTAATATATGGGTTTACTTAGGTGAATTTATTTTGTAAACTATAGAAACCAATATTATTTACCATTTTCAGTTTTTATCTTTCCTTTTAATATGTTTTCTTGAAATCTACAAAGTTTTAATACAGAAGAGATTTCTGGAGCCTTTTCTTGACTTTGAAGAATAATTTAATTAATATTATATGAACAGTTCATTTTGTAAATGATTGTACAATAAATTCATCTTGACAAAATGATATTTAATAGAACAAGAGCTAATATAACTTTAGAAGCTGGTTTCAAAACTCTAGGTGAACCAACAGATTTCTTTTGAGAGGCAACCATTTAAAAGCATCCTCAACTGTGATTAAAGCTTCAACTTAGAAATCATCAAACAAGGCTGA
The DNA here is from genome assembly GCF_900095145.1 of Mus pahari. Classification (NCBI taxonomy): domain Eukaryota; kingdom Metazoa; phylum Chordata; class Mammalia; order Rodentia; family Muridae; genus Mus; species Mus pahari. The sequence goes on along the minus strand of NC_034598.1, from coordinate 84,614,445 downwards.
AAAGAAAAGCTTTGAGGGAATCTTATGGGTAAAAAAAATCTCATTTAACTGGAAGGATTAATGTTGATGTGCAGAAAGTGGACTTGAGGTGAGGATGGATGTGGGGAGAAGCTGGCATCAGTGAAGAAGGAAGGACCAGACCACACTGGGGTAATTGACTGACATGCAAAGGGGCAGAATGAGCTCAATAAAGGGTCTGCATTTCCTTTTTCTTCCTTTTTTTTTTCTTTTTTCCCTGAAATGATCTTCCTTTCTTTCTTTATAAAAATTTTATTTAATATTATTTTTCACATTCCAGATTTTATCTCCTTCCAGGTCCACCCTCTGACTGTTTCACATTCCATACCTCCTCCGCCAACCCCATGTCTCCAAAAGGATGTACCCCAACCCACATCCCACCAGACTTCCCCACTCCCTGAGGCCTCCAGTCTCTTGAAGGTTAGGTGCATCTTTGACTCAACCCAGACCCGGCAGTCCTCTGCTGTATATGTGTTGGGGGCCTCATATCAGTTGGTGTATGATGCCTGGTTGGTGGTCTAGTGTCTGAGAGATCTCAGGGGTCCAGGTTAATTGAGACTGCTGGTCCTCCTACAGGATCGCCCTCCTCCTCAGCTTCTTCCAGCTTTTCCCTAATTTAACCACAGGGGGCAGCAGCTTCTGTCCATTGGTTGCTTGTAAATATCTGCATCTGACTCTTTCAGCTGCTTGTTGGGTCTTTCAGAGGGCAGTCATGATAGATCCCTTTTTGTGAGTGCTCCATAGCCTCAGTAATAGTGTCAGGCCTTAGGACCTCCCCCTGAGCTGGATCCCACTTTGGACCTGCCACTGGACCTCCTTTTTCTCAGGCTCTTGTCCCTGCAGTTCTTTCAGACAGGAACAATTCTGGGTCAGAGTTTTTGACTGTGGGATGGCAACCCCATCTCTCCACTTGATGCCCTGTCTTTCTACTGAAGGTGGTCTCTACAAGTTCCCACTCCCCACTGTAAGGCATTTTCTATCTTAAGCAGATGAGCCAAATGAATTTCTTGAAATGTAATGTCTTCAGGTAAGAAGATATGCTTAAAGGGCCATTTCTTTTGAAGACTGTCTTTTCCTTGGAAAGAAGAGTCACGCCTCTGACTACTCTACTGAGTCTGGACTATGATGTTCAGTAGAAGGCCAGTGTGCAGCATCAAGTAGGGTGAATGGAGACATAAACTGAGATCAAAGTAGAGAAGGGAGAGGGAAACAGAGGCACTTTGGACATATTGTTAACATAAATTCAACAAAATTTCGTAGAGAAGTAAATGGGGGCACTGCGGGGGAAAAAAGTATTACGGATGCCTTTAATATGTCAGAAACATCGATAAGAATGAGCTTGCTCTCTTCTGACGTATAAGAAACTGAGGGAAGCCATTCGGGAATCCATCCCATCATCAGCCACCAAACCTAGATACTAATGCTCATGCCAGCAAGATTCTGCTGAAGGGACCCTGATATAGCGACCTCTTGTGAGGCTATGCCAGTGCCTGGCAAACACCGAAGTGGATGCCCACAGCCAGCTATTGGATGGAACACAGGGTCCCCAATGGAGGAGCTAGAGAAAGTACCCAAGGACCTGAAGGGGGCTGCAACCCTGTAGGTGGAACAACAATATGAACTAACCAGTACCCCCTGAGCTTGTGTCTCTAGCTGCATATGTAGCAGAAGATGGCCTAATTGGCCATCACTGGGAATAGAGGCCCCTTGGTCTTGCAAACTTTATATGACCCAGCACAAGGGAAGGCCTGGGCCATGTAGTGGGAGTGGGTGGGTAGGGGAGCAGGGGCGGGAGGGGGGGTATAGGGAACTTTCGGGATAGCATTTGAAATGTAAATAAAGAATAATAATAATAATAATAATAAAAGAAACTGGGGGAAGGAGTGGATTTAGGAAACAAATTGAATATCTGGTGTTAATTTTACCTCTAGGTGTCTATCAAATATTTTTAAAAGATAGGCTAAGTAGACAGCTGAATGTCCAAGGGAAAGGTGGAAATGTGACCATCATTATATAGATGAGTGGCTCTGAACCTTCTTAATGCTGTGACCCTTTGATACAGCTTCTCATGTTGTGGTGTCCCTAACCCAACATTTATTTTGTTGCTTTTTTATAACTGTAATTTTGCAACTGTTATGAATCATAACTGTTACGAATCAGGTATTTAGCTGATATTCAGGATATCTGATAATGTGAGCCCTGTGAAAGAGTCATTCAACCCCAAAGGGGTTTGTGACTCACAGGATGAGAACCACTGATACATATGATGTTGAGTGTATGTAAGGAAGGAAGACTAAAACTGAGCAATGTGGAGGGTGGGATAAAAGGAAGCACTGACAAAGGACACAAAGAAGGCGCCACACCATCCTTGACCAGGCGGGCACTGGAGTCTGGAGTTAAGTGACAGAAAATATCACAAAGGAAAGAGTGTGAGGCCATGGAGATGACATGATAGTAGATTCCTGCCTCATCATGAGCATGAGGATACAAGTGCAGATCCCCAACGCACACTGAAAAGCTGAGGATGGTTGTTTTAGACATCTGTAATGCCAGTACTGGGGTGGGAAACAGAGACAGGCAGATCCCTGGAGCTTGGCCAACCTGGCTCATCATTCGCTATGGTTTCAGTGAAAGATTAAAAAAAAGTAAGGTGGAAAGTGGTAGTAGAAGACATATGGTATCACCTCTGCTCTCCATGTATTCATACTACACACACACACACACACACACACACACACACAGCATGTAAGAAGTAGAAGATGGTGGTGAAGGAGGAAGAGGAGATGGAGGAGGAGGAAGAGGCGGGGAGAAAGAGGATCTGCAGAAGAGGAGGAAGAAGAAACTTGATGAACTGGCTCTGTTAGGCATAGCCCTTACATGGACTAGGATGAGGAATAGTTACTTGTGGATTTAGCAGTATAGATGTCACTGATGACCTCGATAAGACCAACTTGATCAGAACTAATAGAGAAAATATCCACATAATGTACAAGGGAAAACAAGAGGTAAGACCTTAAAGAAAGCAAGTATAGACCATTATTAGTCTTTACGGAGAATTATTTCCAAAGGAAAATTTAAGTTCTGCTGAAGGAGGAGAGACAGGGAAAGGCTTGTCAAATAAGTGGAAAGGCTGATTCTAGATAGGAGGATGTTTCCAACAGGCAAGATGTTTGGGGTATGTGTAAAATTCTAGCAAGGGGCATCCACACAGCAATCTACAGAAAATCCGCTAATTTGTATTTTCTCTATTAAGCAGAAGGTAGTAGCTCCAACTGCGAAGAGAGACAGTGAAAGTATAGCATTTGAAAAGAGCTCAAGTAGGTGCTTAGGAGAAAAGAGGCATGGAGTGACCCCACCCCCACCCCCAACCAAAGGAAAGGCCTAATAGATGCTTGTGATCACAAATCACAAACAAAATACTGTTCTGTGCTTTCTCCGGCCTGGGTCAGCAGGAGAACACAAGTGCAGAAAACCCAAAGAGATGAACTTTACACAGGTTGTGGACTGGCTGTATGGTTATGCTGAAGTGACGGAGGAGCAAGGACATGAGGGTGAAAGAGTGTCATTTTGACTGCAGAATTTGCATGGAGAAGAGAAGGAACAACCAAGAGACAAATGACAGTTAAAACTCAGTGGTCACATTGAGCTGAAGCTTCCGTGAGGGACAGAGACTCCTACAGTGAAGATTAAAGACGAGAGATGGAATGAAGGGGGCGGTGTCTGCAGTGGGACTGGGCATGAACCCAGGAATGACTCGATTTTAAGACCATGGAAGTAAGCACTGGGGTTAGCCTGTGCTCCTCCAAATATTGTCTAACATTACGTCAGTATGATTTCCTGGAGAAAACACTTGGTGTGAAGGACCATACCTATATATACTTTAGTCTCCATTCAAAACATTTGGCATACTGTCCATTTGTTCAGTAAGTTATGAACCTATCCCACTTTTCCTTGAGGGTTGACAATTCTGCTCCCTGATCTCTGGAGTACTACTGAGATGGGACATTCTTGCATGTTTATTCCCCAGGAGTACCCTCTGCTCTTGTCCATCACGCATCATATGAGCACTTCCCTAACCAGAGAGCCCATCTCCTTAGCTACTTCAGTCCTTGAGGTAGCCTTAGTGGCATCAGTGTGTACTCTTCTCCCCTCTATGCCCCCCATTATCATGGATTTCTTTTTAATATTGGTAAGTGTGGGATTTAAATGGTGGAAGTTTGGATCTATTTTGAAGGTAGAGATAACATATTTTTGGTGTTTGGATGCGAGATTTGATAAAATGAAAAGAACAAAAGATAAGATTCAAGGACTTCAGATCTTTTTAAACCACTGAAAGGATGGAGTTGACCATAGTTGAAATGGGGAAAACTCAGTTTGGTCATTTCCATCTACACTTGGATAACAAAGGAGCTAAGTTGAGTAGATTGTTAAGACAGCGGTTTGTCAGTGCGCTGAGGCAGAGTGTGAGAAACCATGCAATAATTGTATGCTCATTAAAAAGCAAAAGGTTAAAAAAAAAAAGATCAAAAGATCAAGAAACGGCGGCTTAGCCATATGATGGTGGTTCCAAAGTTTGAGTTTCTCAGTAAGAAGGCACCCGATAGGTCTGTTGTAGATTCTGGGGAGGCAGGGAGACAAGAAGGACAAATCATGTCAGAATCTCCTGTCTTCTAGAAAACTGAATCCAGAAAGCTCTTTCTATATAAAGCACTTCATGAATTACCACCTTCGCAGGAGCACCTGCCAGGCAAGTCAGACGTCCTGGGTAACTAATTGCTTCCAGTTCTGTTGTAGTTTCAAACCATCTACCTCCTGCTGGAGAAAGCTGACTGGAAAGGGGATTGTTTTTTAAGGTAGAAAAGTGCCTCCTTCCAAATGGAAGGAAAAAACAAAACCAAAAGTCATCAGGTACTCAGCAGCGTGGGATGGCTTTCTGCAGAGAGGACACACTGGAGAAATAAAATCAGGATGGAGAGGGTGGCAAGAGCTCTCCCACTGGTTAGGGACTATCAGAGAGGCAGGCAAAGACCTTCCTTCTAATTAGTTCGCAGGAATGTGAAATAGAGCCCCGGAAGTCAAGACCTAGTTATTACAGCTGCTTCTGGCCGCAGCTTGTGGAGGGACACTTTGGCCCCAAGATGACAATGAAATCAAGGACAACAGAGAAGATCTTTAAGTTCCGATCTAAGATTCAGTGTGGAAGTTAAGAATTTATGAGGGTGATGTATAATTTATGTGTTTGGGACATCCAAAAAAAAATCCAGTATGTTTTTAATGCTTTAACAAATCTATACATATATAAAGTACTGTGATCATAATTACCCCATTATCTTCTGCTTTCAGCTCTCACATCTTTCTTTCATTCTTGCCAACTCTCCCACCAACTCCCTAACCCACTATGCTTCATTAGGGTTGCTTGCTAGGGTGTGAGTGGTAGTATTTACTTGAGTCAGGACAACTCAACAGTGGCTATATAACTGAAACATGCGACTCTTCCTCCCTCAGCCCCTTAGGGATAGGGGGACCTCATGAGCATTCCTCACAACTACCGTCTGTGGTGGACTGTGATGGGTCCAGTCTTGTGACTACTACTTGTATCTACTATATCTGTGAGTTCAGTGCAAGAGCTATGTCAACTCCATAAGACAGTGTCTTATTATACTACCCATCTCTTCATCTTCTGGCTCTTCCATTCTTTCTACCTTCTGTCCTGAGTTAGTCCACAGGCCTTGGAGTGGGTGGTACAGACATCCTCCTTAGGGATGTGCGCCCATCCATCTCTCCCTCGATCTCATTACTGTGACCTTTTATGAGGCTGCCCTTACTACCAATCACCATCAAAAGGAGCCTCTCTGACCAAGGCTGAGAATATCACTCATCTATGAGAGAAAACATGGATATTTGTACGGTGGCTTGACAGCATGTCCATTTTGCACAGCAGTAGTGAAAACTAGTAGAGTTTAAGTCCATCAGAATTTTAGGTACATAAAAGAAAAATACTGCGTTATCAAAACCGGCAATGAAACTGTTCTCAACAAATCATGAAATGGCTCACTTGGTCTTTTTGTTTGTTTGTCCTCTGGGGTCACATGACTTTTCTGTAATGGCTTTATGACAAATTATGAATTACACGGGAGGCAAGATGTTTGCTACGAGATGCTTGCCAAAAAAAAAACAAAAACAAAAACAAAAACAAAAAAAAAAACAGAGAGAAGTCGTGTTTCAATAGTATCAGACTATATAAGAACACAGCGCGTGGTATGTGAGGGTACATGGTACTGGGCTTGCAGTTTCAAGAGAAATCAGTTGATAGAGGAGCAGTGATTTAGTGGCTGAAGAGCAATTGAGAAAGAACACTATTCTTGTGGAGGACCCAGGTTCCATTCCCAGTACCTACATCACAACCCCCTGTGACTCCATCTCTGGAGGATCTGATACCTTCCTCTGGCTTCTAAGGGCACTGCACTTAACTAAACCGTGCACTTAACTAAACAGTTACACGGTCCTATGTCTAATTTAAAATAAAATAAATTAAAAATAAAAATGTTGGATACAGAAAATGTGGTACATTTACACAATGGAGTACTACTCAGCCATTAAAAACAATGAATTTATGAAATTCTTAGGCAAATGGATGCATCTGGAGGATATCACCCTGAGTGAGGTAACCCAATCACAAAAGAACATACATGCTATGCACTCACTGATAAGTGGATATTAGCCCAGAAACTTAGAATACCCAAGATACAATTTGCAAAACATAAGAAAATCAAGAAGAAGGAAGACCAAAGTGTGGATACTTCATTCCTCCTTAGAATGGGGAACAAAATACCTGTGGAAGGAGTTACAGAGACAAAGTTTGGAGCTGAGATGAAAGGAAGGACCATCCAGAGACTGCCCTACCCAGGGATCCATCCCATAATCAGCCACCAAATGCAGACACTATAGCATATGCCAGCAAGATTTTCCTGAAAGGACCCTGATATAGTTGTCTCTTGTGAGGCTATGCAGTGCCTGGCAAATACAGAAGTGGAAGCTCACAGTCAGCTTTTGGATGGAACACAGGGCCCCCAATAGAGGAGCTAGAGAAAGTACCCAAGGACCTGAAGGGGGCTGCAACCCTGTAGGTGCAACAACAATATGAACTAACTAGTACCCCCAGAGCTCGTGTCTCTAGCTGCATATGTAGCAGAAGATGNCCTACTCGGCCATCATTGGGAAAAGAGGTCCCTTGGTATGGCAAACTTGATACGCCCCAGAATGGGGGAACACCAGGGCCAAGAAGTGGGAGTGGGTGGGTAGGGGAGCAGGGCAGGGGGGAGGGTATAGGGGACTTTCGGGATAGCATTTGAAATGTAAATGAAGAAAATATCTAATAAAAATTTAAAAGAAACAAATAAAATGTAAAGACTAATGGTTTACTGAACAACAGGAAGTAAATTTGCTCACATGTCCCATTCTGTGAAAGGCTAAGGTGAGGTGAAAGTTTCTAAGAGAGTAATTAATTCATTTCAGAGGGGAAGGGGAGCTCTGTCTGGGAGATGAGCTATGAGAAAATGACTATGTTAAAGGGAAGAGAACAATGATTCTTCAATGAAGGAACAGAGCAGCTTTAAAAGTCCCTGTGGTTGAGCATGTTTTCCTCTGAGAGGCTCCACCCAACAGCTGATTCAGACAAATATAGACACCCACAGCCAAACAATGGATGGAGCTTTGGGACTCTTACAGAAGAACAGGAGGAGAAGGGAATGAGAACGCCACAAGAAGACCAACAGAGTCAACTAACCTGAACCCTTGGGGCTCTCAGAATCTGAACCACCAACCAAAGAACATACATGGACTGGACCTAGGCCTCTCCACACATATGTAACTGATGTGCAGCTTGGTCTTCATGTGGGTCCTGAACTGTACTTGGGGCTATCCCCAAAGCTGTTGTCTGTCTGTGGTATGTACTCTTCTAGCTGGTCTACCTTGCCTGGTCTCAGTGGGAGAGGAAGTGCCTAGCTGCACAGAGGCTTGAAGTGCCAGGGAGGGAGGATCCTTTTGGGGTGGGGGGAACCCACTCAGCGGACAAGGGGAGAGGGGGATGGAGGAAGGGTTGTAGGAGGGGATGAGAGGGAGGGGGCCAGAGATGGGATGTAAAGTGAATAAATAAGTAAAAAAAAATAGTAATAAATAATAATAATAATAATAATAAAGTCCCTGTCGTTGCAGTTACATGACATGGCGTGAGTAGCACCACAGAGGGAGTCCACACTGAAGGCACTGCATTGTAAGCTGCCTTTCAGTCTCTTCTTTGCTCCTCTTAAGAACAAGGAGACGTTGGCCAGTGTTACAAGTAGAGAGAGAACCCATTTATCTGCCTGGCGGCTCCTGTTTTCTCTGAATACTAGGAGCAAGATTCTCCTTGGAGACTGTCCCAAGAGAGCAAAGATACGCCTGTGGAGAGTGGAGACAGTTCGACATGGATATTTGTTTAAATTCCTCACGAATGGCTGGTGTGTGAGGCCTGAAGGCGGCGTCGATGGCTTTACTCACCGGCTATACCTGTGGCCTACAGTAGGCAAGCGCATGCCAGTATTCCCCTGCCAAGACCCTCTGGCAGAGTCTCAGACCCATTGTTCGCTGGCTCAGCTCTCAGGGGTCAGGGGAGCTTTCTGAGTCTCTGCCATATGTGCCTGTGCTTTGCTGCCGTCACCTCTCCTTTTTGCCAAGCTGGCTGCATGCCACCCCACCAGGCTTTTAGCCCAGCGGCCTTCTGAGGCCCCCTTCAGGAAGCCATAAGAACTTCTGAGTCTCATAAATACCTCAGGGAAATAGAAAAGGGCTCAGAAAATACATCCCCAATGTTATCCTATTCCTTCCCATGAAGAATTATCAATTTCAACAGGATGTGGTGATGCCCGGAATCTATAAGAGACTAGGAAACCAGGCCTTTCTTTCAATGTGGCCTCTCAGATACTTGCTTGTTCTTTTGAAGACAAAAAAACCCCAGCAGGAAAATCCCAGGAGACCCATGCAGTACCATTTCTCTGTCTTCCCTGCCTCCCACACACCTTTCCTTTTGAAATTTCACCAAAAACTTGGTTAGGTCCTTCCTCCCCTGCAACAGGCTGCTCGTGTGTCGGTACGATATTCTTCAGACCAAAATCTACGTGACCTAAGGTAGCATCCGCCTTTCAAGGCTGTCGACTTGATAAGCTGCCTTCTCCTACCCAAGGACATCTCTTGACCTGTCCTGGGAATGGAAAGGATTTAGGTGGAACAGAATTTGCAGATGGCTATATATTAGTTTCTTCTTTGAAATTCTTTTTACATTGAACTAGCACTACTAAATAAAAAAAAAATACACATGGGGAAAACATACATGCTTAAATGAGTTGGTGTCACACATGCTTAATAAATATATACTTTTGTCGGGGGGAGGGTATCACCATATTAGTGCCAGTTAAGGCAGCAAGCACAACTGGCACTCTTAAGTCTTCAGCACAGGTATGGAGCATCCGAGTGAAGTGAGTCTGGCTGGCCACCAGAATCTGACATCTCTAACATGGCTCCGAGCAAACAAGTTGACTGACTTGTGCACATGATTGGGGTTTCTTCTTGCTTGTTCCATGCCCCAGTTCCCTGTACCCTAGGATGGGTGGCACCATACACTGGATGTGTGTCACCATGGGGGACAGCCAGTGGCTAAAATTCCAGTAGACACAAGGTGGTAGGGTCGAGGGGCACAATTCCACAGATGTTATGTCGTGAGAGATTTTCCTTTGTTTCAAACAGCATTTTATTAACTCGATTTTCTCTTGCTTTTTACCCGGAGCTAATGCAGGTGAAACATCTAACTGCTTCATTCGCTGGAATTTTCTTTGAGAATCCAATTCACCACGGCATGTATCTTCTCTCTAATTACCCTGTCTACTTCGGTGTGATGAATAGTTTTTCTCTCTGATTTGATTTTCTCTGGTGAGATTGTTTTTTATCGCTTGAACTGCCCCTCCCCCACCAGTTATATTTGTGAGACATATGTGTGATCATTGTGGCTAAATATGAAACTGAGGGGAAAAACGGATCCTAATGTATAAGAAAAAGGAGTTGGGGGAGTCTCCTTGGATTTGCAGTCTATACTGCCGGCTGGGGAGAAACCCCTCCCTACCCCTGGTTGAAAAGGACGTCCATGCAGCTAAGCGTTGCTCTCTGTGCACCTCTGGTGCTACAGTTCTCATTTGGGAGAGTGTTTCCGGCTCTGTTCTGTATCCCTGGCTGTGACAGAAGGAAGGTGGGTCTTGTACTGACCCTGGTGCCTGCTTTTCAAGGGCTTTTGTGTGGCATGTCGTTGGAAGACCTAAGGCAGAACTTGTTCCAGAGAAGCTCCAGGAAGCTTTCGATGTACCAGAGAGAGCCGATCCTCTCTGCTTTCCTAGCTCCACTTTGGAAGCGTTCCGTTCGCTCCTCTACTTGATCCTTGGCACCTGTGGCAGGCAGTGTTCTAAAGCCGGCACCTGATGCCTGCTTTCTGAACCCTAGTCCTCCTCTTGAGTACATGAAAGCTGTGATGTACTGCTGGCCAATGACAAAGGGGATGGGCCGCAACTCTACTGTGTGTGTTCTATAACAAAGTGTGTGTGGTGGTGGGGGTGGGGGGGTGTAAATGCAATCACGTTCTCCATCATTGACTTTAACTTAATCAAAGAAAAGATCATACTAGTTTGTTTTTTTCTAATTCCTGTGAAAAATACCTGGTATAAATGATTTAAGGAAGGGACGACTCATTCTGACTCAGTCTGAGAGAGTACAGTCCTTTGTGTTGGGGAAGATGAGGTTAAAGCTTCTTGTGAGACAAGTGCATAAGGCTGCCTGAACAATGCTTTTCATATCAAGGACGAGAGAGAGAGAGAGAGAGAGAGAGAGAGAGAGAGAGAGAGAGAGAGAGGAAGTGAAGGAGGAGACAGGAAAGGATGGAGAGAGAGAGGGACAGAGAGAGACACACATAGAGAGCCTGAATGTTGAGCATTCACTCCTCATCGGACTACACTGAATGCCCCCGACCCCCGTCATGTTCTACTGAGTCAGCCATAAGGAAAGGAACAGAATATGATTTTGGGTGGAAGTTGGTGCCATGAAGAAAATGGAGCAGTTAAAGAGAGAGGGCAGGGTAGCTATTTTTAGAGGGAATAACCAGAAAGCTGGAGATGTAAGAATTTGAAAATTGTAATGTTCTGAGCTTTACAGCTTTATTAGGATCTCCCAAAAATGCCAGTTGGAAGAGCATCCCGGGTAAAGGGCCACCACATGTGAGTGGAGGGGAAAGAAAAAGGGGGGGGGGAGAGGGGAAGGGGGGGAGAGGAAGAAGAGGGAGAGGGAGAGGAAGAGGGGAAAGGTGAAGTGGAGCTGGGCCATAGCTCCTAAGACTTGCCCACAGGTCACCCACTTCAGCAGCCAACCCTACTTATGTCCTAAGGTGGTACAGGATCATGAAACAGCGCCATCTGCTGGAAGGCATGTGTTAAAACAAAAGCAAACCCCAGGAGCATTACAGAGACAGTCAGACTCAACCCCTAGCAGAGCTAGCTGAGTAAACCTGTACCTGTCATGTGATCTCTTAATACAAGATCTAGAAGGTAGTGACTAGAAACTACAGTCTGTTTCCCAGTGCTGCTGGCATTGGAGAAGCAAGCCACACAATTCTAAAGTTGTGAGGAAATGAATTCTGCCTGCATCACAAGATCTTGAGAGAGGACCCTGAACCTCAGTTGACACTGCAGATTTGACCATTGCCTGGATAGCAGCCTATTTAGACCTTAGTCAGAAGCCAGTTAAGACTTGTGGCTCATGTAAACTCTCTGGATAAATCTACATTGTTATGAGCTTCTAAACTCACTGTAAGGAATACAAAGGTAGAAGATTATTACAATGCTCTCATTTTGCCTGGCCCCAAGGCACAGTTCAGATCAATGCCAGTCCCTTGGTCGCCGTGAGTTTACATGACTGAGAGAGAAGGATTCTACCGCACATCTCCAACCCCACCTGAGTATCACTTATGCATTTTCTATCATCCTATTTTCCCTTTAAATATGTTTTTGTATGAATAAGTAATAAATAGTGAGGCTAATGCTTTAATAATGAAATCTTGAAATATAAGACAAAGGATGGGAGACTGTATTAGGGACTATCCAGACTGAAAATCCCCGCATTATTGATGCCTCCTCTCCAGACTTCCTGTCTCTGAGACCCAGCTCTTCATTAAAGCCAGCAGAGCTTTCGTTTTCTCAAGCACATATTGGATCGTCCCGTTCTGCTTGAGAAGTCTGCGTGCCTCATCGCTGTGTAGGCAGCACTGGGTTTGATCCTGAGCAGTGTGAAGAAGAAAACTTTTTACAAATGTGTGCATGCATTCCTTGTGGATAGTTAAAAATGTGCGCTGTAATAGAAGAAGCTTTTCAGTTATAACCCTCATTTTTAACTAGGGTGGCTCCTGCTTTTAATATCTGTATTAATCTCAGACTCCACAGGCTGAGGCAGGAGGGTTGCTTTGAGTTTGAGGCCAGCCTTGACGACATTGTGATTTCCAGGCAACCCTGAGTTACTGTACTAGATTCTGTCTCAAGCAAAACAAATCAAAATTTAAAAGAAATCACTTTGAAAGTCCTCTGTTGATTATAACAGTTATAAACTTATAGCATAGTTATAAACTTTAGAAGCTTATAGGAGCTTATAAACTGAAGCAATATTAAAAGCCAATATACATGAATATCCATATGATGCCCCAGGAAATATGCATCTCTACGGAAATTTTATAAAGTGTGTAACCCAGTGCTCTTGTCAAGTGGTTCATGATTAATTTGATATGGACTTCTATTGCTTACTTTAATAATGTGAGATCATTTCACAGTTACTTTTAATATAATATAAGTCGATTAGCTATTATGTCCATTAAAGTTAATAAAATTGTTATCTGTTAATTCTTGAAGAAAAGAATCTTTATGTGAGCAAGACCAAAAATGTCTATCCAAACCATGGATAGATGGTTAAATAAATATCTAACTCATACCATGCTTCTTATTTTTATCCAAATATACCATACACTCCTAAGCATATTATTCTTAGTGTACATGGCTTCTCAATTCTGTCAACTTGAAATGTTTTCCCACCCAGTCCACCTGATAGACTCCAATTCTGTCAGGTAATTTAACTAAAGGTAAATACCTTACTTTATTAAAGCTGGTACATTAAAACATTTTAAAATTGGATAATTTGTTGTTGTTGTTGTCATCATTGAAACAAGGTCTCTATATTGCTCTGGCTATCCTGGAACTCACTATGTAGACCAGGCTGCCCTCAAACTCACTGAGCTCTTCTGTCTCTGCCTCCCAAGTACTGAGATTAAAGATGTGCAACCACGCCCAGTTGTAAACCGGATAACTGAAACAACGGAAGAGTATTTGTCTTCTAGATGCTGTGAAGTGTGCATCGGTGAGACCTGGTGGTTAGCTTTTGGGTTCATAGACAGAACATTCTCTCTGTGTCTACATGGGAAGGAAGAGACGCATTCTCTCCAACCTCTTGTTAGGGTGCAGACACCATTCTTGAGCCCTCTACCTCCATGACCCCATGACCACATCTCCTCTGTGTAGCCTTTCCTAGTCCACCAAGTTTGGTGCTCTGCATGTATTTCTTGCAAATTATACATGGACACATTTATTTGAGTTTCATGAGCCCCTTAAGTAGAAGGATTGTGTCTCAAAACAAAATGTAGCCCTAATGCCTAGAATGGTAACTAACTTACAACAGAAGTTAATTACTTGAATAAGTGAATGATCATTTGATTTTCTTTCTTTCTTTCTTTCTATCTATCTATCTATCTATCTATCTATCTATGGGAATTCTCCTTCCTACTATGAACCTAGTTTGGATGTAAAATTTGGTGGCACTGGGTGACTGCATGACGGTGACTGCTGCTCTGGGCTTAATGCTTTGGTTTCTCCAAATTCTTATTTTGTAACCTGCCCGATAAGGTGATACTGCGTAGGTCTTAAAGGTGGAGAGTTCATGAATTCCATCTCTATAACAAGCCAGGGTCAGCTTTCTCCTTAACAATGATGATTCACCTAAGCCCTGGAGTCTTGCCTCAGAGAGATGTCATTTTAAGGTAAATTCTTGTTATATAATCTGATTTTATAGATGAGAAGATTTATTTTACAATGGGAAGATATTCTGTTTTTACAGACAGTTATAAAGTAGTTGACCCAGTGTCCCCAAGACCATTAAAATCACTCTAGAAAGTAATGTGTCTGATAATTTGAACTAATTTTCTTTTTCTTTTTTATTCATGTTTAGTGGACTTTTGGCTTAAGGCTTAAATTTAAAAATAACTTTATAGAAAGCCATTCCTGTTTTATCACAGGATCAACACACTGGATAGGATGGATTTGTTTTCTTTCCTAGTATTAACTTCTTTATTGTTTTTCTTTTTGCATTAGATATGAAGTTAAAAAAATATATTGTGTTGGGCCATGGAACCTTGAGGAGAATTCCATCTGCTGAGCAGCAGCTTTCAGGGGTTAGAGTGAGCTGTCACTGAGATGCATGGTTAAGCTGTCCATGGTCCTGACTTAGATCAGCTAATGGGATATGAGTAAAGCACCTAGACTTCCAAGAACCACACCTATTCCAGAGGCAAGGATGTAGTTTCTGCATTATACACTCTTCTTGGATATCAATCAGGACTATTGTTGGTCTTCATTTCCTCTACTAGCAGATATATCTGTGGTCTCTTTTATAAGTCCACATAATCAGGAGTTGACTATGCAGAGCTAACAATAGATTTCAGATTCTCTTCTGGGAAGCACACAGGTGTACACAAAGGGAAGCATTATTAGCCAAACAAATATCTCCATCCCTGGTGATTAGCATTTTGAGAGGCTGTTGCATTAGAGAAAGGATTTAGATCATATATCACATAACTTCAATGTAGCTTTTTTTTTTTCCTAATCTTAGTACTAAGTAAATAGTACTTGTTTAAATTTGAAGGGAATTTCTACTCTATTTTAGTCTCTTAGCATTGGACAGGACAATTCCTAGTCCAATGATGTGGTGTAGACCATCAATTTGCAGCTGTGTTTTATTTCTGCTATTAGCTATACTTTTCTAGAAAGGGCAACATTATAATAAATGTGTCAAGTTCTATAAGTAATTTGCTATTTACTAATAATATATTTGCTCCCAGAAATTGCTAATAGAAAAGATTAATACAAGGATATAAAATGCAAAGGGAACCTGAATTGTTTTTTTTTATTCCCCTTATGCTTGATATATTACCTTTGCAGCAGCAATTATTCTGTAAACTTTAAAATTCGTTTTAATCTATTTACCTAAAATTGGCTCTCTATTATTAAATAAGAACTGATGTTCTATTTTAGCAGCCTGAAGCATGAATTACTGTGGTTGGAGCCTTAATTATTGGTTGGTTATGAATGTGTATCCGTTGCTTTTCTCGTTGTTCAGACAAGATATCTGACAAACGGACTCAAGGATGGGCTTATTTCAATTTTAAGTTTATTTTTCTGTCATGTGTATGTGTGTTTGCTTGCACGTATGTGTGCTCATCACATGCATTCCTGGGACCCAGAGGAGGTCACCAGATCCTGAACACAGGTCATCTGAAAGAGTAAAGCTTTGTCGTCGTCGTTGTTGTTTGACTTTTTTATATTTTTTATATTTTCTGGACAGGGATTCACTTTGTAACCCTGGCTGGGAACTTGCTATATAAACCCGATTGATCTTCAACTCATAGAGACCCACCTGCCTCTAGCTCTTGAGTGCTGGGATTAAAAGTGTGAGCCTCCACACCTGGAATGAGACACGTAACTCCTGAGAGAAATATGGCTTTGAGGTCCTGGAACATAGCCCATATATCCCGAGGACACACCATTCATTTCTGTCACGTCCAATTTCCTCATTCCTTAGAACAACCATCTCTCCTCTCTGTTCATATTCTCTTGTTCACTCTTTGGATCTTTCTCAAAATATCCCTTTCCATCATGGGATTTCCCAGAATCCCTTGATTAGAACATATCTTGCCACACATTCCCCCCAGAGACCTAAATGTGCCCTTTCATAGCACTCAGAAGGATTTACTGCAATTGCTACTAGGAAGTCTGCCTTCTGTCATAAGTGGTCAGCTTAGAGAGGATAGAGACTTTGCTCCTTGCAGTATCACCAAGGCACAGCCACGTGGTGACACTTAGTAAATGCTCAAGAGACACACTACGGTGGGATAAATAATTGAAGAGAAAAGCCAGGTTCCTAGAGGGCAATGCAGCAGGAGATGTTCTTGTCTTGTTTCTGCCACTATCTTAGTTGTGTGACCCAAAGCAAGTAGTCTGACCAATGTCTGAGACCCCTTGCCTTCTAAAAATGTGGATAATACTGTCTGTACTGGTTGGTTTTGTGTGTCAACTTGATACAGGCTGGAGTTGTCACAGAGCAAGGAGCCTCCCTTGAGGAAATGCCTCCATGAGATCCAGCTGGAAGGCATTTTCTCAATTAGTGATCAATGGGGGAAGGGGCCCGTGGTGGGTGGTGCCATCCCTGCATTGTTAGTCCTGAGTTCTACGAGAAAGCAGGCTGAGCAAGCCAGGGGAAGCAAGCCAGTAAGCAGGATCCCTCCAAGGCCTCTGCATCAGCTCCTGCCTCCAGGTTCCTGCCCTGTGTGAGTCCCTTCCTGACATCCTTTGGTGATGAACAGCAGTGTGGAAGTGTAAGTTGAGTAAACCCTCCCCTCCCCAACTTGCTTCTTTTTTTTTTTTAATTTGAAAGGAGAAAGCACAATTATCTTTATTTGCGGATGATATGATTGCTTCTTGGTCATGATGCTTTGTGCAGGGACACTAACGCTGGTTAAGACACTATCTGTGCTATATACAAGGCTGTCATGAACGACAAAGATGGAGAAAGGCAAATACTCAATGGGTAATTATCACGTGCAGGGCTCTAGGTGAGGTGCAGACATCAACATTTTCTTTTTAATCTCTAGGAAGTTATCCACTTTAAGACTAGAAAGGTTGTAAAATAAGGACTTGGGTTGAGTTCCTCCGACTCAGGGAGGTCGACTCTCTGTTTCTTTCTCTGCACACTGATTGCTTTGGTATCATGGGAGAAGACAGACTTCATAGTAACAATTACAATAAATGATATGTGCTATGTAAGCGCTATATTAAGGGCAAATTTAGGTCTCTGGGGAAATGTGTGGCAAGATGTGTTTTAATCAAGGGGACCTGGGGTGTCTTGTGATGGGAAGGGATATTTTGAGTAAGACCCAAAGAGTAAACAAGAATATGTGGACAGAGAGGAGATAAGATTGTTCTAAAGTGTGGGAAGATTGGACGTAACAGAAATGAATGGCATGTCCTCTGCATAAATGGACTGTGTTCCAGGACCTCAAGGTTGGAGACCCTTGAGTGAAGGGATCATCAAGAGGTTATTTCACAGAGGTTAGCAGAGACTAAACTGGAGTCTTTTAAAGAACTTAGATGTAGGATGGGAAGACGGCTCAGTAGGTAAGGAGAGTTCTTGTTGATCAAAGTGTGAGTCACTTCTGCACAGATGGGAGAGCCTGAGTTCGGATCTCCAGCACCTACATAAAAGTTGGAGGTTTACTGATGTTTGCTGGTCATCAGACTCGTCTTCCTCCACATCCCTCCCCAAACTTCCCACCAATTCTTGAGCAGCTCCAGGTTTGATAAGAGATCCTGTCTCAAGGCAAGATGGCTAAGAAGGAAAAAGACAGTGAATATTTTCTGCCTACTTCCAACCATGTGCACTCATATACTAAACACACACACACACACACACACACACACACACACACACACACACACACACACACAGCTCACAGACATTGAGGGCAAAAGGAGCTATGCTTTCTGCACTGCATAGAGACCCTGGTCACAGAACAAATTGATCTAAAATATCAGTTTAACTCCCTGCTTGACCCAGGTGGATTGTCAGATTTCTCACTTAGATGTCGTCGTTAGGCCTGATTTGACCCTGATGGGAAACTGCCCCAGGTTTTAAGCAGCTTTGATTCGCACTGCCTCTCACTCCCTTCGACCTCGCTTCTGCTTTGCTTAGAGGGCCCAGGACAGGAAGTAAGACTGTCTGGCAGAGGTGAGTCACTGGCTGCTCTGAACACTTTCTGGGGAAGAAGATGTTCAAGATAATAGGACTCACAGGACTTCTGATCATCACCAGATATGGAAGCTAGAGCAGAAAACGAGGACGGAAGAAACAAAGGCAGCCCTCACTCTCCTAGCTTGAACAGGAAACTGTAGGAAACTCTGGTCTTATTTCTGAAAGTAGAATGTTGGGGAAAAAAGCTATTGTAGTAACTCCGTGGGGTTAAGATGAGAGAATCAGCCAAAATAGAGGACACGATACAAGCATTTCAACATGTCTTCAGGCTCGCAGGCATGATGTTTTCCTCTCTCCCTCTCCCTCCCTTCCTCCTTTTCCTCACTGGAAACGCTACTTCCCTTTGATATTTTCAGTTTACTTTTTGGGCCTCTGTATATTTCCATCTGGCTGCATTCACTCTATGGGGACATCAGTTGTTACCTGCCTCTGGTTTTAATTGAAAAGGGAGGGAAAACCTGTAATTACGAAGCCGCCTAGGCATGTGGGCACCTGATTCATTTCCCTGGGTAGCACTGTGACTCACCCTCATTAAAGGAGTTTTGCTTTGAGAAGCCTGATGTCTGATCGGGGTTGAGTTCTCTCTTCCCAGTGTGTGAACAATGAGATAAGTGTCTCTCCTGGGCCATCCCCCTGCTCATCCTCTCTGCTATGAGTCAGATGTTTTACATTTCAAAACATTATCCAGCCTCCAATTCCCCTCTTTATAAATTATGCAGAAAACCTCTACCAACAACAGGTTCTAAACAGATGTCTAGATGTGCATCTGTAAAGGTCTGTAGTGCTGGGCTGCGATTCAGCTAGCAGCTTTAAGGCCATGCGGCTGTAATTAGGATAAGGTGCTGTTTCATTCATTGGCTCATCGCTGTGGAAGCATCAAGGTGCCTCGTTAGACGAAAGCACATTCAAATAAAGATGCCCAAGTCATAGGAAAAGCCCTCCCAGAATCTCCTGGCCTTACCTTCACAGGCAACCTCTTAGAGTCGCCTGCCCTGGCTGGACTCTTCATAGCTCTCAGGCACACTTGTCTCTTCCTAGCTATGGTGAGAGTAGTATGCTCTGCTTACCGCTTGGGGCACTCTCACAAGTTACTCTGGGGTACCACACTCTCGCCCAGTCTCCCTCGATGGCTGATTTCCTCTGTGTGTACCCCTCCCCCTGACTGCTCTTCGGGGCTCTAGGTGTCTTATTTGTGCACTGCCCCACAAGGGTCTCAGCCACAGAGACGGCCTCATTGCTTAACCATATGCTGTTTTCTGCGAAGTTTTATCATGGGCTTAAGCTGGCGTTTCAAACTATGAAACTCATCTGTGTCCCAGACTGCTCTATGTGGGGGATCCGCCTGTGCTTCAGAGCCAACCTGTCTGAGTTATTTTCCTATGGCAGCCACAAGAAGGTACTGTGGACATGGTGGCTTGAAACAGAGATTTAGCATCTCATGACCCTGCATGTCAGAGGCCTACCCCATGCTTGCTCTGTAGTTCCAAGGGAGCAATGTTTACATTCATGTACACACACACACACACACACACACACACATACACACATGTACATGCACATGCATACATATATATACACATATACATACACACATATATACATACATTTATACACGAGCATACATATGTACATACATACATATAATCACACACATGTACACACACATCCATACACATGTGCATGCATACATACACACACACACACACACACACACACACTTCCAGATACTACTCTGTAAGGACAGTGTGTAACTCCAGTAGCTGCCTCTGACCACTTTTGGTCTCTCTGTCCTTTCTTCTTGTAATATTAGTTTTTATACTTGGGGTATGGGCATATCCTAAATGATTTTTAAATACTGCTTATATTACATGTACATAAACTTAATGGTGCAGAGAGTATGACTTACTGATGGGATTTCTAAAACCCAGTAGTATGTTGTCCTGTTGTCCGTAAACAGATCATCATGTAAAGAATACTGATTGCAGAGAAAGAGAAAAGGAGGGAGGGAGAGAATGAAGGGAGGAAGGAAAGTTGAAAGAAAAGAAGAAAATGAAGAATTAGCTAATCTGAAAAAATCATGAATGAGCTTATTAGCAATGTTTCAGCATGAAATTTAAAAATGTGCTTCAATAATATTTTCCTAATCGACATACTAAAAAACACATTAAGTGTCAGTGACACATTTGAAATTAACTCACACACCTTCTATACTGCAGCAAAGTCCCATGGTCTCCATGAATCTTACAACATGTAGTTAAATTCTCCTACACTTGTGTCAAAATAACTACTTTTTACATGTTGTTAACTTGTCTCTGTTGAAACTATAGGATATCCTGTCCTTTCCCAAATAGGTCTAGAGTACAGAATATTTTATATCCTACAAATTGGATACAATTGAGCAACGAGTAGCATTCTGATTACAAAAAAGGAAGAAAATTTCAGCGTATCTCCCTATATCTCAGCAAAATGTTTCTGTGTGTCAGCCTGAAAGAAGAGAGGAGAACATTATACTGAATCATGTGGCCGTTCGCTTTTGCAGGCATGTGGACCTCTCTGCACACAGAGCTGGCGGGTGAGGGGTCATATTGATTATTTTGGCAATCAAGGAATTAAAAAGGATGGGATTGCAGAACTGCATCTGCTTGGGCTACATTGATGCATTTTCTCCAGCAGATCTCCCATAGACCCTTGCTCATACTTGAAATTATTAAAAATGACCTTGGTTCAACTGAATCAGACAAGCTTTTCTAGGTGTTGATGAGGAGCCCTGTGACAGTGCCTTCTATCCCCACGGTATTCATTATGTAAGCAAATCAGAGTTGCTCTGGGGAGTTAATTGTGTTTTTTGTAAGAAGACAAGACAAAAGAAAAAAAACGATGAAGATTTGTTATTTTGTTCTACTTTGCATTAATGCTACTTGATGATATTAAATTCATACAAACTTTCGGACACATAATTATACTATTCACTAATTAAACAGAAAAAGTCAACCAAATTAGATATAGTTAGAACAATGTCTTGGCAGAGCCCAGTGGGGCTGCCTAGATTTAGTGTCATTAAATTATTGTGAGTAGACACTGGCATTAACAGCTTAGTATTTATTATTCTCCTATCTTTAGTTCGTTTTGACAAACTGCAAAAGATGGTAGCTTTACAGTGTGGTGTGGGGGCCTCAAGGTACTTATATAACCACCTCTATAGCTTAATGTAGCAATTTTCTTCATTTCAAAAGATTTTTCTTTTTTTAAATTTCAGAGATTTTACAGTATTTGAAAAAAATTTGTTCCCCTTTAGCAATAAAAGATGCTGTTAGCCGTTAAGATTCCTGTCTGTAAGTCATCCTTAGTAAGAAAGCGTTTTGTGTGGGTTAACTAACTTAATCCTTGCACTAGCCCTAGGTCCACACTGTTATCTCTGATATGCAGCTAAACAGTGGAGCATTTGACTTGACTCGCCCATGCTTTCCTGACTAAAGCTGGGCTTGGATACCATACAGTCTGACTCAGGGGCTGTGTCCTTGAGCACCGTTATGACATGTTCCCGCCTCTCAGTGGTCTAGTTAGATCATAATTCAATGTGCTGTAGAAAGCAAATACCACTTCTGTTTATTATAGTGGCCCTTGATTCACACACGACCCCATATGTACTTGGAATGTCTCAAAGGGTAAATAGGTCAGTGAGAGGAAATGTCTACATTTTCTGATTCTCATAAATGTTGGCCATGTCTGTCTATATTTAGGAGGAAGCCCCTGTGTTAGCGCACACCCTCCCCTCTCTCCATTCAGTATTCATGGACTTTTCTTTATGGTTGAATCACTCTTAAGTACCAGAGATAAAAGTCCAGCTCTCTCCTAGAAAGAACTCAAGTCTAAGAAGGACAGAACAGAGCCTCACATTTATTACTGAGAATATAGAAAGCATCTTATTCCTTAAAGAAAGGATGGAAGTACTCTATCTTCTACACACCTCATCCACTGCCAGCCCCATCCGTATGACTCTGGTCCTTGTGTTTAGAGCCAGATCCCCACAGATCATCACCAGGAACACTCTGCAACTGATTTAGGGATTTTTGTGACAGATACCACCATATCACCATAGGCATTTTTCTCATACATTAATTCATTCATTTTAATCTGTGTGCTAATTATTCCTGATCAACAGATGGGGGTCAGAAGGACAAAGTAACTTTCTATACTCTGTAGTACCGAATGCTGTTTTAAAAAAAGACTTAAACCTATTTTGATCCAAATTTGGAGTTTTCGGTGGTAGCCAGTGGGTTGTTCTTTGATCCTGTTTATAGGCTGGAACCAAAGTAATCATAACCCAAAAATCTGTGTGTTCTCCTACTTGGAGGGAGGGAGGGAGGGAGGGAGGGAGGAAGGAAGGAAGGAAGGAAAAATCAGCTGCCCTTTGAATTAAGAGTTGTTTCCATTGCTATAGCAACCATTTCAAACTTAAAACAATTACAATAAGGAAACATTGTATTATCTCATAGATGACGTATATCAGAACTGGCTTAGCTGATCACTCTTGTCCGTGGTTCCTATTGGACACAGTTGGGTGGCGATGAAGCACTACGCAGCTAGAGAAGCTAGGAACTGGACATTTCTATACATCTTGTGCTCTCCATGATGTCTCACTGCATGAGTAACATCGAGTTTCCGCAAGGCATTTTGGGAAGAGAGAGAGAGAAGCCAAACTACTTAACCTACCTAGTGCTTCGGGGCTCCAATGCCAATCTTCAGATACGGGGCACTAGGTCGCCTTTCTAGGTCATCTTCAGAAGTCATACGAAATCACTGCTACAACATTCTACCAGTTAGAAGCGAGCCACAGCCTCCCCAGATTAAATCGATAAGACCTGGACTTTACTTGGAAGGAAAAGTCCTAGTATTGTATATGAACAGGCAGAATAGAGGATAGAGATGTGGCCATCGTCACAAGTACAGTGTCATAGTGTAGACAGCCCATCCTCTCTGTCTTACAGCCAAACTATCCTCATTTTACACACACACACACACACACACACACACACACCAATTCCATTCCTTTCAGCAATAGTCTAGAGCCTGGTGCTCATTGTCTAGAGCCCAGCTGCTCTCCTTAGGTATGTTACCTTACATGAAGCATCTGAGGACCATCCCTCTTGGTCTAAATTCTTATAAACCAAAGAGACATATGACCTGCCTCTCACATACTCATGACATAATAGATAAACATAGGTTAATCACAAGAGGCCTTTCCAGTGGGGGAAAAGCAAATAAAAGTATAGTCGGCTCCTGGCGGGCTTTGGTCTATCTTGTTTCCAGTTCTGTGTTTTGGGTTCAATTCTCACCTTGAGTCTTGTTCTCCATGGTTCTTAGCTCTGCCCTCTGGGAGTCCTTTCCCCTTTGAATAACCTTCCCTTTGTGATAATGAGTGATTCATGTATAACACTGAGTAACTTTTCAATTTGCTTCCTACCTGGAGCAGTCTCATTGCCCAGGGGCCTCTCTGCCTGGAGCATTTGCCTTAGATCCTTTTAGCTTCAAACTGACAATGTTCCTCAGAGAAGATGTGACAAAACTTAGTGGGCTTTCTATGAATCTTACTAGATTTTCTTCTCATGAACAAAAGCTATCCTTAAGAGAATCCTTTCTATACCCTGAGTTCCCTATAATGCTGACGGTCGACATTATGGGCCCTTATTAGATACTTAGAAGCCCTGTAACATTTAACAGAGAGACTGCATGTTCTGAGGTCCTCAGAAAGTCTTTTATAGTTTCCAATAGTCTGTGAGGTCTCCCTGGAGATCCGGTGGATTTTGTAGTCTCACCATAGATTTTTATCTTGAGCTTAAGAGTCTTCTGTGTTTGCCATCTGGGAGGCAGGAAGGGACCAAAAGTCCTATTGCACAAGAGGCAAGTGTGCTGCCTTCTCTGGCCTAGCTAAAGGGAGAGTTTTTTAAAACTCATGTTCAAAGTCACAAGCCTGTCTAGATTTAATGAGATGGGAAATAGTCTGCACTCTATGATGGGAAATGAAAGACTTCAGGAGATATGGTATGGAAAATTACTGGAGTCATCTTTGGAAAATGCTAATAATCAATGTAATTATCAAATAATCACTGCAACATGAGAAAGTGTTTTTAAACAGACACCAATATTTAAATGGGCACCAGTTTACTGGGGAAAGCTATATTTTTATCCTTAAAAGTATTCTTTGTCTAAAACATTTCTGGAGCCTAGCTTTGGCATTGCCTTGGAAAAGCAGAAGAGATTCATGATGGCTGAAAACTTCTGTGCCACCGTGATAATTGTCGAGAATGAGCAATGTTATGCTATTTAATTCTCTTTATCTTGAATATTCTTTGAATTCAGTTTCTTGCTTTGACTCATTTTGGGGGGAGGGGGTGCTTCTTTGATCCCAGGAAGCAGAACACTGGACAGTTTTTCTTCGATGAGATTCTTCTGGTACAATTAACCTTGCAATTGAAAACACAACAAAATTCGTTCTTTTAACCTCTCAGAATTTCTGTTCATCTATAAAGTGAAACAAAGTAATGTATAGTGGTGGTCAAACGTGGCTTAGGTAAGTAGGCAGGTAAACCTTCATCAGAACCTTCAGTGTGGAGCTGGAAAGAGGATAATCCACAGAATGCCTATCACATAGCATAGATCAACACTCACCATGCCCTCAGAAAAAGCTGGGTGTGGTGGGATATACCTGTAATCTTAGGAGCCTAGTGACTTGCTGGTCTTGCTGAATCAGTGAGTATCAAGTTCAGTGTCTCAGGAAGAAAAGTTGGAATGTAATAGAGCAGAAACACAGCATGCCTCTAACCTCCATAAGCACATGCATGCACGTGTATATTAACATATACACGTTTCTAACACATATGTGGTCACAAAAAATAACAACGTGTCTTGGGTCTGTCTTTCATTCCAGAGCTGGACTAGGATCTTAGGAGGACAGACTTCCTGGATGAGCTGTGATTAATGAGCCGTGTAACTTCCTCAAAACCTTTACTCCACTTGACTCTGCTGAAATAAGGAGACACTGGATTGTCATCAGAAAATATTCGTTGAGTATATTTTATTCATGAGGCCTCCTTGTACAGTTGAGTGGTGACGGGATTTTAATAATGGCTCAGCTCACATGGGAGAATGGCACAGACTTGAACCTTGCAGTTTACCTGCAAAGACATTTCTAGGATTACTGGCTGTGAGTTGCGCTCCCCAGTAACTTCCTTCAGAGGGTCCCTGCTACTGACTTGCTGGATCAGGATTCTGCTTCCCAGCAAAATCTGCTGCTAGATTCTTGTGCTTTCCATCTCTTACACCTTCCAGCATCCCACCACACCTAGGCGAAGTGAATGGAAGGGCAGCTTGCTCATAGGAAAGAGCTGTACTCAGCTGAGTTGCTTTAAGGCTCTAAAAGGAAAGTGCGTGACTAATATATTTTTCAGATTACATTTAATTCTTACTGGTTATTTTATTTATCTGCATTTCAAATGTTATCCCCCTTCTCAGTTTCTCTTCCACCATTCCCCTATCCCCATCAGCCCCCCCTACCCAGCTTCTATGAGGGTGTTCCCCTACCCACCCACTCCTGCTTCACCACCCTATGCTAAGGAATCTAAAGCAGCATTTCATGTGGGCCTTTCGTTTCTGTTTTGTTTTTTCATGCCGTCAAAGTCTTCACCTGGAGTTGTTATTCTATCTGCAGCAGGTTATGGCGTATGACTGAAGTCACACATAAGCAAGTGAGGATACAGCGTGTCTCCGAGGCCATAACTGAGTCACAAAAGAAAAGATTTTCTATTAAGCAAAACACAGAAGTTCAAGAGTTTATTTTTATACAGAAAGTGGTTTGATAACTCACGGTTTCACCTGTCTTCCTCTGCTGTGCTTGAGAGGATTTGAAATGCACATGTACAAACTCTGTCCTTTGAAATATTGTTTTAGGCACAATTTCTTGGGTTAATTCAGTGTGACAATATTCCACACTGTAGTTATTGATTTTCATAGCCTCTTTCGATCCTAACACTTTAGGGTTTAAAGCAATGGCTCTCAACCCATAAATTATAACCTCTTTGGGGGGGTCAAACCACCCTTTTACAGGGGTCACCAAAGACCACCAGAAAACACATATATTTACATTCTGATCTATAACAGTAGCAATGTGGGAGAAGGACCAGGGATGGGGGTGGTGGTGATAGATGACAGAGTCACATGATGAATCCTGGGACTCAAACTCCAGAGACCCCCAGCATCAAGATGCAGATCTGATCTTATTGCACAGCTCATAGGCGTACATACTGTATGTGAGCCAACCCCAAGCCCCTAGATCTTCAAGCAAGTACGTTTTGCCATACCATCACCATGCCCCAATGAAAGCCCTGCCTGATGAGGTAACTCAGAAGGAGTGAAGGGAGAGCACCATCATCTGTTAGGACTCCCTTCACTCCTTCTGAGTTACCTCAGAAGGAGTTTCAGCATCCCTGAAAGCTGAGCTCAGAACTGCTAGGTTCTAGATGTCTGTCAGTAACCACGGGAGTATACGCTAGTGGTCCTCAATGGAGGAAAGTTTGCCCTTTCCCTCAGCAGCACCATCATCTGTTAGGACTCCCATGAAGACTGGAGAAGCAGCCACCGCCCTGGACTTTCATTCCTTTTTGCTGGTGTTGGGGAGCCTTCTTAGATCTCATGTCCAGAATGGCAGATAAGTACTCTTTGAGGAGTCTCGGGACCTGTGGTGCCTCGCTCTCCATCCCACTTTTTCCTTTACAAGGTTGACCTCTACATCCCCCACATAGCAAAACTACAGTTATGAAGTAGAAACAAAATAAAGATGTGGCTGGGGGTCACCACAACATGAGGGACTATATTAAAGGGTTATAGCATTAGGAAGGTTGAGAACCACTGGTTTAGAAGAAGGAAGAAGTTACTCCTCTTAGAATTAGAGCTTTGGACATACAATTCTTCTTGCTCATATCTCCCCAATCTGTACTTTCCCTTGAGTGCAGGAAGCAGCATTACTCCTTTTTTAAATAGTTGTAAATTAAATCAATTAAGTCCAGAGTTTCCCTAGTTGCAATGGAAAAATCATTATATTTAGACCTTAGGAAATTTACTATTACTTTGTTGTTGCTTTCAGTTATTTTAGAGGTTTAGTCCCTGTCAATCTTTGTCAAACAATCCAATTATAAGTCTGGTTAGTCATTACTTAGATTGGGGTCCAAAAATGTATATTTGGGATTTATGATACCAGCAGTGATAATTTTTACAGCTTGTCACCAAGTGTCATAACTACCCTCTTTATATTACAGACACACAAGTATCAACATTTCT
Source organism: Mus pahari (assembly GCF_900095145.1). Classification (NCBI taxonomy): domain Eukaryota; kingdom Metazoa; phylum Chordata; class Mammalia; order Rodentia; family Muridae; genus Mus; species Mus pahari. Next base: position 84,586,905 of record NC_034598.1, on the reverse strand, counting down.
AAGATAAAGAAAACAAATAACGTTCTAAGTCAATAACAATATGATAGCATCCCTGAAAGCTGAACTCAGAACTGCTAGGTTCTAGATGTCTGTCAGTAACCACAGGGGTATACGCCAGTGGTCCTCAATGGAGGAAAGTTTGCCCTTTCCCTCAGCAGACACTAGGGAGTTTGCTATTGGTATGCAGAGATGGAGAGCACTTTATAGTATAAGGACATTCCTTCCTGTAAAGAGCTACCTGTCAGGAATGAGCATAGCACCAACTCTAAGAGAACCTGGACTACTCCAATATATCAAGAACAAGAATCTAAGCCAAAGTTTTATTGCATTCACATCAAAAATGCACAAGTAACAAAGTTTAAAGAGCCTCTGTGACTTTAAGAACTCTCTTTAAATAATTACATCTATTAGTGTGTGTGTGTGTGTGTGTGTGTGTGTGTGTGTGTGTGTGTGTGTGTGTGTGTAAGCATGCAAGCCATTGCATCATGTGGTTGTCAGGGAGCAAGGTCAGGTCATCACATTTGACAGGAGCTGCCTTCATCTACTGAGCCATCTTGGCAGCCAGGAATCCATGTCTTTTAAGATGCATGATGTAAGTGCATCTGTTGCTATAAATTTTTTCACCTATAAAATTATTATTCTTTTATTTATGTGTTTTCTAGGATGTTCCTTACTTACATAAACCATATAATAATTTCTAGATAGTCCATCAAACGGTCTCTGTTAGTACATTCTTCAACTTGAAACACTGTGGCCCACATGGAAGTTATCCAAACTGAAAGACTATAAGGAATTGTCATCATCACGGTGTGATATAATGTTGTCAAGTCGCTGCCATTTCTCCTAGCAAGAGTTTTGATGAAGTAACAGTCAGTGTTGATTCATATTCTGACTTAGTCTTGTTCCAAGATTGGCTAGAGTTCCGCACCATTTCCAGGTAAACAACTCCTCCACAATTTTGTTAAAAACTCTTTGATGCTTAACCCAATGCACCTTTTATCAAATTTAGTCATTTCATTATGTTTTATTTTTATAACTTCTCCAGATCACTAAAGAAACCTAGTTTCTTGATCAGAAGTATTATTTCTGGTTGTAACACCAACAGGATTTTAAAAATAAAAAGATTCAAAACTAGTAGCTTGAACAAGTGGGGTATCTAAAGCAACCCATGAAACATGACCATAGAAATAAATAAGCATTGCACATTTCCAGTTGCTGTGGTACTTAAAAATCTACATCCCGTGATGGATCTGATTTGCCTGCAGTTCACCAAATCTCCCCTTTTAGCAATAGTAGGAACAGACCCTAACTGGGACTCTCACCCACCCAATGGATAGTTTCCCAAAGGAACCTCATGCTGCTGTCTTGGTGCAGAAGGATCCTTTGCAACTAATATCAGGAGATATCAACCACACTGCCATTTCTCTTCCACTCTGCTAAACGTCTCGAAAGTCTAAGAATGTTTCCAGTGCTTAAAATTGTCCTACTGAATCTTCTACTGGTCTTTGCTACCACCCAACTCATACAAGCTGATTCCTGCCTTTTCCGTATATTACCAATAGTTTGTTATCAGTGAGAAAACCTAGTATAATCTCTAGACAAACAGTATATGTAAAAGTAGCAAAAATTAGGGTGAATGTATGCTTGCACATTTGGCTATTTTAACAGATTATTGTTTAAAACAAATTTTGTTTTATGGTATCTCAAAGTCCATTGCTACACTCATAAGATATATAGTTGTTTTCATATATTATTATTATTATTATTATTATTATTATTATTATTATTATTACATCCCAGAAACTGCAGGGTTATAAAAAAAGTGCAACTAAATATAATGTAGAAGGTGAACATTATATAGAAATGCATCCATTCAAATACTGCAACAGACTGTCCTATTTAAATTCAAATAATTTCTAAGATGGGAAACACAAAAGGCATCATAACACATCTGAAACCTGACAGTGGTGTCAGAGTATGAATGTAGAAAGATAAAACACTCGACATCCTGCGTTTTAGTGATATCAGCTTAGAAAGAATCAGAAATTAATGAATATAAAGTAATGGTTGTGTAGTAAATGCATATTTGGAGGACTCAGGCAGGAAGTGGGGAATAAAATCAATGTGTAGTTTATCATATGTGATAGAACCCTGCCTAACAATATTATTTATGATTGGAAATGGGGATGGAAAAACCATCTAAACCACTATTTATGAAGAAAGGAATTTTGAAAAGCAATGATAATGAAGCATTTTCTCTTCCAAAAAGTCTTATTCTTCCCCAAATCACTACCAGCTGCAGTATATTCTGACTAATTACAAGTGAATCATAAGGAACACAGCATGACAGGAGCCCTAAGTGCTATCAGTATGGTGCGTGTTGATTTTAAACCCTGGTGTTCTATGTAATTCACATCTTATTCACACTTGGGTCATTAATTTCTAGAAGACTTTATTTTTTAGAGAAGTTTTAGTCTCATAGCAAAGTTGAATATAAGATTGCCATCATCTCATGTACCCTATCCCATGCACATAAATAGTCTCCTCCCCCCCTCCCCAATGTCTGTATCCTTTCCCAGTGAGGCATGGTTGGTTGCTAAAAGTGATGAACCTACACAAGCTCCATTAGCAGTTAAAGTCCACAATATATCCTGGGATTCCTGTTTTAGACTCTGTTCATTTGTGAAAATGTTTAAGAGCCCGGATCATCTTTATATTATCCTCCTGAACACTTTTAATGTTCCCTTTCAATGCCCCCAAAGTGAATTGTGCATCACTTATTACCACGGTTAGCATTAACTGTCAGCTTGACACAATCTAGAGTCTTCTGGGATTTGGGCCTTTTGGTTTGCTTGCTAGGGGGTTGTTTGATGCCATAAATAATGTAGGAAGACCTATCTTGACTAAGAGCAGTCTAATCCCTTATCAAGAGATCCTTGGATGTAGAGGATGGAAAAGGTGGGTGAGCCCCAGGGAACAGTTGTTGTTCTCTGATGACTGTAGTGCAGTGTGACCAGATAGATACTTCATGCTCCTACTGCTTGTCTTCCTCACTGTGGAGGCCTGTATCTCCAACTATGAACCCAAATAAGCCCTTTCTTCTTTAGGCTATTGCCAGGATGTTTTAGCAGGACATTTTATGACAATAACAGGAAAAGAAACTAAAACACCCATGTCATCATTTTCATAGAATTCCTACTAGGATTGATTTGAGTCACTTACTACAGTAACTACATGTCTTCAGCACTGGGCCAAATTTTAGTAAATGGTACAGGTTATTGGCTCAAATGCCACTTGTGAATGGTATATTGTTATATAGTTACGGGATTTGTGTTTGCATTTATCAGCAGAAAGAGAAAAAAATTATCAGACAAATTTTCAGAAAGCAAGTTGACAAAAAAATGACTCTTCTTTACCTATAGAATTGTAAGACTGAAGTTTTGGACAAGTGCTTACCAGTGGAGAAATATATTGTGCTAGGTTTCTTTAGAGATGAAAGATGGAGAGTAATCTAGGATGGATAGATATATGAATGGGTGGGTAGGTAGATGGATTGTAGGGATGGATAGATGGATGGATGGGTGGGTGGGGATGGATAAATGGGTGGGTAGGTAGAAGGAGGGAGGGAGGTATGGATAGATAGGCAGATAATTTCAATGAATTGTTTCATTGGATGATTAATGAAACTGTGGGAGCTAGTAAGTTTGTGCCGTATGGGTCAGGCTAGGAGGCAGGAGATTCAGGGAAGACTCAGTGTTCATAGCAGAATTCCATTTTCCTGTGGGACTATAGCCTTTTCTCGCAGCTTTTTCTCTTAAGTCATTCTTTAGCTGATGACATAAGGCTCTTCGCCATCATTATGTGTAGTCTGTTATAATCCGGTCTAGTGACAGAATGTTTATCATTTCAAAAGTGCCATCAAACAAATACCTAGATTGGTGTTTGACCAAAACTATGTCGCATTTCACATATACACCAAGAGATATAAATGTACTTGCCTAGTAGATTAACTCGTTTATATTGTTGTTTTTGTTTGTTTTGTGCTTTGTTTTTGTTTTAAAGACAGGGTTGTTCTGTGTGGCCCTGGCTGTCTTGGAACTTCCTCTGTAGACCAGACTTGCCTTAAACTCAGAGATCCCCCTGCCTCTGCCTCCAGAGAGCTGAGATTAAAGGTGTGCACCACCACTGCCAGGCAGTTTATCTTATTCTTGATCTTTCCCTTTCTAAATACAACTCTTCTCTTGACTCTGACATCTGAAACTGTACATACACAAGGATCCTAGTGAGTAAGATGCTTTTCAACCTACTCTCCTCCCCATCGATGTATCATCAATGACTGGGTCTCCCTGTGAGATCAATCTTATGAGTAATTGTATGGAGACAACACAGTACAATGCTGAACAAATACCAGTGCTGTCTAAAAAAAGGATAACCAGATTTAAGGCCTGGAAAGCAATCTAAAGCTTCATTTATATGGCTAAGACATAGATTATGATGCACAACATCTAAGTATCATGAAGAGTGAGTGCACTAACCCATGAAAGAGATAATTCGACAAAGAATTTTATCCACCTTTACCTTGGCATCCAAAATCATGGCTATACCATACAAGTAAAGGTGGTACAAGAAGTTTTGTTGTCATTTAAAAAGTCTGTCTTTTCACCTGAAAGGACGAACTTTTCTAGTTTGTCTAAGTATGTGTAAGTCTCTACTTGAGCCTTAGAATTATCTATAGTCTATATTTGGCAATTGAAATTTTGCTGTATTTTCCCATCATCTATCTTATTTAATTATCCTTTATCTGTACACCTGTGTATTTTTGTTTGCACATTCATCCATTTATTCATCTGTCTCCTAAAATTGTTATTTTTTAGCTTTTGATACTATGCTTACATCATTTCTCCCTCCCTTTTCCTCCCTCTAAACCCTCCCATGTGCCCATCCTCTTTGAAATTCATGGCCCCCTTTTTCACTAATCGTTGTTACATATGTATATTATTCTAAGTACATAACTATAACCTGCTTAATATGCGTTCTGTTCCTTGTATGGGTATGTTATCAGAGCTGACCACTTGGTGTTAGATAATCAAGGAGTGTACTCTTCTCGTGGGAAGACTGTGTTTGCTAAGCACTCCTTGGTTGCCTGTGTTCTTTGTGTAAGGTTGAGCCCTCATGAGCTTTCCCTCATCCACATTAATGGGGTTCTGGTTTCCTTGTTCATGTTTAGACAGTCCTGTTGGATGTAGTTTCTGACATTCCCAGAAGATACAACCTTACAGCAAACTTCCTGTTCCTCTGGCTCTTAAAATCTTTTTTGTTCCTTCTTCTGTAATATTTACTTATCTTTTTGTAAAATAAAGATTTATTTTGTGTTTAATTGTATGTATCTTTATGTGTCTGTCTGTCTGTGTGTGTCTCTGTGTGTGTCTGTGTGTGTATATGCATGCGAACCCATAGTGTCCAGAAGAGGGCATCAAAATTCCCAGAGTTGGAGTTACACAGACTTGTGAGCTCTATGACCTGGATGCTGAGATACTGAACTCTGTTCCTCAACAAGAGCAAGTCTGGTTCTTAACAGCTGTAGCATCTCTGTCCTATGTATGTCCATCTTGTTTGCTTATTGGACAACTCGAAATATGATATTATAGAAAGAGGCTTATCTTAGCTTAATCATAATGCTTTTCGTGATTTAGAAAATTAATACCATTTGAACATGACCAGTAAGTGAAACAAAAATATTAGGTTCTCACTCTACGGCCTATGACCTCCCTCCCCAAAGGCTTTCTACCAAGTCTACAGAATCATACATTAATTTACTTCTATGGTGCGTACCTCAAATAGCTGTTGGCTACCCCATTAACAAGTCATGTATCATTGGACTAGAGGGTATGTCTTGCCTTGGCAGGTCATTATCATAGTTCATAGGATGCGCTGCTCAGACTGTTGATGCTTTTCTAACCCAGCAGCCTGCCTGGCTCCTTCTAACACTATAAAAGCTATCTAGTGAGTTCTCTAAAAAGTCCCAGAGACCCAGGGTGAGGGAGGATTCCAGGAGTCAATGCAGGTGACCTTAGCAGAAATGTCCAACAGTTGAGATATGGAACCTGAAGAGACCACCTCCAATAGTCAGACAGGACCTTGAGTGGAGGGATGGGGACACCAACCCACTCATAAAACTTTCAACCCCAAATTGGTCCTGTCTAAAAGAAATGCAGGGTCAAAGATGCAGCAGAGACTGAAGGAATGGCTAATCAGTGACTGTCCCATTTTGAGACTCATCCCATGGGCAGGCACCAATCTCTCACACTATTAATAAAACCAATTATGTGCACAGTTATGTGCAAGTAAGGGCTAAAGTGGTTTGTTTGCATTCCCAGATTGATGTGAAAGCCTCATGAATAACAAAAGGATGAAAGTCGGGCTTCCTCCATTATTCTATGGAAACTGAAGCTGAAGAGCAAATGAGGGTGTTGTGTGGCCTGAATGGGGAACTGATGGGTGGGCCCACTTTATGAAAGAGGTGCTAGACCGCATTGGTGTGGGTCTGCAGGCCAAGGCTTGCTCTTGGTGAGCTTTTATGGTAATGTTGCCTCTTCTGAAATGGAAAGTTTGTATTTAACTCTCAGCAGCATGTTGTCTCTATCACCTCCAAATTTTACCTTGTTAAAGGCTGTTTGCATTGTACACCATACTCATCCCTCTTGGCTTCAAGTCATTTGCAAATCATACAGTTTCATCTATAACCGATTAAGTCACTGACAAGATGATGAGCAAGGGGATTGAAACCTTTACTGAATCAATCTTATTGAGGTATTTGTTTCCAAGAGAAGGGACACTTTTTTTTCCTAATTTCTGTTTCCCCTTAACACACACACACACACACACCTTCCTGTCTCATTATTTTCTTACTTAAAGTGGATATTAGGAAATCTACTATACATCTATTTCCTAAGCACTTACATAGGCTACATAAAGGAAGGGTTCTTTTGTCTGCATTGCCCATCATAAGATGAGAGTAAATTCACTCAATCTTTGCAAAATACTTGATGATTTAAAACTATATTTATAACACTTTTCTAGGTTCTAATAATATTCAGACATCACTGAGATGTGTAATTTGATCCTAATGGAAATCATAATTATTTAATCTGATATCAACTTGCTTTGGCTATGTGTCTCACAATTTCCCTTAATTAAGCAATCAAATATGAGTAAAATAGCAAGGACATCTTGGGAGTTAATTATTCTTACACTCCTAGTCCCCTACTGGGATAAAATAGTCTTCTAAAGGTTACTTTTCACAGTAGAAAATATTTTAGAATTTTAAAAGAATTGAAACTAGTAAGATAAGACTATAAAAGTTATACTGAAGTTAGGTTAATTAATACATATTTAAAGACAAAATTTCAAGAGATTGAGCATGGTTTTACATAACTATAATTTCAGCACTCAGGAGGTGGAGTCAGGAGGATTACAAGTCTAAGGCTAGCCTAGTCTAAAAAGTGGGATCCTGGTTATCTGAAAAAAAATCTTTTATTTTCATTAATATTTGGTGTAGTATATAAGACCACAATTAAAGCCTCAAATTCCTAATTAATCTCTCCTTCTAAAAACTATTTAAGTTTGGATTTGATTCCTCACCATCAGCCTTATGAGTTTCAGGGACTCTTAACTTTCTTCCGTTCATTATAGCCTGCTTTAACATGAAGAATTCCAAATGTTTGTTTGTTGTTAGTTTTGTGAGCCAAAAGCTCTCTTTGTAGTTCTGGCTGTCCTGGAACTTGCCCTGCGCATCAGGCTGGTCTTGAACTCACAGAGATCTGCCTGCTTCCACCACCTAAGTGCTGAGACTAAAGGTGTACCACTGTGTCTGGCCCAAGAACTCAGATTCTTAACCATACTTCCTGGCCTATCATGTCACACCTTAGGCAGGGTCTATACCTGACTTTTCCTGTGAGATAACCTGGTAAACTTTTCCTGAGAGGATAACCTGGTAGATTTTTCAAATGATCATTGGATTAGATAATGTATGCTGTGCTGATGTATAGTAAAGTCACTCAGAAAGATTGTCAGGTATTAAGGGTTCATCCAATGCGGGAAATGATTATAACGTTTTATCGTTTTAATTTCTAAACATAGACAAAATTGCCAAAGTTATAATTGCCATAAAATGCCCTCAAAAATTGAACATATGTATAAATTTTAGCAGTATGCCATTTTGTTTCAGAAAACTATGTAGTCAGCTTTCTTTATGGGGCTTAGGGTCTTATTTACAGTGATGATCATTGCTGGATTTTTCTCCTAGCTATTATAGATTTATATTAATTTATAAGATGTTTAATTATTATATTCTCTTCAGAGAGTATATATATATATATATATATATATATATATACATATGTATATATGTATATATACATATATATACTCTATATGCATAAACATCTATCTATATGTATATATATACAGTATCAACATTTTTGATACCTAAAGGCTTTGAATTATTAGTACTTTATGTATGTTATATGTTAGTATAAGTACTTAGTCTTTTGCTTATTTACATGAGTGAAAAGGAAGGTAAGATACAGAATAGTTTTCAACTGCCCTCTGAAATTTAATGTATTCAGATGGTTACTATTTGTCCCACCCTCATGGTCTATTACAAAGCAAAAGCAAATTTCTAATTATCTCAATTGAAGATTTAGTGATTTTACAGATCTTAACGATACATTTCATCTAGGTAGAAAGCTTTATGCCGACATTCACATGCAGCCATTCAGACACAAAAACAGTTTGTCAAATTTTACCAAATTTTACTAAAGCAAGTTTTCAACCAAGATATAATGATGATGTATAGCTGTAGTAAGAACAGTACCAGGTGGTTGAATCGCAACTGCCCATCTGTCTGTTGACCTTTCGCCTTCACTAATTTTGAGAAATAGACTCAGAGAGAAGCATTTTCGGCTTCCCTAAGCGCACTTCCCCTCTTTGCAGTCTCTTCTTTTAGCTGATGCAGTATGCACATCAGAAGAAGAAAAGCCTTGATAATAAGGAGTCACTAATTAACGTGTTTTGGAATAAGACTTTCAAAAATAATGTCTTTCTGTTAGCTCCATCAAAAAGCACATCTAGTACTTGATTCATCGGCTTTTACTGTGACAAACCATGCACTCTCAGGGATGCTGATGAGGAAGGATATTTCTTACAGCCTTGCAAGTTAGGTTGACTCTACTGCATCACAATCAATTTATGCTGGTGTTCCGGTCAAGCCTGTTTTACATAGATCTTGTTTTCATTCAGAGATCCAGGTTTTAGGAAACTGCTCCATGGGATATGCTGTGCTTGTTCCGGAGGACAGAATCTCAAGAGAAGGAAGCATCCGATCCCTCTCTCAGGCACGCCTTGAATTACCTACAACACTTGTCCTCTCTAGACTATTGTACAGCCCAAAGAAAGTTACAAGGCTAATCCCCAAATCAGAGATGAAAGGATATGATTCATCCACAGGAACACTCTGCTAAAGGCTGAGACAAGTAATAAGAGCACATAATGGCACCCTTTATAATATATTACTTAGTAGAAGGCATTAGACCTCCAAAAATGCCAAGTCACGCTCAGGTCATTAGATCATTTCAGGTGAAAGATCAGCGTCATAGAAATTTTAGGACTTTTAGGGATAAAATGGTTTTAACAAGACTATAATCAATTGCTTCATTATTATCAGTTACTTCATTTTACAAGTGTGCCCTGAAAATATCGAATGAATGTTACCCATGATTAGATCCTGTTAGTGGAAAAGACAGATGTGAAGCCCTGCTTACCGTTCCCTACAACAAATACATTACTGTTTCCCACTGGTTAATTGAATATTCTAGAGTGGATGTTCTCTGAGAAGTTTAAAAAAAAAAACAGGTGAAAAATTCCAATACACTGTAGCAAAGCTAAAAAGGAGTTCCCTGGAGTTCTTTTCTCAGCCTGGAAATATTTAATGGTTCAAATTTAGTTCCACCAAAACTAGATGACCATTTAAAGTCAGTTAACTTAATGTTGTACAAGTAAAAATTGACACTTAAGCCAAACCTCTGAAAGAACAGAACAAGATTGGAAAACTACAGTTTGTATTTTCCATGAATATCAGGTTATATAAAATAAAAATTATTAAACATAGTTCACATTAGCATCAAGTACCATAGTGCCTGAACGATTATGAAGTAAATACATAAAACCCAGAAGGTCTGTTGATGATTTACTGGCATTGGAAGAGTTGGTTTTTTAGAGAGTGGATTTAGCCAAAATGCTCTATGATCCACATTGCTCATATTCATTTCAGAAAACAAGAAGTGTCTGTGTGAGGTCCTACTCAGTCCTTAGGATATGGAGGCAGTTGATGATTGGGTAGGGGAGGGAGAGCCATTTTCTTCACTGATCTAGTCTGGAATGTTGCTCATGCATCTCTGTAAATACCTCTTCACCCATGCTCCTGTAACCTGAATTAAACTCAGTTTGGTCACCAAAAGACACGGGAATAGAGCTAGCAAGAGAAGGGATTATTGGGACTTGGAGAAGAGAATAACAGAGAGTAATGGAGGGGGGAGAGTATGAACAAAATATACAATTTATATATGCATGAAAGTGCCATAATAAATTTTATCATGAATAATTAATATATGCTAATAAAACATTTGTAAAGGTGGTGACAACTTATGCCTATAATCAAGGATTGGCTTCTTCCTACTGTGGGAATGTTAGCACAGATGTAGCCCTAATAACCCTTGCCCTTCCTGAGGCCAAGGTCAGGTGTCATTAGTGTTGGAGTCAATTGTGCAGACCATGCCTATGGAGAGCCACCTGGAACACATTGGGATTTAATCCATCTAGATCCCAGCCTCATCAACAAGTACACATGGGTAACTGTCCTCAGCTTGTCCTCACCTCCCCCAAGCCCTGAGAGCATGACAAAATGTTTTGTAAAAAAAAAAAAAAAATAGGGACACTAAAATCATTTCCATTCTAATAAAAGATCCCAGGCACAGGAGGAAAAAAAGGGAAAAAAAAGTGTCTGTGTGAACACAAACAATATTTGCAGACTCTGTAAAATTGATTACATATGAAGAAATGTTTCTCTCTAATTTTAATCTCTCTTTTAACCCTAAAAATTATTTTCTAAGGACTTCAAGTTTCCTATAGAAGAATAACTACACCATTTTAAGTTTAATTTTTCACGTTGTTGGCATACTTAATTACAAACACCTTTTCAGTCTTTTAAAAAGTAATTATCCAAGACATCTGGTAAGCAAGCAATATACCCCAGAAAATGACGTGCAGTAGCTCGCCCACTTGGATAGCACTCCAGGCTAGGAACCTTTGGAAGAGAAATATATGGATACTGGACTCAGCATAAGCGTGAAGGATAAGTATAAGATGTAGAAGTATCAGAATTATCAGATTAGTTTGTGACCAATAACTGGATTATAAAGGAAATTCAGATAGAGATAGATAGATACATACATACATACATAGAAAGGATTTTCTTTATTTTTTACATATTTTATTAATTCTTTGTATGATGTATTTTTATCTTAGTCATCTCAGCTCTTTCGTATAGCCCCTTTCAGATCCACCCTCCTATCTCTCCACTCAACTCAACTCATATCCACTTTTATAAATAATCTATATGCTGTCCACACACTTATGGGTGTGGAGCCATCCACTGGAGCATGGTCTACAAACTCAGGACCATACCCTTCTAGTAAACCTGTTCTTTAGACAGAATCCATCAATGGTCAAGAACTTCATAGTTAAGGATGGGGGCTCCTGGGCCCCTTCTTGATCCATGCTAGAATGTTGGCTGGCTTGATCTTGTATAGACCTTATCAGGCAACCACAGCTGTTGTGTGTTCATACATGCATCATCGGTACTGCCATGTCCAGAAGATACTGTTTCACTGCAATCCTTCATGACTTCTGACTCTAGCTCTCTCCATCCTATCTTTTTGGGTGGTACTTGAGCTTTAGTGGGTTGACAAATGGTGTAGATGTTCCATATGTGGCTAAGCACTCTGTGAACACTTATTCTCTGCACACTGACCAGGTGTGAGTTTCTACATTAACCACAATCCACTGAACAAACTTTTCTAACAAGGTCTGAGAGCTTCACTGATGTATGGATATAGGAATACAAGTTGAGGGAACACTCTAATATTGTGCTTGTTTAACAAAATAATTATAGTAGGTTCATCCCTAGGGCCCATGAAATCCCCAACCATGGGTTCTTGGACAGATTTCTGAAGAACAAACACATGCAAGTACAAGGCATGTGTTTCTTCCTCTGGAGATGGTCTTAAATCCAATCAGAAAGCAGATTATTACCTCATAACCTTCATGCCACCTCTGTGCCCATCATTATTGTGGTTTACAGGTTTCACAGTTGAGCCAGACTACCCATAACTTTCCCCATCTGGTACTATTAGCAGAGAAGAATATTCTTGGCCAGTGCCACCTTGATTTTTCCATGTCCTGTGACTGAAGTGTGTGGCACTATCAGCAGTGGGTACCTTGAGCGGTAACGATAGCCAGTACTGGTTGGTATTCTTTTCAGGACATCATTGCTAGCAATTCAAGGAAAGACACCTGACAGCTGGCACTGGGCTTTTAATTTGGCAACCTATAGCTTCTAGAAGAAGCTTGGACTCCTGTGGAGGGGTAACTCTGATTAAACTACTTCATGTGAATATAAATATACATCTATACACTGTAGAAGCTTGCAGAATGGGTTTCCATACAGCTTTTCAAACGTTCTTAGTGTTCATTATCCCTCCCCCATCCTCCTCTGACTTACTCTCTATTCTTCTCCCTACTTAAACCTCTCTCTCAAGATAATTGGTGTTTAATTGTTAGCCTCTAAGACAAACCAGGAACTGAGATCACCAAAGCATCTTCAAAAGGATGAATGGATACGATATATTTAGAAAAGTTTGAAAATAACAGCTTCTCAGGACTGGGGGTTGGAGCAATGGTTCAGTGGTTAAGCGCACTTCCCAAGGACCAGAGTTTGGTTCCCAGAACCCAGGTCAAGTGTTTAATAAACATCTTTAACTCCAGCTTCAGGAATCAATGAATATTCTCATCTGGCTTCCACAGGCACCTAGATGGACATATGCATACATTTTTAGACACACACACACAAGCACATGCATACACACACATACACACATGAACACATGCACACACGCATGATGCACACAAAAACATGAATGCACACACAGGCATACACAAATAATAATTTTTAAAAGTTAAATTAAAACAACTTTATTTCATGAATGTCCTTCTGCATTTGCCTGGCTCATGCCCCTTTGTACCTCATACACTTTAGATCTTAGTTTTAGGTATTTTTTTTTTTCCTGGAATGGGCTCTTCCTCCAAGTCTGAGCTAAGACTAATGGCCACACAGGGCACTTTGAACTTGACTTAAGATAGCATTTCCATAATGAGGTTGCTTAACTAGTATGTCCCATGTACATTTAGGAACAACATCAATTCTCATGCATGCTAAGATAGTACTTCAACTCTGACCCGCAGCTTCAACCCTTGCTTTTTCAGATATTGTGTTCACCAAGTTCCTGGCTATATGTGGGTATCCCACGGATGTGTTGATTGAATAAAATGTAATGGAGCAGAATTCTCTTTCTTCCCTCCCCCATCCTTCTCTGACTTACTCTCTATTCTTCTCCCTACTTAAACCTCTCTCTCTCTCAAGATAATTGGTGTTTAATTGTTAGCCTCTAAGACAAACCAGGAACTGAGATTGCCAAAGCAACTTCAAAAGGATGAATGGATATGATATATATCCCTTCCTCCCTCTCTCTCCCTCCCCCCTTCCCTCTCTCTCTCCTTTTCCTTCCCTCCCCACTGTGTATGTGTGTGTGTGTGTGTGTGTGTGTGTGTGTGTGCGCGCGTGTGTGTGTGTGTGTGTGTGTGTGTCAGAGAGAGGGGGGAGGGAGAGGGAGAGAGGGAGAGGGAGGAGGGGAGAGGGAGAGAGAGGGAGAGAGAGGGATAGAGAGAGAGGGAGAGAGGGAGAGGGGGTGTATGCATTGTGGGAATTAGAAATGCTCCTGTAAGGTATTATTAAATTTACTATATTAAGAACTTCTGGAGTCTGTGGATGTGATGTCAGTTCTTGGGAAGCTGGAGAGGGAGAATTATGAGTTTGAATCCAGCCTGGACTATATAGCAAGAGCCTGTCTCAAAGTTAAAAATAAAACTGCTATGCAAGTAAAATTTAGAAACCCATTGAACTTAAGAGAATTCACAGACCTTACCAAATATGAACATGTAATGAATTAAACATATCATTTAAATTGTGGTTCTAGAAGAGTGTAGAAATGTATGGATTTTAATAGACTTAAAGAACTTTAACTCAATATAAAAGAATTAATAGTTTATAAAGTTTAAGCATATCAGAGGAAGAATAAATGATTGAACAAATAATATTAAGAATACTCAATAGGTTCAGAAAGTAAAATACATTCTATAAGATGAAGGAGCTAAGCTCTATTTTGACTTTCATATGGTACAAGATTTCTAATAAGACCACAGTTAATCACAAGGAAGGAACAAACTGCACTGTACTATAATTGTGAGAATACGGAGTGGCATCTGAAAATGAAAGGCAGCTACATTCAGCCATTTAGCAAGTAATTACTCATTTGGCTCCCAAGAGCAGATACCACATCTGTCAGTAGAAAATTGGTCAAGGAAGATGGACAATCTGAAAAATATATACAACTGGAAAAGCATGCTTCATTTACTAGTGAATGAAATACGAGCTGAAAGAACAATGCAGTTTCATGTATTATTAAAATGTGGGAGCCAGGCATGGTGGCGCACACCTTTAATCCCAGCACTCAGGAGGCAAAGGCAGGTGGATTTCTGAGTTCGAGGCCAGCCTGGTCTACAAAGTGAGTCCCAGGACAGCCAGGGCTACACAGAGAAACCCTGTCTCGAAAAACCAAAAAAAAAAAAAAAAAAAAAAAAAAAGGGGGGGGGGGAATTAACTTATGGCATCAAGTACCTAGTGTTGTTAGGCTAAGAAGAGCATTTTGTCCAGCACTGTGGTTAGAAAATGAATTCCTGTGTTCTGAAGTATGTTAAGATCTTTAAAGCATCAACAGTCTTCAAAATATTTGCTTAATAAGAAATTCTACACATAGGGGTTCATCCTGTCAATTAATTTACAATTAATTTACAATTAATTTACCTTAGATATGGAATGCTTTTAAGTTGTGTCTCTGTATTAGTCAGGGTTCTCTGGAGTCACCGAACTTATGAGTAGTCTCTTTATAGTCAGGGAATTTGTTGATGACTTATAGACTGTAGTCCAATTCCCAACAATGGTCAACAGCAGCTGTGAATGGAAGTTCAAGGATCTAGCAGTCGCTCAGTCCCACAGGGCAAGGTGGTGAAGAAGAGAAGAGAGCAAATCTTCCTTCTTCCAATGCCCTTATGTAGGTCTCCAGCAGAAGGTGTAGCCCAGATTAAAGGTGTGTGCCAGATGACCTTGAACTCAGAGATCTCCTTGTCTTAATCTTTTGGAATCCATAGCCCCCATGCCTCACAATCTCCATGCCAAGACCCAGGTCAGAAACTTGTATCTCCCAGCCTCCAGAATTAGGATCACTGGTGAGCCTTCCAATTCTGGATTGTAGTTCATTCCAGATATAGTCAAATTGACAACCAGGAATAGCCACTACAGGCTCCTTTGTCTACTGCTCAATACCATGGCCCCTCACATTCTAGGCAAGCAGGCTCCCACTGTGCCAAGCCCAACTCTCCATATAACTTTCTAAATAAACATTTAACTCCAATGGTGGGCGAAAGACCATGCTGGGCATTGAGCATGTGAGAGCATAGAAGGATTGGAACACTTACCTCTCAGGGGAACACACGAATCAGGTGACAGCTAATATTTAGCAACTTGAGTTTTAATGTACTTTCCATGTGGTTTTCCTACAGTAAAGTTTTTTCTTCTCAGCATGTAGAGGAGGAAGTTAGTATCATTATTTCATTGAAAACAGAGAAGGTTGGTGTTCTTTCTCAAGGTCATTTAGCCCATTGCATAATAATATTAATCATAGAGCAGGGATAGATATAATGCACAATATATAGTTTAAAGTATTAAAAAGTTGTCCAATAATAAAAA
The DNA here is from genome assembly GCF_900095145.1 of Mus pahari. Classification (NCBI taxonomy): domain Eukaryota; kingdom Metazoa; phylum Chordata; class Mammalia; order Rodentia; family Muridae; genus Mus; species Mus pahari. The sequence goes on along the minus strand of NC_034598.1, from coordinate 84,570,707 downwards.
AATTGAGAGAGATAAACTGTATTTAAATGAATGTTATCATCATAAAAATGAGCTTCTACAAAATTTTAATGTCATGGAAAATATGGTCTTACATAAATACATACACTGAATACAAATCTCAGCATATAAAACAAGTCCATTATTATTAAAATATTATGAATAAATATGTATGGTATATATAACTTATGTGTACATAAATATATTTATGTTTGCTTAACATTGGCATCTCTTACTGGATTCCAAGTTGATGAGGTAGTTCTTAGTCGATTTATCATTGAGCATTTACTCTCATAGACCTTAGACCTAGGAGATATTAGGTTAGGCTGTCTTAAATACGGTTTTTTCATATTTTCTTTTTTTATTAGATATTTTCGTTATTTACATTTCAAATGCTATCCTGAAAGTTCCCTATCCCCCCCCAGCCCTGTTCCCCTACCCACCCACTCCCACTTCTTNGCCCTGGTATTCTCCTGTACTGGGGCATATAAAGTTTGCAATACCAAGGGGCCTCTCTTCCCAAACCCAGACACTATTGCACATGCCAGCAAGATTTTGCTGAAGGGTCCCTGATATAGCTGTCTCATATGAGGCTATGCCAGTACCTGGCAAACACAGAAGTGGATGCTCACAGTCATGTATAGGATGGAACACAGGGCCCCTAATGGAGAAGCTAGAGAAGGTACCCAAGGAGCTGAAGGGGTCTGCAACCCTGTAGGTGGAACAACAATATGAACTGACCAGTACCCCCTGAGCTTGTGTCTCTAGCTGCATATGTAGCAGAAGATGGCCTAGTCGGCCATCATTGGGAGGAGAGGCCCCTTGGTTTTGCAAACTTTAAATAAGTTTTAATTAAGTGAATGAGTTAAAAGAAAAGTATAACGCTAGTCACTCCTATTCTGTGGTTTCAATTTTAATGGTTCAAAAATATTAAATGCAAATTTCTAGAAATCAACAAATTCAATGCTTTAAATTGTGCATGATACTGAGCAATACAATGAAATTCCATGTCACCCCACTCCCATCGTGCCCAGGATGTGAATCATCCTCTTCTACTGTATCCAAGCTGTGTGTGCTGTCTACCCGTGAGTCAGTCACTAACCTCCCAATTATTAACTCTCATAGATTAGCTAAGTGTCTGTTCAGCTAACCTCATAGAACAGCCTGGAGCTAGCTCACAGTGCCTACCTCCCTCACTTTACTTCATCTGATCATATCACATCATCATTTTAACATGCCCCATTATTGCAAGAAACAAGAAAGTAAAATGTAATAAGACACTTCTGAAAGAAGTATCACTTTCTCATTCATTACTGTATATTTTATGTGCTAGTCACAGTGTATTACTATAGTCTGGCTTTAACAGTATTCTGTTTTAGTAAGAGTTATTGTTGTTAGTATTTTACTGTGTTAAATCAATACACTGAACTTTATCATCATGGGTATGTATAGGAAAAATATTGATATAGGATTTGAGACAACCTGTGGTTTCAGGTATCTACCAGAGATATTAATATACCTTGTTCAGATAATAGGGGCTACTATACATCAAAATAGAGGCATTAACTTTCTCTAAGCCCTGATATTGTGACTTATTTTCTCTGTGATAATTTTTCAGTATTTGAAAAATTCTTCGCAATAAACATATATAGATTTAATTAACTCATATTTTTAAAGAATGAAACAGGTTCTAAAAGGGACGTATGTTTCAACAGAATTAGCATCCCTCTGCTTTAAATAGCAGAAGCATCAATCTGCTGGAAGAGAGGAAATTGGACCAGATGATACTCCAAGGTTCCTGCTATATATGTGTTACCTGGCATACCAGTTATCAATTTATAGTCTCTCAGCTGCAAATTTATACCCCGTTGCATGCTCTGCAAATATGGAGATGAGCCCTTTAAGATTTCCCTTTGCCAGGCTGAATAAAAGTTAGGCTTTGTTGATTGGAGGCAAGGAAGAAGGGATTTTCCTTTCTGGCTCTGCTATGCTATGAGAAGAGTTACTGGACCATCCTGTAGCCAGCAGTCTCCAATTTTCCCAGCAACCACCTTAGGAAGTTTCACATGGGGAGACTCCGGAAAGACACCTCCTTATAAATAGCTTTCCCTGGCACTGTAGCGAGTAGATCTTCAGCAAGTTTGAGAAGGCATGCCTTCATCAACTTCAGTGCCTTCCATTCCATGTGTCATGGCTACCTCTTCAGTCTGTAATAGCCTACTTCAGCTCCACTCAGGTGGAGACCAACTTCCTCGGCAATCTATTTTATTCCTAGGGTGGTGGCTGCTTCTCATAGCTGCCATTATCACATTTTAAAGAGTTCCCTTTTCTTCTTACTGACTAATCCCTCTGTGTTATAATCAGGTTACAGTTAACAATTCTCTTGGTGCTGGGGCTGAGGGTTGGAGTGGGTTGTGGGGTGTGTGGATAAGGTCTAACTATGTAGCTTTGGTTGGGCTAGAACTCACTATGAAGACCAAACTAGCCTTGAACTCACAGGAAATTCTTTCTCCTCTGCCTCCAAAGTGTTAACATTACAGGTGTGTGTCATCTTTATATAACAAATAGTTCCTGTTCAAATTACAATACTGTTACTGTGTGCAGCTTATGCCTCAATGCATCTGGACTTTATGAACCTCTACAATTTTATTATGCATTCCAGCCTTTAGGCAAGAAAAAGTAATGGCCAAAGTTAAAGTGATGCAAGGAGCGTGTTTGTCCCATAGGCCAAGAATCATAACTATTCAAATATGGAAAGGAGATGCAGGCTCCTAAAGTGTATAAAATTCCAAATAAATGTGTGGGTACACACTCTAAGCTTAGTAAATATCTCTTACGCAGGAATGGATGAAAGGTAGAGTATTAAGGAAAAATATTCCCTCCTCAATGGCAAATAGCACAAAAGCAGAGCTATTAGCAAACAAGATATGGGGTGGGGGCCAGAAGACAAAACCATGAATGTAAATGAGAAACGAAATCTGAGTCTCCACGCAGAGGCTACCAAATAGAAAATGAAGCCAGAAGAAATCAGCTCCTTGTTTTACTGGGCATAGCTGCTTAGCTAATTCTGAATATAATTTCTTCAAGTTAGTATAACTCACCTTTTCATTAAAGGACAATTCAAAATTGTTACACTAAATCTAAACCTATCCTAAGGAATAGTTTTGCCAAAAGCACAAAATTAATGCAGATCTGAAGTAATTGTTTAAGAGTCTTAACCTGGAGAAATTTGCACCAAAACTAAGGAACTAATTCTAGCAATTTCCCAACCTGCATTTACCAGTCATGAAGCCTGAAGCACATTTACCTTATTTAACAGGAGTCGGTGGGGATTTTTAGTGTTTTATTGGCTCATTCCTCACACTGCCTTGGTTTAAAATGGGGGAAATCAAAGAAATAGCTGTTTTCAAAGATCTTGAAATAAAACTAGAGCAAATTACATATTAACAATATTTAGCATATTATTTTGCAGTAGAGTAAGCAGTCAAGAAATACTCACTGCCAGACAGTTAGTTATTGGAAGTAATATAACAAAGGTCAGCTTGACCTTTAATTCCATTACGCCTTATTTATTTGTTCAAATGTCCTTGAACTTTTTGCTATGAGTCTCTGGTTTAGTTGTGGAAGGCACAATTATACCTTCCTAACTCAAAGATTGATTGAACTGCATACTTCTACTTGATGTGAAATGTTAACAACAACAACAACAACAATCTCCTGGATTTTTTTTTCTGACAATTGTCTTATCCCTCAGGGTTCCCATCTTTCTGCAGTTGGATATGCAGGCTAAGTCCACTATCTTTCTGTAGTTGATTATGCAACCTAAATCCACTGCGTAGCCTCTCTCACAGAAATATGGTGGATTCATAGGTTAGTACTCCAGGACCCAAGATCTTTTCAGTATTTCATGAGTTAGCTTTTTATCCTTATGGTGTGATAATAATGAGAAGTGTTTCTTTTGGATATTCATCCTAATTATAGCTAAATGTTTCATTGAAGGAATACTTATTGTATGCCATACACTGTACATACATCATCTCACTTCAGGCTCACCCTGGGGAACACTAAGTCATTGTGAAGTTCAATGTCACATTAAAAAAAAAAAAACGAAGCTGGGAGTGGTCGCGCACGCCTTTAATCCCAGCACACGGGAGGTGGAGGCAGGCGGATTTCTGAGTTCGAGGCCAGCCTGGTCTACAGAGTGAGTTCCAGGACAGGTAGGGCTACACAGAGAAACCCTGTCTCAAAAAAAAAAAAAAAACTCACAAACTCAGAACCCAGACTTTTCTTTGAAGTGCAGTTGTGGGCCTGGTAGAAGTGGTGAGATTTATTTAGAAGGAAGAGTAGGTTCTAGTGAGAAGGGCAAAACTACATCACAGATCTAATGAGAGCTGCTACGAGGAGCCAAAGAAGAGAACAGTGAGCCAGTCGTGTGTCCTCAAGTGAATGTTTGCTGTGTCGAGGAAATAGGAAGGACATAAGCTAAAGCCATAAGCAATGAGAAGAAGAAAGTGAAGGAAAAGTACTAACAATATTCAAAAGTTTGTAATGCTGAGTGCAAGGGATAGAAAGAAACTATACTGATCAGGTACCTAAGCTGTGCTCCGAGATCCTGGAGTGAAGGGGAAATGGGCCAAGAAAATAGAAAGCTTTAAAAACGCAGCAAGAGACTTAATGTGATTTGATATGACCCGAGTGACTTGTCTTCTGAGCATGCAGTGACGGAGCAAGAAGAGTGACAGCCATTTATTATGGGGCATCCAAATGCCAGGGTCTTCGTAGACACAGATACACTTACCTTACTCCAAAACTGATTAGGTGGGCATCATTTTGGTTTACAGATAAGGAAATTTATGGAAAAGAGTAAGGTTCCTGTTTGGCAATGAGTCAGCTTAAATTTAAATCAATTCTATAAACCGAGCTATGATGTAAAAACCTATCATTCAAATGACTGCATTGTGAAGAACATTCTAAAGAATTACTGAGACTTTTATTTGCATCATCAATTGTCACTAGAAGATTTGGGAGGTGGGAAAAGCTAGATATTTAGGAGAAATAGCTTTTTAATGTGCTGTAAAAAGCACAAGGAGCTAATGCACAAAAATCAATCTCTGGGGCTGGTGAGATGACTCAGTGGGTAAGAGCACCCAACTGCTCTTCCAAAGGTCCGGAGTTCAAATCCCAGCAACCACATGGTGGCTCATAACCATCCGTAACAAGATCTGACGCCCTCTTCTGGAGTGTCTGAAGATAGCTACAGTGTACTTACATATAATAATAAATAAATAAATAAATAAATAAATAAATAATCAATCTCTGCATACTTGATATTTTTAGAAGACTTATTAGTATATATTTGAGTGAGATAGGCAGATAGATATGAAAATACATGTGTCACAGTACATGTTGGAGGTCAAAGAACATTTTCAGGAGTCCTTTCTCCCCTACCATGGGATCCAGGGAACGAACTCAGGTCACCCAAGCTTGTGTGCCACCACACAGGCTCTATTTATTCTTTCAAGTGAATACTATCCCCAAAATATCCCTGGTTTCTTACAGCTGTGTCCTTTTATATTCTATGCAACACAGAATACCCAGGATTTTAGTTTACACAGAATATGGAATTGTCAGCTTAGAATTCAAGCCCATGTCCTATTTGATGTTAGAACTTATGTTCTGATATTACAAGTTGAAATACTAAATCTTTCCGTAGCTCTCAAAATAAAATTAAACATTAAAAATATTTACTGGTAAGTTCAGGAAGAATTGAAAACACTGCTTTTGAAAGTCTAGCTTTTAATTATTAAACATTCGCAAGATGGTCAATTATTTACTATGTAATGAAAACGGACCCTGCTTCAGAAAACTGTAAATTTTTTGGTAAATATACATTTTTTAATTCTGTGTGCATTGGTGTTTTGTCTGGACGTATGTCTGTGTGAGGGTGTCAGATCCTCTGAGTTACAGACTGTTGTGAGCTGCCACATGGGTGTTGGGAATTGAACAAGGCTCCTCAGGAAGAGCAACCAGTACTCTGAAACACTGAGCCATCTCTCTAGGCCCCAAGAAAGTTGTCTTAATACCCGAGAGACTCATTTTACAACCCTGCTCCTTAAGAAGGGGATACTTGCAGGACCTGTCTTCTTCCCTTGTGGGAATGGTCTTCATTTACCAGTGTTGTCTTCACTTATGGTCTCTCTGCAGGCTTACAAGTTAGAGATCATCAGAATTTTTCCAGATGCTTGTTTTTATAGATGTTGAAATGGGAATGCTACATTTCCTTGAGGCTTTGATGATTCATTCATAAGGAACACCATAAGGGGAGACATTAATTCTGAAATAAAATGAGATTTCTTTGGAGAAAGAAAGACATGAGAGATGTGGTTCACGCTGTTAGGTTCGGAACAATAGTTATAATGAGAGACCAGAAACAAAGGCAGAACTCAATGACCACAGTCTAATGCATTCTGGAAGACATGGGTATGATCAATCCGCCTTTCTGTGTCTACTGACTGTGTGTGAATGTGAATTTCTCCGAATGCCACAGTTTCTTAAAGCTATTTAGTGATGCTTTCCTTTAAATCAAATCAGGTATTTATATGACTTAAAGTGCCAAAATTTTAGAATTCTTTGGGTGTGTGTGTGTGTGTGTGTGTGTGTGTGTGTGTGTACATATATTATGGCAGAATCCTATTTTACCAGGCTAGGAATTCACTTAGTACGGTGTTTGCGTTGCAGGCAAAGAACCTGGGTCTAATTTGCAGAACTCCAAGTTAAAACAAAACAAAACAAAAAACCAAACAACATCTACCAAGGACCAGCCTCTGCTTAGTTGGGGGTCCTGAGGAAGGAGTATTACAAACAGTGAAAGAAATGATGCAAAGTCAAATGATTGGGTGCATGCTGACAGCCATGTACTCTGCCTGAGATAACTCCCTAAGCAGCTCTCTGTAGATAGCTCTTGGCTCTGCAGTCTATTTGAGATAACTTTCTGCTGTTTCATTCTAGAAAATTTTCTAAAATCTCTCTGGATAGCTCATGGGTTTTTCTGACGAAAGTCAGAAAAGCTGCTATAAAATATTAGATTTTCTAGAAAAATTCTATAAGAGCTGTGCTCAGTTTCCAAGAAGTTCCCTCTAGGTAGCTGTTAGAAAATATTCTAAAAGAGCTATGTTAGCTCTCTAAGTCATTCTTGGTATTTCTGACCAAGTCAGAAATCCTGTTAGAAAACAAATTTCATAATCAGCCACCAAATCCAGACACAATTACATATGCCAGCAAGATTTTGATGACAGGACCCTGATATAGCTGTCTCTTGTTTCGTTTTGTTTTTAAAGATTTATTTTTTAGTATACATAAGTACATTGTAGCTGTCTTCAGACACACCAGAAGAGGGTGTCAGATCCCCTTACAGGTGGTTTTGAGCCACCATGTGGTTGCTGGGATTTGAACTCAGGACCTTTGGAAGAGCAGTCAGTGCTGTTACCTGCTGAGCCATCTCTCTCTTGTGAGGCTATGCCAGTGCCTGGCAAATACAGAAGTGGATGCTCACAGTCATCTATTGGATGGACATGGGGACCCCAATGGAGGAACTAGAGAAAGTACCCAAGGAGCTGAAGGGGTCTGCAACCCTATAGGTGGAACAACAATATGAACTAACCAGCACCCCCAGAGCT
>NC_034598.1:84509292-84562954 GCF_900095145.1 Mus pahari | reverse complement strand
AGGGAACTTTTGGGATAGCATTTGAAATATAAATAAAGAAAATATCTAATAAAAAATTGGAACAAAAGACAAAATAATTCCTGAAAAAAAGAAAGAAAACAGATTTCTAAAAGAATGATATATTCATTCTCCAGAGTTCTCTAGACAGCTCAGCATTTACTAGAGAAAAATTCTAAAAAAATAATTTCTGTCCACTCTCTCCTACTTCATCTCATGCAGACCAAACACCCAGTCTTTTATTTACATGTCAATTCATTCACTTAACCCAGGTTCTGTTTTGATTATCCCATTATTCCCATTTCATGACCTCAGCTCCCTGATTCTTAGAAAAAGACAGCAAGTACATTTTGTTTTTAACATGGCAAATGAATTCAGAGATCTGTCTGCTTTTGTAAGGACAAACAATAAATGTAGCTAGGTGGAATCCTGTCCTGAGATTACCATCATTTCCTTGCTTGAACCTAAATTCACTCTGTCCCAGGCTGACCTTGAACTCAGGAATCTGCCTGCCTTTGTATCTTTCTCACAAGCTGGCTCATAGTACAGCTGCATCTGTTCTTTTAGGTTCATGAATTCTTTCATAAAATTCACATTGCATCCTTATATTTGCATAGTTGAGAAATTATATATTTTTGAACTCATATTTTCAGTGTTCTTTCCCATAGCCTTAAGGGCTATCCTGAAGGTCACAGTGTTTACCCTTTTTGCTAAGAATATATATACAACATCACTTCCCAGGTTTATGCTATTTCTGATTATCATAGAGTCATTAACCTTGGCAGAGAAGACATTCACCTGAAGGAAGAAAAAAAAGTAAAATATACAAACAAGCCTTACACCTAGCAACCATCAACACTCATGGAGGGTCACACTGGGTTGGCTCTGTTCTAGGGTTAGGAAACCATGTAACACCATCCTTTCCAGGAACAATAACAGACCCCCAACCCTGAGTATGGTGCTACTTTCTTGTAATCCCAGCACTAGGGAGGAAGGGATAGTTGAGCCCCTGGTCCTCACTGGCCAGACAGTGTAATCTACTTGACTAATGAGAATCTTTATCTATTAAAAAAAATTAAAATTAAACGCCCAACTCAAAAAGATATGTGGAACCTTAGTAATGACATACAAAGTTGTCCTCTATCCACCATTATGTGTATGCACATGCGCCAACCCACACACAAATAAATTTAAAAATGAACTAGAAAATCTTGTATCTTTCACCTATAGAAGAAACATTTTTGTAAATTTCCATTATGTAAACTTGTGTTGTAGTTTCCATGAGGGTGGTTTCCATGGTGTTATATTCTGCCTGAGATGTGGATCTCTTCATTTGACTCTATCACAGAAGTCAGGGTTTTATTAATTTTAGTAATTTGGTGTTGATTTTTAAGTCATGGTATTTATTCTTTTTGAAACAATATTTTCTCTTGAATGTTCATAATAAACATTTTCATTGTTTAAAATAATCACATAGCCTAAAACTTGCAATGTTAATATTTTAAAGTGCACAATTCAGACTTTTAGTATCTATTAAAACATTGCATACCATCATTACTATATATCTCTAGATAGTGATCTCTTATATTCATCTGATATATTAGTCTGTTGGCTTACAGTGCCACTTGAGTTCTCTGATTTGTATAACCTTGCATTGTTTTATTCTATCCTGTCTCAGTTTTATTTGCTTCTGCTGTGATAAAGTATATAGACAAAAGTAACTTAGAGAATGGGTTTATTTTAGACCACATCCATCACTGTAGGAAGTCAAGGATACAGAAAAATGAAGCAGCCAGTCATATCCACAGCCAAGAACAGAGGAAGATGGAATACATTCATGTTTGTGCTCAGCTTGCCTTCTCTAGTCATACAGTTCAGAATCCCTGCCTGGGGAATGGTACCACAGTGGGCAAAACTTCCAGACTCAGTGGACCTAATCAAGACAATCCCACATAGGTATGCCCACAGCTCAACCTGATCTAGACATGAGACTCTCTTCCCTGGTGATTCTAGATTATGGCTTTTAAATGTGTTTCATACATTTTGGAACCTCATTATTGTTTGCAGCTATGTTTATAATTGTTACGCCTTGATAGATGGGCCCTTGGAGCAATATACACTGTTTTTGACTTTTCCAACAAATTTTGACTTACTGTATTTCATCTGATGTGAGCAGAGCCATACCAGCTCTTGGATGGTGTTTGCATAGCATATCTTTTTCCATCCTTAAAATGTATGCTTGTGTTTAGATTTGAAGTTGGGTTTAGGTAGACAGCATATAATTGGATCTTTTTAAAAACTACTTTACAATTATCTCTCTTTTAATTGGAGGGTATAACTTATTTATAGGTAATACATCTGCTGATAAGAAAGAGCTTATTTGCTTTCTGTGTCTTACACCCCTTTCTTAATTCCCTCCTCTATTATATTTTTATATTTGTTTCCTCATAATCAAATTTAATTTGACTCTTTCAGTTGATTTAAATTTTCTTCTTGTTAATTTTTGTTCCATTTTTACCTTTTTTTAAAAGTAGGTATCATGGAAATTACTAATAAACTTTGAATTTATAAGGAATCTTGTTTGAATCCGAACCAACCAGTTTTAATTGTATAAAGAATCTGTATAAATGCATCCCTCTGTGGTACTGTCCCAAATTTTATCCCTGTATATTATGTATCCACCAATGTAGGTTTATAATTATTGCTTTGTCAATTTTTCTTCAATTTTGGGAGGGAAGGAAGAGAAATTAAGAGCTAAAATCAACAATACTGGTTTGTATTCACCTATGTTCAGTGGTGTTTTTAGTTTAGTTAATCATCTAGAAAACCCAGAGTTAAGAATTCTTTAACAGCTTGTCATGTTCCTTTACCCCCACCCTTGTGAATAAATATATTTTCTTCAATTTTCAAATAACTAATAACTCTTTTTAAAAATTGACATCATTAAGGTTTAACTTCATTGATGATGTATACGTGGCACACACACATGCTGTGGTAGGCTTTTACTGTTGGTGTTTATGTGGGGCTGGCGCTGACTTAGCGACTTTTCAGAACTATTCTCCGAGCTGTTGTTTTTTGTCAAGTATGTCCGCTGGAATCTCTTCCACTCATGGGCTTATCAGGTAGTGATCTCGTGGAAGTTGTTGCACAAATGTGGGAGGTAAGACAAATTCTCCTGGTATTTGTAGCTGGGTTCTCTGGGCATTAGGGTTGGCACTGCACTGGCTGCTCTGGACCGAGCACAGCTCAGCCTTTGGCTTTAGTTTTTGTTTGCAGAGTCTGAGGTCAATTGAAGGGGGATGTTAGGGTCTTTGGTGGTCATTTCTGTTCATATGCCCTGTGCATAGGTTTGGCCATCTGAACATCTAGAAACTGTAAACTTTTCACAGCTCTTCCTTCCTGAGTATCTGACTCCCTAACCATTTCTCTCCAGTATTTTTGTTTCTTATTTTCCTCAATTATATGTGCTGTTATTTTTCTTTACCTTTTTTTGGCCAGGAATGGAGAGATGGATAGTGGGAAATGACCTCTAAAATCTCGCCTACTATGTTTCAGCCCTCATCTTTCATGATTGAACTTGTTTATTATAAACCTTTGTTGTTTTTTTTTCTGGAGTTTAAAAATAATAGCCTTTTGTTCTTCTATTTTTAGGATGTTAGACCTTCTAGTTTCCATGTAGAGGGACATGATATTATAGCTCCTGGTTTCTTTCACCACCTCTGATCTCTTTGTACACATCTTATTAAGTTGGATTTTGNACATTTATGACTCCTGATCTTCAGATGTCTCATGCCTAACTACTTAAGGAATACACTCTCTGTAAATTATAACTATGTATATATATATATATATATATATATATATATATATATATATATATATNTGTAAATTATAACTATGTATATATATATATATATTTCTCTCTCTCTCTCTCTCTCTCTCTCTCTCTCTCTCTCTCTCTCTCTCTCTCTCTGTGTGTGTGTGTGTATGCATGCACTTGTATGTGAAAATGTAAAGCTAAGGTCTCAAAGTACTTATGTAATTCATGATATCCTAAACAACATTGTAGAGATTATATTGAAGCAAGCATAGCAGTGCAAGTGAATAGATTGAATACCTTAGAAAGGAAATTAAAATTGCGTTATATAACATATGGGTGTCTAAGAGTGATCCAAATATAGCAGGAACCCAGACAAAGGGAAATTATATTTTATGAAAAACATAAATTTATTTTCAATAAAAATAAATTTTTAAAATGTTAAGAGCCCAACTTTATAAACCTTTTGTAACTCTTAAGGCGCTCATACCCAGAAACAATTTAAACTGGTACAAAAGAAGCTTAAAAGCAAATATGAACTTAATTTTAGGAAGGTTATCCATGCACACAGACATTTTAAGAGGAACATCTTGTCAGGCCTAGCCTTGGTCCAACCCCAGAATTGAGTTCAGCTCTGCAGGTGATGAAGCTTTTTTTTTAAAATAGTCCACATATACTTTTAAAGGATTTGCGTTTCTGAATGAAAATGAAAAGTGACCTACTTCCTTGCTGTTCTCCGTGTTCTTCCCCATCTCCACCTTAGGAACCCACGGTCACTATTCTCACTGCCTCTGTGCAACCCACACCCTCTGCTGGTTTGCCCTTTGTAAAGGTTCATTCTTCCTCTTTAAGATGAGGGGTTTGAACGGAAATAACCCATCTCTCAAACTCTTTTTATTCTTTAGGTTATATGGTTCTTTCTGACCCAGCTTGGAAGTTTTATAGATTCCCATTCTCTTCATCTATAGTTAGTATCTGGAACCTCTGTCTCATAAACCCTATGAACATTATTTTTCATGTCCTTCTGAACTGTCACATGGATTTCATTAACTCTTCTTAAACTCTTCTGTCCTCCTTATAGGACCACCACCTGACAGTATTATCCTGTTGTTGACTGTTCCTCTTGGCAGGGGCTAGAGAAAAGAGTTATGTCTCAGGTCTTTGTCTCTTGCCCAGTGAGTGATTGGCACAAGTACCTTTGCAAAAAAGGTGTGTTAGGATAATCTCATCTGAGTCCACAAATTGGTTCTGCTTGAGTTGCTTTTAAATGTGTTAGAATTCCGTGTTCTGGACACAGAACTTTCCAGGTTGTCATTTTCAGAGTTGGAAAGGACAGGGTCCATAACCACAGTCAACAAATGTCAAAAAAAAAAAAATAACTTCATCCGTTCTAAAACGATTAGCTTAAATGCTTTTCTTCTTTTTAAGCCATTTGAAATCTCCTGTGATTACCATGAGAAAATGCTGCCTATTTACGAGGTAATTATAAGGTTATAAAATTGACAACAAAATTAGTGTTCTTAGGTGGTTTTAAAAATCATGCTAGCACTTTCACAGCAGACTAGATAAATCTCTTTCTCGTTGCTAATAGTCTATTAAAACATTAATACATCCCAAATATAAAGAGCATGATCATATGCAAGTATTATTTGGTAAGAAAAATTTATTGTGGATGGAAAAAAATCACCTCTAAAGAAATTAGATAGGGGGTATGTGTGGTTTAGGGTGGGGGTTTTTCAGACAGAATCTTTAAAGCCAGTGGTAGCAAGAGATTATTTTTAATCACTCTATAAGTCATTAATAGCTAGGGTATAACAAAAGGAAATAAAAACATATGGCTATAAATGGGTTGTTTGTCAGAATCAAATGTTATAAGGTTTTTTTGATAGGGATCTAGCCTGTATCATTTTGGCCTCATTTTAATAAAGCATGCCTATAATTCTTAGAATTCATATATCCCCAAGAACCTCTTACCATGTGTCAACCATAACACAAGACAGGCGAAACCCTAGCACAAACACCTCGAGTCTCAGAATGTTCATTATGGGCCAAAATCCTGTGATGACCCATTGTCTTTATCCCTGAGGATGTATACTTATGCCTAGATTTATGACCTTTCACTCAAGCAGTACCCAATGAATCAGACATCTCTTCTAGCATGTGTGTCACCCGTTATTACTGCCCTTCCCCCACTCTTTTTGGTCTCTACCTTTGCTCAGTTGAACCAAGTTCTAAGGGATGGGAAGGGATTGAAAATGAGGTTGTGCAACATTTCAGACAATGGGTAGTGCTCTCAGAATGTCAGGTGGCAAGTATAGGTGTATCTTGCATTATTAGTTTTAAATCTAGATGCCTTGTTTTGGGGTTGTGAAGTGTCAGTTTGGTTCTCTAGCCCTCCCAAGATTGTGGGAGCTGCTTGACATCTTGATAATTATTTATTTTCCAGTAGTTAAAGGGGATCCTTTGGCTTTGCACAGTTAGACTGTAGAGATTCAATTTCAAATAATGTGTTAAAAGAGTTACTCTAGAAGGGGGGGGGGTCTGTCTTTTAGATCTAGACACAAAGGCTGTGGCAAGAGCGTGATGTTGTAGGGCTATGATTTTAGCACTCGGGAGACTGAGGCGTGAGGATGGGGAGTTTCAGGCCTGGACCAGGAAACTCTGGTCTGGAAAGAGAATGAGGAGCAATGAGGGAGGAAAGGAAAGTAGGAAAGGAGAAGAGCAGGGGAGAGAGAGGGAGACCACATCAGACAGAGACAAACAGTCAGTACAGTACTTGAAAAAAAATGAATGGTACTGTCTCTAAATTTGTATTAATACATTTCTCCAAATTCCTTAAGAAATATATTTCTTAACTGATAGGTTGATTTTGTGTGTGTGTGTGTGTGTGTGTGTGTGTGTGTGTGTGTGTTGTGTACATGCTCTTTCATTTCCATGTAACTTCCAAGTTGTGTTTAATTAATGCGTAATCTTTTACCTAATGACTCTTTTCAACTATAAACTAATCTCCATGAGACAGGAACAATGCAGATAACAATATCTGTAGATATATACTCACACACATAGATTGATAGATAGATAGATAGATAGATAGATAGATAGATAGATAGATAGATAGATAGACAGACAGAGAAATACAGATAGGTGTAAAGGCTATGATAAAATACCAGAAAAGACTATAAATGTTTAATCCAGTCGCAAATTTAAAAAATAATGTGTTGGATACACATAAAGTGTAAAATACACTACTAAATCATATTACAAGGAATGTTTTCCTCTTTATGTTTCTCTGCATTCTATTATTTCTGGGAAATTAACACAATTATTTAAAAACTTAAAAAGACAGGTTGTTTAGCTACTAAGACCTCTGCACTTGCATAGTGCATTTATTTTTATTTCTCAGGTGCTTTAATCTCATGGCAACTCTACATAGCATCACATAACAGGCTGACTGAAGGTAAGATGAGCCAGTAACTAGGAGATCTGGGACTTGAATAAAATTCCTTTGAGTCTGGATCTTGTATGTTCTTGTTTTACCACCACTGGACAATGTTTCATTGAGAATAGCTCTCTAAAAAATGAAATAACATTTGATTTTCAGAACCAAATATGAACTGTAGCCCAGCTTATACTATTGACTAGGTTTGCAATTTGGGGCAAGCTAATAAATTTTTTTTCAGTTAGTTTCAGAGTCTAAGATGAGGGTAGAAGATGACTCCATTACACATACTACAGTCTGAGATAAAGAGCAAGACCAGACACTATAGAGATGGTTAAGCTTTACAAACAGGTTAACATTTCAAAGTACCTAAAACAGAAATCAAGTCATATGGGACTGGGTCTAAGGACTTGGAGACTGATGTGAAGAATCATTTTCTGGGTAGAAACAGAAATAAAAATATCCAACAGAATGAGAACCAGATCCAGGTTAACTGTCAGGAGCAAGGGTCAGCGTGAAAGCAAGGTTCTGAAGGTGAAAATCCAGACGTACCCATAGGAGCCTCACCTTGAGGAGCAGAATTGGCGTAACCAACTCACAGGCTGATTCCTTCCGCATAATATTAGTTTTATGGAGCTATCTGCCAGGATTTTGGTTTTGTTTGTTTGCTTATTTGTTTGTTGTTTTTTGGTTTTTTTCAAGACAGGGTTTCTCTGTGTTGCCCTGGCTGTCCTGGAGGAACAGTTAAATGGAGAATATAAAAAGCTGATGCTTTCTGTGAGACACAGGACTCTGCTATCCATCCCTTGGACACTAAAAATTCTTAGGGAGCACACTTCTTAGACTTGAGACAGTTAGTGAAATTTCATTCTTGTAGCCTCACATCTTTCTCACCAACACTCAGCCTGAGAGAAACCTGTCTCACATCCCTTTTGAACTCACTCTGTAGACCAAGGATGGCCTCGAACTCAGAAATCCTCCTGCCTCTGCCTACCAAGTGCTGGGATTAAAGGCGTGCCCCACCACCACCCAGCTAGGATTTTGTTTTGCTTTGTTTCTCTAATCTTGAAGAGCTACCACAAGTAATAACTTTAAGAAGCTATTTATCAAAACCAGGAAGAAGTAAAACTACAGAAGCAAAAAGAAAACATAATTGAAATTCATATATATGCGCACTAAGTAGGTCTAACAGTATTGACTTCCAAGCAATAAAATTACAAAACTATTTTGACAACTCAGTAAAACTGTATGGAAATATCTCACACTATGAAGTGGGGGAATGGGAGTCTTTGAGACATTCTTATGGTAGTGTTCTCTAGGTCACGAGACTGTGAAGGAGTTAACAGTAAGGGAAGGATGACCTCTCATAAAAAGATAGTATATTGGTAAGCTTCATTTCATACCCAAATTTGCATGAATAACTACCCTCATGGGATAATTTCATAATCAGTCTACACATAAAGTGAAAAAGGATTGTGCCTTATGATGCCCACAAAATAAGCTCATTTCAAATAAGCTGGCCCTGAGGGTGTGGCCCAGCCATGCTGTGTGGTGGCATCAGGGAGTGAGAGATCTCCACCCCTCTCTTTTGCCCTCACCACCTGCAGCAGGCAGGGGAGCTGGCCCCAACGGGGTCAGGATGGCAGGAGAGCCGGCCCTGTCCCTCACCTGCCGCAGCACTTGGGTGAGCAGGCCCTGCATCACACCTGAGCAGCACAGTAGTGCTGACCCTGATGGCCAGAGATCGAGGCGAACCTGCCCCAAGGGCATGAGCATGGAAGAGCTGATCCCGTGACTTGTCTGCCATGTGGAAGCACTGGCAAGGGAGAAACACCCTCCCCCACCCTCCCCCTTGCCATCTACAGCAGGCAGGAGAGCTTGTCCTGCCCATCATCTGCTGTAGCACTCAGTAGAGCAGGCCCTATGCCTCCCACAGGCAGTATAGTAGAGCTGGTTCTGGACACGGAGGTTGTAGGTGAGCTGGCCCTGAGGGGATGGGCACAAGAGAGCTAGCCTTCCTTGTTGTCTGCTGAGTGGTGGTATGGACAAGAGAGAAATGCCCTCTTCCCTTCTCTTGTCCCTTGCCACCTGTGACAGATAGGAGAGCTGACCCTGGTATCAAGAGAGTGGAGGGACTGGTCATGTTCCTCACTGGCTGCAGCACTCAGAAGAGTGGGCCCGGTGCCTCACCTGGGCAGCAGAGTAGAGCTGGCCCTGGTTGTGGAGGGTGCTGGTGAGCTGACCTCAAGGGCATTGAGAGCAGGAGAGCTGGTGGGCTGACCAGCTCAGGTACCCCTCAGGCCCAGATCCAGGGCTTTGAATTGGCCCACCCCAACATCTAACCGTTGCATGAACTGCTGGAGTACATAAAGGGGCTGGTCCTACCCAACCGAAGCTGCAGGATCTCCATAAGACACAGGGCAGCAACGGGCTAGCTGAGAGGAGCCCCAGTGAGGATCCAGTATTGATGGAGTAGCAGAAGCCAGAGGCCTTGTACCAGACCGATGAGGCATTGCAATAGTTATTTGTAAGCAAAGAAGTGTGAATAAAAGGGGTATACCGTAGGATACACTGTGACACACTACAGTTTCTACAATGAGATTTTTTTGTTCCTCTGTGTGGGGGCAGAGGTTGGTTGCAAGGGTAGAGCGTAGGTATGAGGAGAGGGGGTGATGAGTAGGATTGGGGTACATGATGTGAAATTCACAAAGAACCAATAAAAAGTTAAAAAAAAATAAGCCAACTTCAATTTCTTATAGAGGTGAAAAATAGGTAGTTATTTCATAAATCAACAATACTGTTATCTTTTTTCCAACAATAAAGTCCATTTGAGGAAAATATATGGATACTGAGAGTTCATGTTTTTTCTAAGGTATAATATTTTGGTAGTACATATTTTCTGGATATGAAAATCTGAATTTGTTTATTATGTGTTTTACATAGATGTACACATACATTCCTCCGTCCTTGTTCTGTTCCATTCAGAATTGCTGGAGATATGAACACT
Organism: Mus pahari; assembly: GCF_900095145.1. NCBI lineage: Eukaryota > Metazoa > Chordata > Mammalia > Rodentia > Muridae > Mus > Mus pahari. The sequence goes on along the minus strand of NC_034598.1, from coordinate 84,552,694 downwards.
ATTGATCAGATATGATTTCCGTGTAGGTATTGTGTGGGCAGCTTCTATTCTGGGTGAGTACCTTCACAAAAATAAGAAGCTCGGATAACAATAGGTTTCCCTAAATGTGAAGATTGCAGCATGGTTGCTTCCATTTACTCCCTAGGCCTGTTGAATCTTGAATTAGAAAGAACACAGTCATACAATACCAGAAGGCAAACGATCACGTGGTGCGAATTGATGTACAGGAAACACATAATACAGTGCTGCTTCCTATTTTATCCAGATACATTTTTTTTTCCTTTAGAGGAGAAAATAGCCACTTTTTTGAGTTCTGTATCTTGGAAGTCAAGCCAAGCATGATGCTTGACCCAGAATTATAAATATTCTGCAATGTATGACTGAAACACTCGGAAGAGCTTTCTAAAGAAATTCTGGAGATGTCACCTGAAATGGAGTTTCATAGCTTCGAATCTCATAACAGCGAAGCCTGGCATCAGTTGAGGTAGGTGTGGCTCAGTGGTAGCGATACCCATCATACTGAGAATTAGAAATAGGGCTTCAATGTCCCTATGCCACCAAGAAGTCGGTGGTTCTAATAAAGGCAACGCACGGGGGTAGAAGGGGGTAAGGGTGAGAAAGGGGAGGTGGCTACCATAGAGGTCAATGAAGGCAATAATGATAGCATGCTTCCCTAGACAAATACTCAAGGTTGGAAAGCAACCGAAAGAGAGGACCAAAGGCCACCTCTATCCTGAGGTTCCTATTTTGGGTTTGAGTGTCCGTCTACCATTGAGAGAGGGACCTAGGGGCAGCAGGAAGATTTTTCCCTTGGTGACCCACGAACCTTAGGAGTGTCTTCCCCGGTGTGATTTGTGGCAAAGTGAGGCTATATTAGGATGTGGAAATAGAAGCATTTATAAAGATCTGATTTGTGTATAAAATTGCGCCACCCTGAAATGAGTAATGAAACTGTGCTTATAATTATGCACCTGCTCCTCGAATCTAGCCCTTAATTTCTATTCTTGGAGTCATCGGGTTCTATTACCCCCTTGCCTAAATGATTGCAGTAACCTTCTAACTGGCCACCTGCCTTCGGTCTCTTCTCAGTCAAATGCTTCCTCCTACTCCCCACCGCCTACTAAGCATGCACCATGGAAGCCAGCACCCTCTGTGATCTGTATCCAGAGCTGCATTTCTAGACACCATCGCTTCCTTCCAGGTACTTGAGGCTTCAGCCAAATTGGCTAATCACCATTCCCCAAACATCCTCCAGTGTGGTGTTTCTGAAATGCAGACAGGATCCCGTTATTGCCCTACTTAAAACTCTTCCCAACTTCCTTTTATTGCTCCATAGGAATCATCCAGAAGTCCTTGGTCTACAAACTCTCTACGCCTCGCTCCTGCCAAGTTCTTCCTCCTTATCTCTGACCACCAGACCCCAATCCACTGCTCTAAAAACCTAAACCCAGCCATCTGGAACTATTTTAAATTATTTGGACAGGTCAACCTGTTTCTTGCCCTTGGGGTTTAGTTAAAGCTTCCTGCTATGTTATATTTTAGTCTACCCGCAAGGCCCCATGTTCAACACAATAGAAAAGGTCTTTCCCTTTTAAGTGCAAGGAAATCAGCTGCACAGAAACCTCCCCAGTTCAGGAAACCCTGCTCAACCTTCTTATATACATCCACCACTCATTCCTCATGGGACCTCAGTTACAAATACATGTTTTTGACATTGAAACTACCTTTTAAAAAATTAACCATTTCCTAAGACAGCCCGTGGTCTCCTTCAGGACTGGGACAATGTTTATATAACTCTATGAGGTTATATAAGTTCACACAGTACAGAGTAGAGTCCAAAACCTCCTTCAGTCCCAAGGCCTGTGAGTTAATTGCTTACTGTGCTAACTGGATATTTGCAGAGAGGATAAAACATGACTGGTACTCCTAATCTATATGCCATTGCTGTGAAATGCTCATTCATTCTTATTCATTCTCTCTCTCTCTCCCTCTCCCTCTCTCTCTCTCTCTCTCTCTCTCTCTCTCTCTCTCTCTCTCTCNCACACACACACACACACACACACAGAGAGAAGGAGCACTGTGTATACTGTAAAGCGATCCTTCTCAAACTTTAATGTGCCCTAGAGTCGTACACGTGTCTTGGGAAACCAGTGCCACTTCAGTACGTCTGAGTCGAAACAGTGATTCTGCATCTCTGACAGGCTCCTCAGAGATGTCATGGTGCTCATTTGGCAGAGGCCACTGTGGAGGATTTCACGTGGGAGGTTCAGAGAGGGACGACTCGGGGGCCGGAATTCAGTGGAAGGGTAGGGTTGCTTACTGGTTTCTGCTGAGGTTGTCATGCACATACCCATGCAGGCTTTAATTGAGGCTGTGCTAGAGCCAGTCGTCTTTACTGCTTTTTATTTCTCTTTAAATGAGGCCCCCGGTGCCAGGCTCTTCCCCTGCTCACTCCCCCAGCGTGATTCAGCCTGTGTGATTTTCTCTGTAGAAGAGCTCCCCAGATGCCGTTTTTTTTTTTTTTTTTTTCCTCTGAAACTGACCTAAAGCTGAGTTCTCCTGTCTGCTTCCAATAAATTTAAACCATCTCTGTCTTCATTATCCAAGCCCTGGAAATCCAATTTTTCCAGTCTTCACAAGCCTCCCCCAGCTGCCTAAATTGTTTCGCCTCCATTTTCATCCCAGACAGCTTTTCTTTTCCCGGCAAGCACACCAGCTTCACCTCTGCCAAGGCTGGTACCCAAGCAGCCGCTGCTGTGATGGATAAGTGTAGCTCTCACTTGGAAAGCTGCACTGTGCTCCCCGCCCGCTTTCAGAGCAACCTGAGACAGGCTGGGTTTTTGAACTGAAGGGTGGCCCAGGAGAACACAAGGGCTCCGTACTGTTGACTGATCAAATGTCATGAAGGAAAGGCAAATGTAGGAGAGATGCTGGAGGTTTGGCCGCAGCTGTAAGAGCCTGCGGATGCTGGCAATATGATGCTGCCAATGCTTTGGTAGTGTCAGTTTATAATTAGAGATGCCATATGAAGGGGAATTTTGACATTTACTGCTACTAGTTTACTTTTTCAGTAATATCTAGCTCCATATTACAGTTCTGTCTCTCTTCTGGAAAGGTTGAGTAAATCTAGAGGTGTCATAATCAATCGAGAATGTCATAAGAACATAACACGTCTAAAATGCATATTTATGAACACATACAGATATATGTTCTATGAAACATATTGATTGTTAGTACTCATTTAATTGTACTTCAAAATTTATAAAAATTAAGGTGTAAAATATAGTTTGAAGGTTAAGTGGCCATAGTTTTTTTTTTTTTTTTTTTTTTTTTTTTTTTTTTTTGGTCCACCAGTGTTCAATGAACCTACCTATATATTTTAAACACCAAATAATGAACTTATTGAAGTCTCTTAATTGATACTTGTGTGTCCTCTCAAACCACATGTAAGTTGAGTCCCTAAATATCAAATGTCTGACATGCTGTTTAAAATACAAACCTGTTTGATTAGTTTGATGGTGATGGAATTAAAATTAGCTCCATTTTCCTACTGGTTATAGGCTGGCATATTCTTTAGTAGTTGAGTTTGGAGCTTATAATCATTTTGGAAGAGGTATTGGTTTGAATCAGCTCCTCGAAGCAGGGAAGATCAAGCAACTTTGTGTATGAATGCTGGAAACTTCTAAGTATAATTTGCTCACATTTTCAAGCCCAGATATATCAGTACAAGCAATGTATCTTTAACATCTGCAGAACACCTGCATCCATTAAATGCTCCCCCTTTCAACCCAATCTTTCTCAAGCGGGGATAGGCAATCACAGAAGAAAGTCTTTGGAAGGAATTACAACCCTTAATGTAGAAAACAATCATGGGTTGTAGGATTTTAGAGTTGGAATAAACTCTAATGCAACACACCACTAGAGCAAAATGTAATTGTTCTCAAATACCACATGTGCGCGCGCGTGCGCGCGCGCACACACACACACACATACACACACACATTCTTTCTCTTTCCTTTGGCTCTTTTCTTTTCTTTCTTTCTTTCTTTCTTTCTTTCTTTCTTTCTTTCTTTCTTTCTTTCTTTCTTTCTTTCTTTCTTTCTTTCTTTTTGGTTTTTTGAGACAGGGTTTCTCCGTGTAGTCCTGGCTGTTCTGGAACTCACTCTATAGACCAGGCTGGCCTTGAACTCAGAAATTCGCCTGCCTCTGCCTCTCAAGTGCTGGGATTAAAGGTGTGTGCCACCACGCCCGGCTCCTTTGGCCTTTTCTAGGGACTCCCTCTGTTCACATGTTCAGCTAGCTGTCTCAAGCTGTCCCACAAGTAGCTGATCTCCTGCTCATCTTTCCTTTGTTCCCCTGTTTTGTTTTGTTTTTTTTCAGATAAATTAATAGGGTAGGACTGTTGTTTGGTTGACTAGTGACCTCTTCATGTGACAGAATTTGCCCTTGTCATTACTCTTGTGTATTTTTCATCTCACAGAGTTCTGACCTCTGTCTCTTTGATTGAGCCTTTTGTTTATGTCCCTCTGGCTGTACCGTCAAGGACAGAGGTCTAACACATGCTTGGCTTGTTTTCTGACGTCCCCCCTATTATCTGTGTGTTCTGAGCAGCTTGGCTTATTATCTTACCCTGCTCCCTGTCTCACGCCCCCAGCTTGTTTTCATACCTGCCAGTTTCTGATCAGATGTCAGACATTGTATGTTTTCACCTTATTTGAACCTGTGTAACCTATAAAATCGTCTTGAGAGGTTTTTCTTGAGCGCAGTTGAGTTACTTGGGAACACAGTAGTTTTTAAATCATGTTAGGCAAGAGGATAGCAATGGTAACATCAGAACAGAATTTTCCCCCCCTGCTAATGAGGTGAGGTACTTTTGTGTGCACTCCCTGATTAGGAACAGCAGTATTCTTCACCCCATGTGAGCACTGGGCAGCCTATTAATCCCTACTCATTTTTTCAGGTGATTTATTCCCTAGAATGGACAATACAAATGATCATTGTTCAAATGAATCCTCAGAGAACCTTCTGTGAATTTGGGGGGTGGGGGCACATATAATGAACTTTTATTGAATTCCTTAAGAATTTTATTCATTTATATAAGGCATTCAGGAACTACACACACACACACACACACACACACACACACACAGGCCACTTCTGTTAGTTCCTTGTCCATACATGTCCTTTCCTTCCTGGTCCTATTTTATTGGCTTCTCTTCAGTTTAACCACTGAGTTTAATCAGGGATGTATGTGTGGTCAGTGAGTTTCAAATTATCCTTTGGAATCTGGCCGGCTCCCCTGTAGGAACACAAATGAAGACCACAACTGCCTTTCTCTCAGAATACAGTAATAGCCTATAGTTTACCAAGGTGTGGTATGGTTCTGTGATTCTCTCTCTGATCTATGATTGACTGATGATGGGCCCAGTCCTGTGCAGGCCCAGTGCACACAGATGTAGCTGCTTTGAGATGATGATTGTAATAGTTATGCCATGCCCAGAAGATAGCATTTCACAGACCCTTCCCTATGTCTTCTGACTCTTACACTCTTTCTTTCCCCCTCTTCTGCAGTAGCCCATGAACCTTAAAGGAATGATATAAATGTCCTGTTTAAAGGTGAGAAATCAGCCATAACTTATTCTCAGTGCCTTCTGCAGTCATGAGTCTGCATTTTCCAAAGTTCATTGCAAAGAGAAGCTTCCAAAAACACAGGCTCTTGCCATTCCTCTAAGTGTTCAAGAGATCTAATTGATAATATCCTATTGCTGAACACACTACGGACTTTCATTACAACACAGAGAAATGGAGATGAAACTGAACTGTAAACTTCCTCCTTACTGACTAGCTTTTATAATATTATACAGGCAGCTGGAAGAAACGAGACCTCAAGAGCTTACCCAGCTATGAACCCTAACACCTACAATACTAACCTGCCTGGCAAGATGTGACCACTGTGTCATAGTGGCATGAGTGTTGTAGCAATAACCAACCATTCTCTGATTGGATTCGAGGCCTACTCCACAGAATGGCATGCATGGCTAACACTGTAACCCTATCAAACACCCATGCATGAGGAGGTCATAAGGCTAGGAGTAAGTTACTGTGATGCTTAAGACACAAGTGACAAGACTCTAAACTGGCTTTTATGTATTTTTGAAGTTTTTAGCTGTCCCTGCTGCATTGACTTACTTGCGCATATGTTACATACTTGATTGTCCCAGACTCTATCTCCTCAAGTCAGACAGTCATCTACTCTATGTGAATTCCCTCTTCCTTCATTACAGTCTTACAAAATCTCTCTAATCAATAAGCTGGGGCAGATGTAGAACATAGCTTCTTTATCATTTCTCAGAGATCTCTGGCTCTCAAATCGTAATGTGCAATGTTTTGCAAATTAAGTTATATACTTTATATTAATGCTTTTATTTTATTTTATCATTTTATGAAGGGCAGATAAATTTTGTCTGTGCTACTCATTTTCATCAGTAAAAAATTCTTACCTGTGTGATGTCTTCAGTTGTCTGGAACTCCAGTTTTCTCTATGTGCCTTGCTTTTCCCAGACTCTCAGGTCTATTTCCTCAAGTCAGCCAGTCCTCTCCTCTACCTAAATCCCTTCTTACAGCTGTACAGAATCTCTCTAGTTAACAACCTGAGGCAGTTGAAATTTCATTCATCTACATGTCATATCAGAGGGATCCATACCCCACACAGAAAATATGAACTTACAATCAATGCAAAGCTAATTTGGAACATATGTAAAACACTAGCAGATATATACACATTCACACAGATGAAAAATGATAACAAAATATTATTAATAGTGATAGATCCCTGGGATTGAAGCCAGTTAGTATTTATTTTCAGTTTTCTAAATTGCCATATTTTTATACATGGCTTTCACCAAAATTTCATGTTATCTGATAGTTTATTTGTATGTATATCTTAAAAATATTTTTTCATATATAATATAATTTTTTAAAAGAAAATTAGTTATATTTGCCAGTGAATAGTGAAGATAATCTGTTTACCCTATTAAAAATTCTTTTTGTTATTTGTTTAGTAAGTTTGGTTTGGTTGATTTTTTTCATCAATTAATTAACTTATTTATTTACTTTACATCCAGGCTGATGTAGCCCTCAGTCCCCTTCTCACACAATCCATCCCCTCATCTCTCCCTCTCCTTCTCCTATAAGAAGGGTAGGTGGCCTCCCATGGGTATTACCCTACCCTGGCACATCAAGTCACTGCAGGACTAAAGGTCTCTTCTAAGACATTCAAGCATCCTCATTTCAGTCCCCTTTGTTATTTAGCTTCTTTGCATTTGTGGCTTGTAATGTGGATATCCTGTACTTTATGGCCAATATCTACCTATAAGTGAGTATATACCATGCATGTTCTTTAGGTCTGGGTTACCTCACTCAGGGTGAGATTTTCTTTTTCTTTTTATTTATTTATTTTTTTATTTATTATTATTTATTTACATTTCAAATGCTATCCCGAAAGTTCCCTATACCCCCCGCCCCCGCCCCAGCTCCCCTACCCATCCACTCCCACTACTTGGCCCTGGCCTTCCCCTGTGCTGGGTCATATAAAGTTTACAAGACCAAGGGGGCCTCTCTTCCCAATGATGGCCGATTAGGCCATCTTCTGCTACATATGCAGCTAGAGACATGAGCTCGGGGGGTACTGGTTAGTTCATATTGTTGTTGCACCTACAGGGTTACAGCCCTCTACAGCTCCTTGGGTACTTTTTCTAGCTCCTCCATTGGGGGCCCTGTGCTCCATCCAATAGCTGACTATGAGCATCCACTTTTGTGTTTGCCAGGCACTGGCATAGCCTCACAAGAGGCCACTATATCAGGGTCCCTTCAGCAGAATCTTGCTGGCATGTGCATTAGTATCTGGGTTTGGTGGCTGATGATGGGATGGANTCCNGNATGGGGTAGTCTCTGGNTAGTCNATCCTTTCATCTTAGCTCTAAATTTTGTCTCTGTACCTATATCCTTTCATGGGTATTTTGTTCCTTATTCTAAGGAGGAATGAAGTATCCACACAATGGTCATCTTTCTTGGTTTTCTTGTGTTTTGCATAATGTATCTCAGGTATTCTAAGTTTCTGGGCTAATATCCGCTTATCAGTGAGTGCATGTCTAGATTCATCCATTTGCCTGCAAATTTCATGATGTCCTTGTTTTTAACAGCTGAGTATTCTATACAGTAAATGAACCACATTTTTAAAATNAGTTCTTTAGTTGAGGGGCACTTGTGGTGTTTCCAGTTTCAGGCTATTACAAATAAAGCTGATATGAACATAGTGGAACACATGTCCTTGTGGTATGGTAGAGCATCTTTTGAGTATATGCCCAAGAGTGGTATAGCTAGCTCTTGAGGTAGAACTATTCCTAATTTTCTTCCAAAGTGATTTCCAGAGCTGTTGTACAAGTTTGCATTCCCACCAGTGATGGAAGAGTGTTCCCCTTGCCCCCACATACTTGGCCAGGATATGCTGTCTCTTGAGTTTTTTATCATAGCCATTCTGATGCATATAAGGTAGAATCTCAAAGTCATTTTGATCTGTATTTCCCTCATGAAAAAAGATGTTGAAAATTTAAGATTTTTTTTCAGCTATTAGCAATTCCTCTGTTGAGAATTCTCTGCTTAGCTCTGCACCCCATTTCTTATTAGGTTATTTGGTTTGTTGGTGTCTAATTTCTTGATTTTTTTTTGTATACTTTGGATATTAGCCCTTTATCAGATGTAGGCTTGGTAAAGATCTTTTCCCAATCTTTGTCCTACTCACAGTGTTCTTTGCCTTGCAGAAGCTTTTCAGTTTCATGAGGTCCCATCTATTGTTGATCTTAGTGCCTGAGCTGCTGGTGTTCTGTTCAGGGAATTTTCTCCTGTACCAATGAGTTCAAGGCTATTTCCCACATCCTCTTCTATTAGATTTAGTGGATCCAGTTCTATGTTAGGGTTTTTTGATCCACTTGCACTTGTTTTGTACAGGGTGATAAATATGGATCTATTTGCATTTTTTCTACATGCAGACATCCAATTAGACCAGCACCATTTATTCAAGATGCATTCTTTTTCCCATTGTATGGTTTTGGCTTTTTTGACAAAAATCAAGTATCCATAAGTATATGAGGTTTTTTTTCTAGGTCTTCAATTCCATTTCCATTGATAAACCTGTCTGTTTCTATACCAATACTATGCAGATTTTATTACTAGTGCTCTGTAGTTCAGCTTGAGGTCAAGGATGTTGATTCCTCCAGAAGTTCTCTTATTGTGAACAATTCCTTTAGCTATCCTGGGTTTTGTTTTGTTTTGTTTTGTTTTGTTTTCAAATAAAATTTGGAATTGTTCTTTCAAAGTCTGTGAAGAATTACATTGGAGTTTCTATGGGAATTGGAATGATCTGTAGATTGCTTTTGGTGAGAGGGTGGTCAGCATCAGGGGGCATGAAATCTTAACGTTGTTTGTTCATGTGTTGTAAAATTCTAAGGATACACTGATTCCATTGAATGTGGCAACTTCATACTTGCCTTAATAGTCAAGAAAGCCTGATGCCTACAGGGCTATCAGATAAAACAGTTTCTGAGAATGCAGCGAAATTTGACTTCTGAATTCATAGGGAAATGAGCAATTTTACATAATTGCAGTGAAAGGATAGTTAAAAGACTGAAAAAATATGATCTAAGCAGACTCTACCACATAGGAACATAATTAAGCTAAGTAGACACAGGAGTACACTCTCACGGACTCAGAAGCGTGCCCAGAGAAAAGTACACAGGACACAGGGCCAGAAAGGAGAGGCATGTTTTTCAGTCCATTGTTTCCCAAGTGCAGCTACAGCCTGTCTGGGTTTGGGTCCAAGCTTTGCCACTTAGAAGCTGCACAAATTTGTAAGAGTTCTTAACCAAATTCTGCCACTAATCCCACCTGTACAATGAGGAATAAAATGGACATGCTGCAGCTCATATGTAGTAATACAAATGAAGAACTTCAGACTAGCCACTGGCAACCCGAAGCTTCAGCTCAATGTAAGTTACTGTTATTCCAGATATTGGTGGCACACAAAAGACTTATGTTCAGCCTTCTTACTTGACAAAAAAAGTGAAAGAGGTCCAAAGAGGAAAAAATAAGTTACACATGGAGTTAAAAGCAAAGCAATATGAGTATCTGCATGCCACAGTATCGTGTCTCTTAATGTTATGTTTGCTGTAATTCCTGGCTTCACCTTCTTTTGTGAAAGAATACATAGTCAATAGCTTCAATCCATCAGCTCTTCAGTGTTACCTTCTCCTCATCCTGCTTTAAAGAGAATTGATTTCCACAATTTCAATAACCAACCTCAGACTTACTTATCTCTGACAGGAAAAAAAACAATCTAGTTAGTCTAAGTGTGACAAACAAGGCAGGTTGCAGTCAAAAAAGGTTAAAAAAAAAAACCCATTTAAGCACCGTGAAAATAATAAGTAGCTCTTATTCGACATGCTTCAAGCATTCACGTTAGACATGGACTTGACTTTCTGTTATGGATGAGAAGAAGCATTGTCAGGGGTCTCTGCCGATGAGAGAAGAGAATGCAACACATGATTATCAGTGGCTACTAATTTGAACTCTAGCTACTAAAATGATTGGAAACAGCTACAGATGAATGACATACAAGGTTAAGGTGCAAGCATAGGCTATGTGTTCTCCATGCAAGGAGCTCTGTCTGGTGTGGCACAGCATATCTGCTATAACAAACAGAAATACAAAAGACTCAAATGGAGCATGATGTAGGAAATGTACATCTCTGTCCAGAGGTTAATGAGGATCATGTAGGTGAGCAGACACTTGAGTTGAATCTTGAAAACAATACTATCTTTTTGCTGGGTAATGTGAAATAGGAAGAACAATTCTAGCTGAAAGGAAGACAAGAGGAAGTGCTGGAAGCTGGGCGCCTTCAGCTCATCACAAATCATCAAATGTAAGTCATCCAACCAAGAGAGTTCACAGCAGGGAAGAGGGACAGTATGAATAGATGAGTGAAGACACTTCACAGGAACTTCAGGACTATTCCTTTCGAGCAGGTTCAGACAAAGAGCAAATACCATAGACCTGTTCTGTACTACATGGATGCCCAAGACAGTCTTATGTGGTCTTCGTTCATTAAGTCTATAATCTTCTGTCTCAGACGAATTAGTTCACTCAGTGCTGATAAAAGATAGGAAGGCCCCTGGGAGAAAAGGTTGAGATATAAGAATTGGGTCTCTGTAGTCACTTGGGATTTATATACCACAAATTATATATGTCAGATACACTGTTCTAGCCATATCTTGGAATAGAATGATCTAAAAAGAAATAGTTTCGGGCAAGCAAATATCTACCTCTCCTCTCTCTGTATAGGCACTAGGCTTGCCTTCTTATCCCAAACTCACCATACTAGATAGCAGAGTAGCAACAAGGAGCATGTCCATTATAAACTGAAAATGAGCATATTATCCAGAGTACTAAATTGTCAGTGGTGCCAATGCCTTGAGCCGGCTAGCCTCGATTTCTGACATCATCTCTTTTCAGATTCAGGCTCCTGGCTGCTGGCCCTAATAAATGAGCCTTTACCCAGAAAGAAAAGAAAAAAAGATCATCCTTTACAAAAGAGCAGAGTTCATGGCTCAAGAAGTGACTCATTTAACCCAGGTCGCCTCAGCCTAGAACACTGTAGAAACAATTACTAAGATTTATTTCAGCACCACTGTCAAAAATCTATTTCTACACTGCAGCAAATGCTTCAAGTACATTTCTCTAATGAAACTCATTATCATAGCCCTTTTGATTCTTTTCATGTAATGGGAAGCTGAATAGTATACTTTGAGGTGGGGGGGGAATAATGCCCTGAAATTTTGTACCCATCGGGAGGAAATCATTCATTTCTGTCATTCTATTTCAATGTAAGCCTCTTCCACCCTATAAAAAGATGAAATATGGATGACAATAGAGAATGCTGTCTTCTTCCCTCCTCATTCTGCCCCTCTCTCTGTACAGATTTTGACTATTATATCATGTGTACTTTCAAAATCTTTTATGGTCATAAAAATCTAATGAGAAGTTTCTGAATACTTTTGACTGCTTCAAAGTGCCAGGCGCCTTTAAAAAAAAAAAAATCGTGGGCATATTATTAATCCAGCATCCTTGGTACTTTCCAGGCTGAGTAATTATCTTCCACCTACCTAGGTCCCCCTGGTGGTTCCAATTTGCATACTGAATTGCTCTTCGCTTCCAGTTTCTGAGGTTTTGTGGTGTTTACTTTCATATTGATACCTATAGCATCAATCTCACTCTCTCGGCAGTCAGCATCTTTTATGAAGCAGAGGAAATTATGCTGTGTTTCTTCATACGTATGTTGTTCTTTTGACACCAACATGCTTGGATGTATATTCAGTGGCTCATTTAAATGATACTCCTTTGTGTTTAATTTTTATCAGTGTGCCCACTCACCCTTAGACACTACATTTGTTTTGTTACTTTCTTTCTGTATACATATTTTTCAAGTTGTTATGATTCCTGGGCAGTGCTAGGAAGATATACATTTATCAAGAGGTTGTGAGTTTCTCAGTAACCTATCCATCTCTAGAATTTGTAAAATTTTTAATAATGCTTTCTGAAAATGCAGTCTCTAATAAAAGACAGGCAAAATCCGAAACCACTCCAATATTAAGTAAAACATAGTAAGCATTTTGATGGCCGGACATTCTATTGACTATTTTCTACACAGTAACTCATTTAGTTTGCCTAAAACCAGATCGGGCAGGGTTTTTCTGTTTCAAAGATGAGGAAATTGAAGCCCCAGTGCATGAATTAGCTCATGAAGCATCACATAGGAATAAGTGACAAAGCTATACTTTATATATAGGCACTGTCATAGGATAGCAAATGGGTTAGTTTCAGTATGACATTGAAACCCTGAGATCTAGACAGTCTCCTCTTCTAAGATATGTGATGTTAAAAGCCATAAAATTCCAGTATTCCAGTGCGAATCCAAAAGCAAGAGCTAATGTCCTCGTGTAAAGGTAGTTAAGCCCCATCTCTGCCACTGACAGAGCGAAGCCATTTTGCTCTGTCAAGGCCATCAACTGATCGGTCACACCCATTCCAGGGAGAGTAACCCACTTTACTCAGTCTCCCAATTCAAGCATTAATCTCATGTAGAAAGTACCCACAGTGCTTCTTTAACCAACCCCATATCTGGGAACCCTATTTTTAACAAGACAATACAAGGTTGACAGTAATTGAACTTGTAGCCATTAGCCCATAACTCAGTGACATGGTATCCTAATAATCAAACAGTAGATCATATACCTCCCCTCCCCCATTTCTTAACATGAATTGAACACATAATTATCTCTTAAGACAAAAAAAAAGTTGGCTACACAATGAAAATGGCTATCCAAATATTTTTTAAGCCGACTTATTTCCAGCTCTCTGAAATAAGGTTCATGATATACATTTCTACGACCAAAAGAGGCAAGAGGCTTGAGTTTTTAGCTTTCCAAATGCTGAGAAGCCATGTTCCCTAGCAACACTGACTTCACATGAGAAACTTTCAAATCCCATTTATAGCAGGTTCTTCCCCCTCCCCTCTCTGCCACCTCACTCCAAGCTCGTGATTACTAAAGAGAAAATGAGCTTTGGAGATTTTAAGTAATGCTCTTAAGAGGACATCATAGTGGTTGGCTGAAGAGGATGTTGTTCATAATGTTACTTAGACTCACTTCAAAGTCTGTTGAATTTTTTTTTTATTTTGTTCTCACTGTTAACACTGATTATAATATATGACCGTTAGAACTGGTTTTTAGAAATCAACGTTAACAGAAATGAGAACTTCAACGATTGGCCTAAAATCAAATAGACAAAGTAGCGCACCTTTATTTACAGTTTTCCTTTGTATATATGTGCAAATTATTTATGTATGTCTAAACATGCATATTATTTATGTATTTTTGTAGCTGACTACATATATGTGTTTATATAAATTTGTATGAATACTATGTGTATACACACAAACACTCGATCTTAAGTGGAAAGACTCATGCGTTGATATTTCCAATTTAAAAATTTTGTCACAAACAGGACTTTCAACTAATTATGTCAGAACTCACAGGGCCATAAAAATTAGTTGTAATTATAGGCATGTGTCTTAGTTAGGGTTTTCCTGCTGTGACCAGATACCATGACCAAGGCACTCTTATAAGGACAACATTTAATTGGGGTTGGCTTACAGGTTCAGAGGTTCAGTCCATTATCATCAAGGCAGGAGCATGGCAGTGTCCAGACAGGAATGGTGTAGGAGGAGCTGAGAGTTCTACATCTTCATCTGAAGGCCACTAAGAGAAGACTCTTCCACACTGTGCCGAGTATCAAAGCTCACCCCCACACTTCCTCCAAAAAAGCCACACCTCCAAATAGAATCACTCCCTGGGCCAAGCATATTCAAACCACCACACCATGCATGAATGTTTAAATATGTGGAAACTGTTAACATGTTAACAGGAAAGTGCATCATTTCATGAGGTACTTAAAACACAGTTGGTAGAATTCAGTGCTCTTAAGACCACAAAGTAAATCACATTAGCAAAGTTACAAGTGGAGATCTCTTTGAATTGATACTTATCTATTCAGAACATGACAAATCTATAGCATTGCTTATATTCAGAATGTAATAGGATCCTAGCCAATGCAGAAAGATAATAGGAAGAGCTGTGAGGTATTGTGGTTGAAGAAAAAGGTGTATGGTTACATATCACCTGCAAGTTTATAGCCTTAAAAAATGGAAAGGTAAACTATCAGGACATTTAGAAAAGTTATTAGGGTGATAATAGAGACACCAGTGGCATTCTCCTGATACACTTTATATCTGTGTAGAATACATAGTATACATGCAGTACATATGTATTGTTATATACATACTGTATGTATAAATGTTACATATGCATTATATATATATATATATATATATATATATATATATATATGTGACCCTTTTGTCATAAAAAGAAGTACTCCTGTAAAGTTATTTAGGTTTCAGCTTTAAAAAAATTTATGAACAAAGATGTGGGTAAATGAAATCATATACCATAACCAAATTGACTCATTGGATGTCATAAAGATGTCTTTTAGCTTCTAGTTTGAACTCTAAAGCCACTATAATATTTCAAAAGAATTTTCATGGAATTTTATAAGCATGCTGTAAAATTAATGATGAGGATCAGGGAACCAAAACGATTTTGACTTTGCTGATATGGAATGTCTAGCTTTGGTGGATATAAAATCTTACCATGAAAGTTCTAGAGGCTAGGCTGATGTGGAACTGATAGACAAAAAGAATATGACATAAAAAAATGAACCTTTAAGGGAGCTCCCACTGAGATGGAAACTTCAGGATGGTGAACGCTTCTACACTGGACCCTACTCAATAAAATGGCTTAAGTATTTTCATGTTTTTTTTTTAAATAAAATCATTTCTTACAAGCTTCTTCACAAGTCTACTTCATGGAAAATTATAACAATTTTAGGGATAGAGAAAGAAAATTAAGTCTGGGGCGAGGGCTCAATCAGAAGCGTTTACCCCACAAACATGCAGATTTGAGTTCCATCTGTATCATCCACTTGAAAAAATCCAGATAGCCATATGAGCCATACCTCCAGCTCAGAAACAAGATGACTGAAGCAAGGAGATGCTTTCCAGGCTTAGTGAGAGACTTTGTCTGAAAAAATAATGTGAAGAATGATTGAAAAAGATGCTTGACATAGACCCCTGGCTGTATATGCACACATATGTCCAAACATACACAAGAAGAAGTAGATTACAGAGTGAAAAATAGGATAATTTAAATGTATCTGTGATATATATATATTAAATAAATAAATAAATAAATAAATAAATGCAACATACTATGGCTGCATTGATTCTATTTTCTGCGGTTCTATTTAATGCATCTTTAAAGCTAATAATGGTTTTTAAAATTAATGTAGAAACACATGTCTCTGTGTAGATGTGGGTAAAATAATTCATCATTTTGTTTGTTTAACTATTTGTCTGATAACCAATTGTCAGGAGGCAGTTCTGAGAGACAGACAGCGGGTTTGACTTGTTGCTGAGCTATATGAGGTATTAGTCCTGTGGTTCCCTTGTAAGAAAAGAGCATTCCACACGAAAGTGTTACAAAGGTTAGAAAGCAGAGCATGGTTCCCAGATGATCATTACACTGTGGTCTCTGAACCTGGTGTGTGCTGCAAATCTAGAAGGAGGGACCACTGATGTGATAGATGAGGTCCTGGTGCAGAATGTACTTTAGAGGCTGAACAGAGAAATCATTAGGACGAAATTTACTGTAGAAAAAAATATAAAATCCTGCCTTGAGGTTAAAAAAATATAATTGGCTGTATGAGAACAGATCATAGAATACTTGCCTTGAATGCTAGTAATGTGAAAATGAGCAAAGAGGTTTGATTGACCTCATTTGCAATCAGATGTAAAATGTCTATAAAATTATACTGTACAGAGAATACAGTGACCAGATCACCAGGAGTGGTATCCTTGTACCAGAGTAAAAGACTTTGCATAGGTAGCATCCAGTAGGTGAAGGCCTGGATCATCCAGAAACACTGGGTCACACAAAGCCATTGGAATAAACTTTCAGCCTATAGGATTCCATGGAGGGCTTCAAATACTTCTATGAGTTGTTCAGTTCATAGACGTTTCAGGGGTAAATGCTTCAAGGGCTTGTCAGAACCTACAAGAAACTATTGCTGAGTACTCGTCTTGCCAGTAGGGAGGAGGTTCTTTTGGGTAGAAGTGAAGTAACAGTACAGTTTGATCCAGTTATGCCTAGAGAGCCCTGAGTAAGTGAATGTTGTCTTCACGCTCACTCTGCCTCTCCTCGTGAGGCTGCCGAGGGATCGGCACACAGACCAATAGCAGGATGTATGTTAAAGAGCCGTTTTATCAACAGCTTCCTTAATAGCTGTAATAGAGAAGAAGTCAAGGAAATTCTGGATTGAAGCTCTAATGCCTCCTTCTCTTTCTGGCTTTCTTCCAGCATGCTCTCAAAAAAAAAAAAAAAAAATTAAATTGCATGTTCACCACACACATAGAATTGAAATATATGTGTAGTGTAAAAATGTTGTATGAAAGCAGTTCCCCCAAAGTGTGATTCTGTTTCTATTATGGAAATGGAAGGGGACATTTCAACTTAACAAAAGGACATTGCATTAGTTGCATGGCTTTCTATGAAAGAAGCTCGCTGCACTAAGAGCGAATTCTCTCTTACTGGAGTCTAAATAACTCTACAGTGCATACAGTACATAGGAGCTGCCCAGTAAATTATACTCTCAGAACTTAGACAGGGAGATTCTTAATGGTCTGACCAAAAATTTGGCTGCTTTGATTTCTAGAAACTTCTCTTGACTACTTAGGGTTTCATGACTATAACATCCAAGGGGTATTCCGTCAAAGAAATTTGACTCCTGATATTAAGTATAGAATTCTATTTAACTCCCCATGAATTTGAATGACACATAATACCTTGTTTCCCTATTTCCAATGATTCTGAGTTTCTGTGTTCTTTCTCTTCTTTTTAAAAATACTGAATGTTTTTTATTTGTTCCTATAACTACTACTTTCAGAATTAAGTCTTTTTCCTATAAGACTCGACACAACCATAGGGTAAACAGGACTTTGAAACTGTTAAATTGTCCACTTTTTTTTTGTCAATAATTTAGTAATAGTCTTTGGTAGACATGGCAAATACTTGGAGACTAATATCATCATCAGGAAATAATACAACATATAACATGAATACATTAATCTTCCTATCAGTTTAATGGAATATCACAATGTGAGCTAATTACTAAAGATTCAAGATGTCTTCCTAGCAGATTCAGAAATGAACAAACTGAAATGTCTATGTAAATGCAATATATCATCTATTATAAATGATGAGCATCAAATCTACCCCCCCCAGAGCCTATGAAAAACTAAAATTACTCAGAAAGCCAACTCATCCTCTGTTATCTGCAGATGTGAGCCCAAGGTACCACAGAAAAAGTCTATCCTTAGAATCTAAGAATATCTTTTTTTTTAGCCATTATTGTTAGACTTCATTTCAACCAAGTCTCTTTGTAAAGCTGTCAACAGAAATAGCATTATCAGCCCCCTCATAACTCACTCTCTGAGAGGCAAAACCTAGGAGAAATAAGCAGGAAGAGGAGAAAATAGAGGAGCCAGGAGTCAGCACTGCATGGGAAGTCCTGACATTTTACGTGCCAAAAGTGTGGACAGTAACTTAAGAAAAACAAAACAGAACAAAACAAAACAACCAGTATGCTTCAGAAGTTCTTCCTCAATGTCCTGTTAAAATAGTCTCTCCCTCCTCCTGCTTTCTTTTATTATTTATGTAACATCATTGTATTACTATATGAAAATGTGTTACAGTCCATCTATGCGTGTACAACTATGGCATTGTCTGTTTCACTGTCGAAATCCAATGGTTTTTCCAAATAGATGTAAATAGATAGTTATTCCTAGATTGATTGGGGGCTCACTAAACCCTTAAATGAGAAATTGAATAAGAAAATATCCAGAATAAATTGTTTTTATCTTTGAAAAAGAAAGATGGAATCAACAAGATGACTCCTGATAAGCCCACACGTCATCTGTAATGGATTTTATAACTTTAGATTTTCAGAACGCATGACAGCCAATAGTATACACAACTTCCCCCATGTCAATGAAATTTTTAAAATCAGCAGTAACTGGGGTGTAAAGTGTCCTATGGCATGTCTCTGTAAGAGTTTACTGCCACTTCCAACTTAAAAAGAACAAACAAAGTCCACTTATAAGTATTATGCAACTTTTATTCATATGAGATCATTCTAAGTCTGTGTGCTTACTAAGATTACTTAATGAGGGGACCTTTTTGAACATTACACAAAAGCCAACATTTAAACCCAGTTAGCCAAGAGAATATAAGTGACTGTCTAATAAAACACCCATGATATTATATTTTAAGTCTTTCTGAAATGTGACATTTTTAAAGATAAATTTACTTTTATTTGTATGTGTGAGTATATGTATATATGTATGGGTACCACATGGATGGCTGGTGTCCATGATGACACAAAGAAGGCACTGGATCCCCTGGAACTGGAGTCAAAGGTGGTTGTGAGCTACTGGATGTGGGTAACTGAACTGGATGTGGTAACTGAACTCAGGTCCTCTGCAAGAACAGCCAACGTTCTTAACCACTAAGCTACTTCTCCATCCCTAAATAGAAGATTGTAGGTATCGTCTAGCGTAATCTCTACTTTCAGTGTGCCTTTGTTTATATAGAATGTTTTATTGATAAGTTTGTAAACAAAAAGTAAATGAAAAAGTAGGTCTGTTTGTGTTCACAATTTCATACTTTGAGAAAGACAAAAAAAAAGGCACAAGGGTATTACTGAGACTAGTCCTTCAAGCTACTTAGAATAAGGCTCTTGTTTACTTAATAGGTGAGTCTAGAATGACTGTTAAATAAAAGGAAGTATAAAGATTGTTTTAGTTAGCGTTTTACTGCTGTGAACTGACACCATGACCAAGGCAACTCTTATAAGGACAACATTTAATTGCTGGCTGACAGGTTCAGGGGTTCAGTCCATTATGGTCAAGGTGGGAGCATGGCAGCGTCCAGTCAGACATGGTGCAGGAGGAAGTGAGATTTCTTCATCTTCATCTGAGGGCTGCTAGCAGAATACTGGCAGCTAGAACGAGGGTCTTAAAGCTCATGTCCACAGTGACACACCTACTCCAAAAAAAAGCCACACCTTCTAATAGTGCCACTCCCTTGGCCAAGCATATACAAACCATCACAAAGATTCTTCCAGGATACTGTTTTCTTTGACGTGAATACAGCCATTCATATCCCTAGCATATCACTAACACACTGTTTTATGAACCCCCCATTCGTTTCCTGCCTCCAAATCTTAAGCCTGTGATCACTATTGATTTCTGAAGACTACTTTCAAAGGGTATCAGTCTTTCAACTCTACAAAGTAATTTGCTTTAATTGAGCCCTCTTGGCATTAGCAGCTAAGTAATATTAAATGGTAAGGGTGCTAGTTTCATTGAAAGGCAAACCATGTGTCCATTCGTGTAGTCTATGGTTCCTGGGAGGAGAGTATGTAACACACACTAGAGTAAATAGCTTCATGCTTTCAATGGGCCAAGACATTTACTATTTTGTTTTTTTAAAAAAACAAAAACAAAACAAAACAAAAAAACAGCACTGGTAAAAATCTGCTGGGTATGGTGGCACACTTCATCCTAGCACTAGGAGGCAGAGAAAGGCAGAACTCTGTGGGTTCCAGACCAGCCTGGTCTATACAGTGAGTTCCATGGCAGCCAGAGCTACACAGTGAGATCCAGTATCATAAATAAATAATAAGTAAAACAATGGTGATGTGTATGACCATGGAGTACTTATAAGAGAGAGCCTGTATTCCCTATATATTTTAAATTTATTTGTTTGTTTACATCCCAAACTCTGTTCCCCCTCCTGGTCCCCCTCACCGAGTCCCTTCCACCCATCCCTCCTCCCCTTCTCTTCTGGGAGGGTGGGACCCCAGACCCTGGCACATCAAATCTCTTCCAGATTAGGCGCATCCTCTCTCACTGAGGCCAGACAGGGCAGCCATGAAAACTGAGCTGCCTGTCTGCTACAAATGTGCCAGGTGACTTGTTCAAGACTGTGTATGTCCTTTGGTTGGCTGCTCAGATTCTGAGAGCTCCCAAGGACCAGGTTTGTTAACTCTTAGTCTTTCTGTGGAGTTCTCATCAAGTTCCATGCCTTCAATCCTTCCTGAAACTCTCTCATAGGTGAGAGGTCCCTGACCTCTGTGAAAGGTTTGACTGTAGTTATCTGCTTCTGTTTCCATCCACTGCTGGGCAGAGCCACTCAGAGGACAGTTAGGCTAGGCTCCCCCCTCTACAAGCATAACAAAATATCATTAATAGTACCAGGGGTCGGTGTTTGCCCATGGGATGGGTTTTGAGTTGGGTTGGTTATTGGCTGCCCTTTCCTTCAGTCTCTGCTCCAGCCCTGCATTTCTTTTAGATGGGACAAATTTGGGGTCAAAAGTTTAGTGGGTGTGTTGGTGTCCCTATTGTTCCCCTGGGGGTCCTGCCTATAGGAGGTGGCATCTACAGGTTCCATGTCCCTGTTGTTAGGTATCTCGGCAAAAGTCACCCACATTGACTCCTGGGAGCCTCCCACTGGGCCTCTGTCCTCTTTCTCCCAGCACCTGATCCTGACTCCCCTTCTTCTCCTGCTCTCCTATTGGTCTCCTCTTTCCCACTCCAGTTCCCTCCCTCCCTCTTCCTCCTATGACTATTTTGTCTCCTCATATAAGTGTGATTCAAGCATCCTTGCTTGTGCCTTACTTTTTGTTTAATGTCTTTGTGTCTGTGGGGTGTATCATGGGTATTGTTCTTTATGGTCAGTATTCACTTATCAGTAAGTACATACCGTGCCTGTCCTTGGGGGTCTGGGTTACATCACTCAGGGTATTTTCTAGTTCTATCCATTTGCCTGCAAAATTCACAGTGTCCTTGTTTTTAATGGCTGTATAGTACTCCGTGGTGTAAATGAACCACATTTTCTGTATCCATTCTTCTGTTGAGGGACATCTGGGTTGTTTCCAGTTTGAGGCTATTATAAATAAAGTTGCTGTGAATGTAGTGGAGCACTTGTCCTTGGGATATGGTGAAGCATATTTTGGGTATATGCCCAGGAGTAGTATAGCTGAGTCTTCATATAGAACTATTTCCAATTTTCTAAGAAAATGGCACATTGATTTCCAAAGTGGTTGTACAAATTTGCACTCCCACCAATGGAGGCATGCTCCTCTTTTTCCACATCCTCACCAGCATCTGCTGTCACTTGAGTTTTTTTTTTTTTTAATTTTAGCCATTCTAACTGGTGTAAGGTAGACTCTCAGAGTCGTTTTGGTTTGCATTTCCCTGATGAGTAAGGATGTTGAACATTTCTTTAAGTGCTTCTCAGCCATTTGAGACTCCTCTGTTGAGAATTCTCTGTTTAGTTGTGTGCCCCATTTTTAATTGGGTTATTTGGCTTGTTAGAGTTTAACTTCAACTCAGGGCTGGAATCAATCAAATAGAAACAATATTTTTAAAACCGACTCTTGGCTAAACTAACAAAAAGGCATAGGGACAGTAGCCAAATTAACAAAACCAGAAATGAAAGGGGAGATATAACAACAGAAACTGAGGAAATCCAAAAATATCATTAATTCTTACTTCAAAAGCCTGTACTCCACAAAACTGGAAAATCTAAATGAAATGGATGAATTTCTAGACAGATACCATATACCAAAGTTAAATCAAGAGCAGTTAAACTAAAGAGCCCCTTTACCACTAAGCAAATAGAAGCAATCATTAAAAGCCCCTCCCCCCCAAAAAAATAAGCCCAGGGCCAGATGATTTTAGCAGGGAATTCTACCAGACTTTCAAAAAAAGAGCTAATACCAATATTCCTCAAACTATTCCACAAAATGGATACAGAAGGAACACTACCTAATTCATTTTATGATGCCACAGTTACCCTGTTACCTAAACCACACAAAGACTCAACAAGAAAAAGAGAACTTCTGACCATTTTCACTTATGAACATTGGCACAAAAATATGCAATAAAATTCTTGCAAACTGAATGCAAGAACAGGTCAAAAACATCATTCACCACAATCAAGTAGGCTTCATCCCAGGGATACAGGGATGGTACAATATATGAAAATATATCAACATAAACCACTATATAAACAAACTGAAAGATAAAAATCAAATAATCATCTCATTAGATGTTTAAAAAAAGCCTTTGACAAAATCCAACACCCATTCATGTTAAAAGTCTTAGAGAGATCCAGGATTCAAAGCATATACAAAAACATAATAAAAATATATAGCAAATCAACAGCCAATGGAAAATTAAATGGAGAGAAACTTAAAGCAATTCCATTAAAATCAGGGATAAGACAATGCTGCCTAATCTCTCCTTATCTACTCAATATAATTCTTGAAGTTCTAGCTAGAGCATTAATATAACAAAAGGAGATTGAGGGAATACAAATTGGAAAGAAGTCAAGATATCATTATTCATGGATGATATGACAGTATACATAAGTGATCCCCAAATTCTACCAGAGAATTCCTACAGCTGATAAACAACTTCAGCAAAGTGGCTGGAAATAAAATTAACTCAAAGAAACCAATAGCCCTTCTTTATACAAATGATAAACAGGCAGAGAAAGAAACTAGGGAAACAACACTCTTTACAATAGTCACAAATAATATAAACTACCTAGGTGTAACTCTAATCAAGCATGTAAAAGATCTGTATGATAAGAACTTCAAGACTCTGAAGAAAGAAACTGATAAAGATATTAGAAGATGTAAAGATCTCCCATGCTCATGAATCCATAAGATTAACATAGTGAAAATGGCCATCTTACCAAAAGCAATCTGCAGATTCAATGCAATCCCCATCAAAATTCCACATGATTCTTTAACAGATCTTGAAAGAACAATTCTCAACTTCCTATGAAAAACAAAAATCAAAAAAACTCAAGGCAGCCAAAAACAATACTGAACTCTGGAGGATTCACTATCCCAGATCTCAAGCTGTACTACAGAACAGTAGGAACAAAAACTGCATGATATTGGTAAAAAAAAAAAAAAAAAAAAAAAAAAAAAAAAAAAAAAAAAAAAAACCAGACAGGTTGGTCAATGGAATACAATCAAAGATCCAGAAATAAACTCACACACCTATGGATACTTGATTTTCAACCAAGAATCCAAAACCATACAATGGGAAAAAAGAAAGTTTCTTCAACAAATGGTGCTGGTCTAACTGGATGTCTACATGTAGAAGAATTCAAATAGATCCATATTTATCATCCTGCACAAAAGCTCAAGTGCATCAAGGACCTCCATATAAAACCAGATAAACTAAACCTGATAGAAAAGAAAGTGAGAAAGGGTCTTGAACAAACTGATACAGGAGACAATGTCCTGAATAGAATACCTAGTAGCTCAGACCCTAAGGTCAGCAATGGATAAATGGGACCTCATGAAACTGAAAAGCTTCTGTAAGGCAAAGGACACCATCAAAAGGGTAAAACAGCAGGCTAGGGAAAAGATCTTCACTAACCCTACATCTGACAGAGGGCTAATATCCAAAATATATAAAGAACTCAAGAAGTTAGCCCCTAGGTATGTTTTTTTTTTTTTTTTTTATTGGTAGAATTCCCTTGCACTTCAAGCAAGTCTTTTGCCATACAACCAACCAGCACATCATTTATTCTGGGAGAAAAAAAAAAAAACATTTTCACATTTGTGATCTCTCTTCAGAAGGATAAATCTATACCAGTCTCTCATCAGAAAGAGAAAAATCTCCATCTTTAAATGTGTTTGACTTTCTCCTTAAAGTTTGAGACAGCAAGAGAAGCTAGAGTGTGCCCCGTGTTCCTTCTCCCCGGCCCCCAGGGAAAGCTTTCACTGCACCTCGCTCCCACCCAGAGTCCTGGTGCCTGGAGAGGTCTCCCTGCTTCCCTTGGACTATTATAACATTTCCTCAATCTCAAATACAACTTGATGAACCTCATGGACCCTGCCTGCTCTCTCTAATGCCCTATGACGGGTATATCCCCTTTATTATACTATACTGTGCAGCTTCCATATATGTTATCAAACATCTATAATGGTATTTATATAAATTTTTAGTGTTGTTGATTTTCATGTGGAGAGAGAGAGAGAGAGAGAGAGAGAGAGAGAGAGAGAGAGAGAGAGAGAGAGAATATGAGCTTGTGTATTAATCCCCACCTGAGTGTACACAGCAACATTTGTCTTTTTTTTTTTTCTCACTAGTTTTAAGCACCATAAAGGAAAAACAGGTCTTTTCAATTCCCTTGATTCATGGCTTATAGTATATATCCAATTGTTTTTAATGATCTAGTGAGTGAGTAAATATGTATTTACTTGCAATACATTGGTTTTGAATGAGTGAGTGAGTGGATGGCAAATCGTAGAATTCTCATGGCATATTTTCCATATCCTAAGAGGTATCCAAATGAGTAGATAATTATTGTTCAGTATTTTCTTACTATAGGTGGGATAACTTGTGCATTGAAAGAAAACAGTTTCTCCTGGATTTTTGGAGGAGGTCTGCCATGGTAGTTAATTTCATATGTCAGTTCGTTTGGGCTACTTAGATGACTGGATGATTGGTGAAATATTGTTTTTAGTTGTATGTGTGCTTCTAGAAGAGATTAGCATTTGATCAGCAGATTAAGTAAGGCTCTGTTCTTATCAATGGAATAGGTGTCATACATTCTGTTGCAGATCCAGGAAAATGTGAAGAAGGAGAAAGGGCTAATTCATTCTCTCTTGAGCTGAGAAGTCCATCTACACTGGCCCGTGGACAGCAGACCTGATGGTTCTTCCACATTTGGACTTCAAGGCATAAACCATCTGTTCTTCTCCTTCCTGGGCTTCTGTGCTCAAACTAAATCACACTGCCAGCTTTGTTGGCTTCTCAGCTTGCCATTGGCATACCACCGACCTTTTTAACCTCCCGAATCAGGTAGCACAACACCCAACAAGCCTTCTTGTGTACCTGTGTGTTTCCGTTCTATGGCTCTGTTGAAATCTAATGAAGTCATCTCATCATCAAATAGCACTTGTATTTTTTCCCAGTCTTTACATCCATATCAGACTGCTGTCTAAAATTTGGACAGGCAAGCTCCATCTCTCCACCAAATCAGACCAAGGATAATCCATTGGAAGAACAAGCAATCTTTCCCTCTATGTGCTGTCTCCACCTTACCACAACTCGATTCTCAAAACAATGTATTGCCTGCTTAAATTCTGCAGAACAGGTGGACTTGAGCCTCTTTACTTTTCTCTAGCTTTCTTTTATTAGGAAAGAGATGTGTAAATATGCAAACAAACCAAGATTATCCTGCAAGCAGATTGTAGGTGCCCCATTTGGTGTTGTTTTGCTGGGGTTTGGTCCACTTTTTATATTCACCTGCAAATCTGAACCTAGTGGATGCTCAGTGTTATTGTGGGAGAAAACAAAGGCCCAACGTGTCATCTCCATCTCACTTCAGATCGCAGTGATAGTTTACCTATAATTATCTATAATTCATGTCCTTCTAAAAGGATAATGAGCTGCATTTGTCCTATTTAGCAACCACTCATTAACTAGATCTTTAGGTCTGCATGAAGTCATTTGGGCATCCTTTAGAAATCTCTCCCTCAGGCCTAACCCTTGAGGGATTTTAATGCCCTTGGTTATATTTTTAATTTTAGTCTTTTTGATGTATTCTCTTCCCTCCTGGTAACTTAATTAAAGCATTTTTTTTTCATTTTTGTGCATCGTAATAATTATCTGGCAGCTGCATAGATTCTGTCATCTTTAGGCTGATCCGTTCATATGGGCTTTCAGAATTCAGTGCAGTTTGTTCCAGAATTGATTTGATTACAGCCATCTGTATTGACCATGAAGGCAAATTCAATAAACGGATTGGAGGAACTGTGATTTGCCCACCAAAGACGGGAAAAGCAATAGATTCAAAACACTCATTGTCCCTTCTAGGAAGACAAGAAATCAATAAAGCAAATACTCATCCCTGAAGCTATGTAGGCGGGAGATGTCAACAGCTAATATCAAAAATAAAGTTCAATTGCTCAACCAAAACGTGGGGGAATGTAGAGATTTTTTTTTTATATATTACTTATTTTGAGAAATTGGATTGGTTGATTATCTTTTTCTAGAGTCTGGACATGCATGTAGATCTGTCCTAAATTCTAGCATTAGAACAAGTTATTTGGAAAACTGGATAACCAGTTACCATGAAAGTTAGGCACTTGATCATAACGGTTATACAGTGCGTGACAGAACAGAAAAATATAGTCCTACAGAGGAATGGAATAGAAACCTAAGACCAGGAAATGTTTTAGGGAATCATATTTATACTAATGTTCATTTTTATTACAGTTTGAAAGAAGACAAAAAGAGAAAGAGAAAAGTAATTTAAACAAAGTTTTGCTGTGAAAATTAAGACTATATTTCATATTATATTGACATTTTATATTATATATTGACTCACAAACTTCTTATTCTTCAGAACCTACAAAAATGAAATTGAACGAATGACCTATGGTCAAAATTATAAAAATAACTTGGAAGGTCAGCTATAGGCTTATATCAACAACTCCAACTCCACAGAGGCAGACATTTTCTACAAATGGCT
Source organism: Mus pahari (assembly GCF_900095145.1). Taxonomy (NCBI): domain Eukaryota; kingdom Metazoa; phylum Chordata; class Mammalia; order Rodentia; family Muridae; genus Mus; species Mus pahari. The sequence goes on along the minus strand of NC_034598.1, from coordinate 84,525,341 downwards.
TATTTAAAAAAAAAAAAATCAGACATGCGTATGAAAACAGATAATGAACAGTTGCAGCCTTATTGCCCCAATTTACTGAAAGATTGGGAAAACAGGGTCACATAGGATATAGAAAATGATTCTTTTTTATCTTAGTATTATTTTTCTAGCTTAAAATGTATTTTACATTAATATAGTAGCTTAAATGTATCAGCTGTGAGCAGAGAGATGAAGCCGAGGCTTGGTCCTTGTCCCTTTACTTAACGATACAATTGGAACAATTTACTTCTCCTACCTGAGACTTTTTGTTAAAATGAGAAAATAGAATCTCTACCTTACAGGTGTGATGCAGATATCAAGGAGAGCATGCACGCTGCCAGGTTCTTCATACGTAGGAAGCATTCAGTCACCGTCCCTGCTGTAATTGCATAACCATGAATGGGGAGTTGTTAGACCCCTCGTCAGATCTAATCCGGACACTGCATCTCTAGAACACCTGAAAACTGCAGACACAATTGAGGGAAAGAAGAAATCCAACTAGAAATCCAATTAGCCAGTGCTCTTCACTCAAAGTGCTATATGCTTTAGACAGACAGACGGATGGATGGATGGACAGACAGGGATGGACACACACACACATACACACACACACACACACACACACACCCCTACTTTACATGGTAAAGTCAACTAGGACCATTAAAATGTGGCTTAACTTAAAGAATTCATCACATGTAAACAAACAGGAACTTGGTTATGAAAATTGGGAGATGGAGATTGATAAGGGAGAGTTATATTTAAACATGATTACCATGTTGCCAGTAGAAAGTGTTTCTTAGAATAATCAGGTTTAAAGAGGCTATTAATAGAATACTAGTTCCGTAGCTGCTGCCTGTGAGTCACTGGGCTGAGCAAGGGGAAAGCTAAGCCCACTGTGACCTCAAGGCTTAAATATTGAATGAGGGCCACTCTAAAACCACAGAAAACAGAAGCAGAAACGAGGGGAGGAGGGTCATTATTTTCATGATATATGACTTTTCTGTTATGGGTTTCCCTTCCACATAGAAAGATGATAAACTCTGTGACTTCTTTGAAAGTTTGGGGATCTTTTTACGTTTCTTATCTCCATCACTTAGCCCAATTCCTAACTTGTAGCCCATGCCCATCCAAATTTGGTGGGTTGGGTGGGCTGGACTAAACTTCTGAGCGAGAGAAACAGCTCAGTGGATAACATTCTGCTTGTGTGGAACTAGAGATCTCCAGATAACCCTTGGCCTTTACAGTTGCGCTGCATGAGTTTTCCGAGCTCATGCATTTGAGTCATGGATTAGACTCAAACAGATTTTCTTAGTTCTTACTTTAAACACGCACAATAAAACAATATGTACTAATTGTTGTCTCTGTCAGAACTACAGCTAATTCATCACTAAATTAAGTATTGTTTTGGAAATACCTATGCTTTTTCTTCATCCTGAAGCTTTCTTCTTTTTATCTTTACATGTTTGTAGAAAATTTTTTATTTGTTCTAATTTAATCCCTTCCCAAAAGATAGCAGAAGTAACGCTAACTTGAGATTCATGCACCCCAAACCCCCAGCCAATGACTTTTATCTGGTTGGTTGGTTGGTTGGTTGGTTGCTTGCTTGCTTGCTTGCTTGGTTTTGGTTTTTCAAGATAGGGTTTCTCTTTGTAATTTTGGCTGTCCCAGAACTCACTCCATAGACCAGAGATAGTTCTGCCTCAGCCTCCCAAATGTTGGGATTAAAGGTGTGTGCCATCACAGGTGGCTCACAGAATCCCTTTTAAATAATGATGCATAAATAATGAGTTAAGTGGCTTTTAAAGTTGCCTGTTTCTGGAGTGTCATAAATATCTCAGTAAACACCACTGGCAACCTTTCAGAGAACTGCATCTCTTAGTGACATTCAAGTCCCCCAAACCTTAACAGAGGAATACCTCACTGGAAATAAGTTAGCTTTGTTCAGGTTAGCATTATGTGTCCCCATACTAGTTCAGTCTTCACTGAGAGATGTATTTGCCAAATAGTCCATGATTCATTTCATAAATATTTACTGTTTGTTCTTCCAAGGCACCTTTTGGCTTCCTGGATGCAAATAGAGAAAGACAAATGAAGTCTACTATAACTTAGATTCTCAGTTTGGAAAGACAGATGAGCAACTTTGTAAACAGGCAGACACTGCTAATCTCAGATGTTACTTAATGCTTGAAGTCAATCAAGTAAAATGTTTGAAATGGGGAAGTGAGGAATAATTTAAATTGCATAGCATACCCTCTGAGGAGGTTATTTTTGAGCTGAAAAAAAAAATGATGTGACTCAGCCTTTGGTAAACCCATGTCATCAAAGAACCAAGAATCAGAGTGATAATAATTTTTGATATTGAGTCCAATTCTAGCAGGCCTTTGTAGAAATTAGCAAGCTGATTCTCAAACCCATAGGATGCACAATTTAAAAGGAAAAAAAAACACTTTGAAAAGTTGCAGCTGCTGTGCTTATACCAATGACTTATTCTAAAGTCACAGTATATAAGGCTTTTGTATCAGTGAAAAGATAAACATACCAGTAGAATAAAATACAGGATACAGAAATAAGCCCACACATATGTGGTTAATTGATTTCAAACAGAGATGCATTTCAGTGAGGAAAACAAAGTATTTTCAAGAATTATTATTAGAAAATTAGATGTCTTTTTTTTTAAGAAGAATATTTATCTATGCCTCACACCATGAGTTTGTTTCCTCTTGCTGTGATAAAACACTCTGACAAATAACAACACAGAGGAAGAGAGGATTTGTTTCATCTCTCAGGGTACAATCCATCACCAAAGGCAGCGACTCAAGGCAGGAGCCTGACATAGAAACAATGAAGGAACACTGTTCCCCGGCTTTTCTGGGAGCCACTTTCAGCTTCCAGTCTTACCCAGCCCTGGCCTACTTGCCTAGGGAATGGCACCACCCACAGTGGGCAAGGCCCTGCTATATCATTTAATAATTAAGAAAATGTCCCACAAACATGCTCAGAGGCCAAGGTGAGCAAGGAAATTTCTCCAATTGAAACTCCTTTGAAAACGCTAAGCTGTGTCAGGTTGGTGGCTGAAGTTAACTAGGAGACCATGTGAAAACTTAAATGGTTTATGAAAATAAATGAAAAAGACTCTTCACTACACTATAACATTTCTAAGAGAAAAACCCTACTAGACAGTAGGTGGTAAAGGATCTATATAGTTTCCAGTTCTACTTTTCCATAGAAAAAGTTGTGTGAGTTATGTAGTTGTTGCCTTCACTAATTGGGCCTTATCATCAGTTTGTTGAGAACAACCAATAACATTGTTAACAGACTGGGTTATTTGGGGTTTCCCATAGGACCATTTTTGGCAAGAATTTGATTAGATATACCCATTCCCCAGCCCTGGAGGTTTCATTTTGGTGACGAGGGATGTTTAATTGGGGCTTTGTCACCCCTGTTATTTAGTGATTCCAATTTAGACTTCTTTCAGGTTTATATGTCTTTTAAGAAATTTCTACTGTGTTAGTTTTCCTTAAGACACTGCAAATGGCCCTTAAGTTTAGCTGTTCCTTTCCATATTTTCTCTCTTGCCCATGTTTCCTTCCTTCCCTCTTTAGATCTTCTTGTTTCACTTCCCCCTGACCCCAATTCCATCTATAACTATCAAGCGATTTCCCTGTCCTAGAGAGACCCTTTCCCCATCCCCAGTCCCTTCCTTTATACCTAACCTCTGTGGTTATACAGGTTATAGCCTGCTTATTGAAGACTTAACAGCTAACATCCACATGTAAGTGAATACATATCATATGTGTAATCTCTTTGGGTCAGGATGATTTTTTTTTCTAGATCGATCTATTTACCTATGAATTTCATGATGGTTTTAGCAGCTGAGTAATATTCCAGTATGCAAGTGCAGCACATTTTCTTTATTCATCCATCTGTTGTGGAACATCTAGGCTGTTTCCCATCTCTGGCTATTATGAATAGTGCAGTAATGAACATGGTTGAGACATTGTCTCTCTAATAGGATGTAGAGTCCTTTGGATATATGACCAAGAGTGGTCAAGCTGGATCTTCAGATAAATCTATTCCCAGCTTCCCAAGGACCTGACACTGCCTTCCATAGTGGCTGTACAGATGTGTAGTTCCATCAGCAGTGAGCGAATGTTCCCTATACCCACAGCATCTGGATTTTTAAATTATTAAAAATAAGAAAAGCCTGAGACTAGAAGTGTATATTAATAAATAACACATTTGAGATGGGACTAGATGCAGAGTATGTAAGAATGAATCCAACAGTCAGGAAAGAAGCATTCCCATTAAAAATTTAGCAAAGATTTTTGAACAAGACAACTCTCCACAAGAGATATAAAGCTATACAGATGGCAAACAAATGTGGGGAAACAATGTACACAAGCTGTTAGTTCAGTACACACTTACTGCAAAATCAAAGGTTACAAAGAGGTCATGGGAGCAAGGGACAGTTGCTCCCTTTATATGTTATCCATGAGAATGCAACATGTTTTCTCACTTCAGAAAAAAAAAATATTAACTGGCGGGGGTTTGGTGCTGTCGTTGTTGTTTTAAGTTTAACTTGCACCTATGTTTTAAGTGCACCACCTTCTATTCCTGGGTATCTATTGGACACAAATAAATGTCTATATTTTGCACAGCCTTGTGTGCAATTGTCCTGCAGAACTGTTTCCAACAGCCCCAAACTAGAAGTACTTCAGACTCTCCAAAGGGTAAATGGCTAAACAGATTGATATATATATATATATATATATATATATATATATATATATATATATATATATATATATATATGCGCAGTTCTACTGGGTATAAAAAAAAGGAATAAGTTATGGACCTAAAGAACAAAATGAATAAACCTCAAAATAACTTCTCTGAATAATCCAACCCCAAGGCAGTGTACTTAATGGTTTTGTATGTCAACGTGACACAAACTAGAGTCATCAGAGAGGAATGAGCCTCAGTTGAGAAAATGCCTACATAAGACATTGTCTCGATTAGTGATCATTGGTGGGCAGGGGGCACAGCCCATTGTGGGTGTAACCATCCCTGGGCTGGTGGTCCTTGGTTCTATAAGAAAGCAGGTTGAGCAAGCCATAGGAAGCAAGCCAGTGAGCAGCACCCCTCTGTGGCCTCTGCATCAGCCCCTGCCTCCAGGTTCAAGCCCTGCTTGAGTTCTTGTTTTGACTGCTAGTGATGGACTGTGATCTGGACGTGCCAAACAAGACCCTTCCTCCCCCACTTGCTTTTTTGGTCATGGTGTCTTTTTTTATAGCAATAAAATTCTAAGGCAGTCAGAGTTACAGACAAGGCCTGGGAAGGCTTTGGTCTTTGTTTGGGGGGTACAGCGGGAGCAGCTAGTCCATGATTTTCCGAAGTTTTCTGATTTAATTCACATTGTAGAAGCATCACTTCATCCAGCACATGGCAGAGCCACAGAGGTCACGGGTGACTGGCTACAAGCTTCAACAAAAAAGGTGCCAAGAAAATAGGATGGTTTGAACAAAGGGAGCTGGATTAAAGGTGGAGAGGAAAGGCTTAAGAGAATATAATCTTGCTGAAATCAACAGCTTTCTGTGTTTATTTTAATTTTGAGTGGCTGGTGGATACGAGTGTCCATTGTAAAACACTGTTAGAACCAATCTACGAGAACTGGCCCCCTCTCTGTCTTCCTGGCCACCTATTGTCCTGGTTTTTTGACTTGGGACACTCAACTCAACCTAGAAGCACTAAGTTAAACCACTGAATCTAGCTTCTTACTTTACGGATATCCAGCTCTTCTAGAAAGTTCAGCACAATTAAACTTAAAGCGGGCATGCCAGGACTACCTGCTTAACCTTCACATGGAGAAACCAAGATCTCCTAGGATCCCTTAAAGGCTACACTCTGAGGTTTTGCTCTTCTTTATGGAAAAGTATTCCCCACTTCATGATGCTTTTTTGTTAATACTCCTAGGCAAGCCAGAGCTTACTTAGAATTATTCAGAAGGATTCTGACCCATACCTCAATGCAGATAGTTCATTCATTTAATTTCTCCATTCATCATTCCAATAAGCATCTGGCAGCATTTTTTATAAGTAGAGAAATAAAAACCAAAAGATTCCAGCCAAGTATTATTTCAGCTGTCTCTAATATACTCAGAGAAATGCTTTTTCTCCTCTTCTGAAGTAGACTCCTTTTCTCCCAGAGCTAAAAGAACCCACATTTAGTCAAAAAGAGCATGGACTTTCTTCAAAGACAGGCGATCTTGAATAAGTAAAGGTATCTGGCTACAACAATGGGCTTTAGCAGCCACAATGGGAGCAGCTATTTTTATTCAAGTTCTTTCTTCCATAGCATTGGGGGGAGGGGGGACCCTTGAAGTTAAATTATCAGTTAGCTAACGTTTATGGTGCTATTCCAGTAGTGCCACATGGGAAAGAATCCATCAGCCTTCCATTTCTCCAGTCCTGTGTTAGAGGTAACTCCCTCCCACAGGCCTGTGTTCACTAATCGAGCAGAGGACATAAAGCTTAGAATAAAGGTGGATACCTGACAACAGTTAAGTCTACAACTGAGACATTTAACTCATAATTGGTAAGCAGTAAGCCTCTACCATTGCCAACACGATTGAAAAACAGGGTTCCGTTTGAAGCATATTACTCAAAGGCAGAAAATAAAATGTGAGGAAGTACAAGAAACATGGCATCTATCTAGCATTCCACCTCGTTCTCCTGAAGATCTATTTTTGATCTAGTGTGAGCTATCCTTTGAAAACACAAGTGATTTCTCCCCACAACCTTTCATGGTTTACGGCGTGTATTTTATTGAAAAGCAGGCATTGTCAAGCAGTCCAAGGTCAACATGGGCAGTTGCAGCCTCGCTAGCCTGCCTTTCACCATTCACTGTGCTGCCCAAGTTCTTCAACTACAGTGAGCTTGGAAAGTGTGAGTCTGCGTGTGAAAGTGCCAAGTTCACTTGCACCTCAGAGCCTTTGCACTTCCTCTTTTGCCTCTGCTGGCCTTCCCCAAGAAACCTAGTGACTTACCCTGCTTGTTCTACAGCTCTGTTCCCAGACACTGCTTTTCCCAAAGCAAAGGGTTTCTCACCTGCAATAAAGTTCCTCCACTTATAGCTGTACTTACCCCCTAACCTTCTTCATTCTCGTAAATTGCATCTATCCTTGATTGAACGTTTTGTCCTCTGACTGGTCCTTTTCCTCTCTTCCTAAGTCATAAGCTTCATAAGAGTTAGGAGTTTAGTTCTCGCTGAATGCCCAGCACACACAACAGTGTTTAACGTGGATTAATTATAGTGAACTAAATTAAAACATTATTTTTATTCTCTTGGAGTTGAGTGTCAACATTTTCATGTCTCAATTTAATTAACAGTTTCTCAATAAACACTTGTTTAACTGGTACAAGAATTAAACCTGTGACAGCCCATGTCCAAAGCCTATGCCTCATAAATAATTCTGCTTCTCCATCAGTGCAGTTGCTTTCGGGTGAGATGTATCCTACTCCCCCAAACTGGGTGGGGGGTGGGTGGGTGGTTCTTTTCTCAGCACCATAAGAGCCCATACACTAGTTACAGGCCTTTGCATTGCCACAAAAGGCGATAAAAGTATGTTTGTGCTTTCTAATTTATTTGGAATTACACACCAACTGATTGATTGATTGATTGATTGATTGATTGATAGATAGATAGATAGATAGATAGATAGATAGATAGATAGATAGATAGATAGAAGAATTCAGGTCTGAGCTCTTAGCAGCATTCCCTGACTGACTTAGTCTGTTGGGCTAGACTCATCTCCATGTAAGCCAATTAGCAAAGCATCCCCCTTTTCTCATGACTCAGAATTTTCTCTTACAATTCTGTAAATTCAGAAGTACAGATGTATCCATTCCTCTGAAGTGGATAATGTTCCATTAGCTTTTCTTGGAACGGCTCATGCAGCATTAGCTGCCATGAACAGCTACCGTGCACATCTCCATGAAGCAGTGCTTGATGTGTGATTTGGTTTCTTCTTTTCTCTGTACCGTTTGAGTAAATGCAGTAGTGTTCATGCCCTTCCTTCACAGACCCAGACATCTGCCTCTGCGGCCCCACCTTGGGCTGTGTTTGTAGGACCCTTCCATTCAGATAGTCAAAGAAAGCAAGGCTCGCCAGGCGGTGGTGGCGCACGCCTTTAATCCCAGCACTTGGGAGGCAGAGGCAGGTGGATTTCTGAGTTCGAGGCCAGACTGGTCTACAAAGTGAGTTCCAGGACAGCCAGGCCTATACAGAGAAACCCTGTCTCAAGAAAAAACAAGCAAACAGAAATAAAAATAAAGAAAGTATGGCTTCTTTGATGGAGAGTTATGGTTTGAACTCTTGGAGATCTTCAGAGAACTCAAATCAATAGGAAGGGGTTGGGGTGAAGGTGCTCCTTTAACTGCTAAGTCTAAGCTGTTCAGTCATGCAAAGCCCCACCTTGTACTTGTGTTATTAACCTTTCACTAGATTTCTTCAAGTTGACAATTAACAATAATACATATACGCAGACACACAGGGGCACACACGCACACACACATACACAACACCAGCATGCATACAGAAAGAAGATGCGTGCTACAAATATGTTATGCATTTGCACACATTTGAGATCACATTTGAGAATGTTTGACTGTATTTTTAAAACATAATCAGCATTTGCCAGAAGATAAAAATTCTGGTTTTGAAAACTCCATGGATTATATGATTATATGATTCCATTTACATGAAGTGTCCAAATGAGGCAAATCTATATACAGACAGAAACTGAGTTAACAATCTCCTAGGACTAGAGATATGAATAAGGTAAACGAGGCATGATTTGTGCGAGGTTTCTTTATTAGATGGTAAAAAAGTTCTAAAATTAGATTATGGGAATGGTTTTAAAATTCTCCATTGGAAATCACTGAATTGTGTACTTTCGTAGATTCCTTCTCAATTGTCTTTTATCCACACCATAGAGCTGGCTTATTTAGCTTTTCTTTTTCATAAAGGCTTTGAGATTATCCCTCAGCTCTGTCTGTCACCTAGCAACCAGGTCAGTTAGCATGCAGCTGGTCATGGCCTGCACTAGTTGAGGCACCATATTGGCTACTGAAAACATGAACACAAAGACCATGACCTCTCTCTTCAGGAGGTTCACAGTCTATTGAAGGAATAAGACCAGTATGAAGTACAATGTGCTCTATATAACTCTAGGGTCTCTAAATTAGATTAATGTGAAGCAATATAAAGCAGAAGACTAGTAATATAGAAATATATTTAATATTTAGAGAATTGTATTAGCCATGACAAAGAAAGACTCTTTCTTTCCAGAGGGCTTATACTTTATTCATGCTTAAAGTACTAAAGTACTTCTCTTTCTCCATTTATCAGTTTAATGTATGTTTCTTTAATTAATAAGTCAGCTACATTGTTAGATATTAACAACTTTTATCCAGTTCTGTCTCTGTCTCTGTGTCTCTGTGTCTGTCTCTGTCTCTGTCTCTGTCTCTGTCTCTCTCTCTCTCTCTCTCTCTCTCTGTGTGTGTGTGTGTGTGTGTGTGTGTGTGTGTGTGTGTAGTGGTTAATTTTAATTGTTAATTCCAGAGGATGACCTCTAGAATCACCTAAGAGATGAGCATGCCTATGTATGTGTTGGGGGGAGGGAGTCTTCATTAGGTTAATTGACATGGGAAAGCCTGCCCACTATGGGTGTCACCATTCCCTGGGCTGGAATTCTAGGCTATATAAACAGTAGACAGTGAGCTGAGCACAAGCATTCATTGCACTTCCGGACTATGGATGCCATGTGGCCAGCTGCTTCAAGTTTCTCCTTCCCCGAGTTCTCTACCATAATGAACTGAAATCTGGAACTGTAAACCACACTAGATCTTTCTCCCTTAAGTTGCTTTGGTTAGATTATTTTAGCAAAACAGGATATAATGCATATACAAGAGTAGGGATGCAAATGTGAATGCAGGGGTGTGTGTGTGTGTGTGTGTGTGTGTGTAAGACAAACATCGTCCTCTGATATCATGCCTCAGGATCCATCCACTGTATTTGTTGAGCCAGAGCCTCTCACTAGAATTTGAGGCTCGCTGACTAGACAGAGCCCGAGTTCTTCCTGTCTGTACCTCTCCGGCACTAGGATTATGACGTTGCACCGGCATACCTCATAGGTTTGCATGGATGCTGTGGACCAAATTCAGGTACTAATGCTTTCACAGCAAGCACTTTACTGACCAAACTATTCCCCAGCCTCTGCTTTTTCGTTACAGTAAATATTTGCTACAAAAGCAAATATAGAAATATAGAAGAGTCTGAGAAACTTGCGTGGGTAGACATGGGCGGAGCCTTCATCAGCTATGCAAATCTCCGCACCAGAGCTCTGTCCGGCAGTCCCACTGAATGCAGTAACAATGGAGAACTGTTCTTCCCAGATAGGCCATCTTTCCCCCACACCACAGTAGTACCCTTGGGGGCAAAACAAATCTTTTATGGACAACTTGATTTCTGACAGCCTCACTGAATAGTTCTCTCTTTTACATCACAAAGGGTAGAATTACACCTCTTGATGACTCCCACGTCCATCACTTTGTTTGTGGATCAAGTCCGCGTGCGGAGAATGAACACAGAGACTGTTAGAATTATAGCTTAAGTAGAAAAGACAAATATCCATTGTTCAGGCCCTGAGATGAGACCTGTTCAGGAATAGTCTCAGGGGTAAAATTTTACTGTAGTCTGTTGCACCTAATAAAATGTGCACTCCATCATACAGAGATCCATAATCTACTTTTCTATCTGTCTGAATTCCCACTTGACCCAGTGAATGAATCATAGCAGTTTAAAGGCACTTCAGTATCTTGAACTAGATCCTGTTTGTCCACAAACAGATCCTGTTTATACCCACATCCCCAGGCTTTGGACAAAACCGGAAGTTTAAAAACCTGTGGTTAGACAATTTTGAAAATAAAGGAAGAGCTCTTTGCTAGTTCGTAAGTATTTTTTTCTTTTAGCTCCTTTCATGTCGGTATAGATACCTCTAATTTATGTTTTTCCTTCTCTCCATGAAACGATACTGTTGTCCAAGCACCCCTTCAAAGGGTAAAAATCAAAAGGAGTCATTAGGATTATTAGTTGCCATTTCACATTGTGACTTGAGTGAGAGCTGTTCCCGAGACGTTCACATATTTGATTCCTCGGTCCTCAGCTGGTGGCAGCTTGGGGGAGATTATGAAACTTTTAGGACACAGGGCACGGGGTCTTCCTGGAGGAAGCCTGCCAATGAGGGAGAGATTTGAGAGTCTATAGCCTTACTGTTCACTCTGCTTCCTGTGTGCAGTTGAAGTGCAGTATCTCAGCTTCCTGCTCCTCTGCCATGCCCTCCCTACCCTCGTAGACACTTAAACCCTCTGAAACCATGAACAATGGGTTTCATTTTATCTTCTGAAATGAAATATTTAATTTTTCATTAAATTCTGGATGTGATTAGGGTATCTAAAGAAAGTCTGTAATAGGATTTCATGAGAAGTAAATAAACTCAAATCTTAAAATGACACTGGCATTTACTAAGAACTGCCACCAACAGACATGACAGAGGTGGGAAGGACAGAGAGGGCTTGTGACACACAGCCTGGGGAACAACAAGCTCCTTTCCCTTTACAGCTCTGTGACCTGAATCCGGGGTCCCCTACATATGAAGTCTATACATGGTAACTAAGCTGTCCTCCAACCCTACACTCATCTCAAAATTACAGTGCTCTCTTAAGCTAAAAGACTTCCTAATATCTCATCTTAGAACTGTCTTGAAATTGATTGCTGGGTAAAGAAGGTTATCCTGTGAAAGGGAAGACAGGAAGAGGAATGTAGACTTCGGTTAGAATAAACCCAAAAAGGAGTCACAGCGTTCACCTGATAAACTACTAGGGAACTAACTGTGAAGAGATGGCATGAGCATTACAAGCCTATTACAAAGCTCTCTTTAGCTGGTGACTACATCTGGAATTGCTGACACACAGTCTTAAGGAGATGATTTATTCCACTCGTATCTGCAGACTATTTACTAGCTGTTATGTTTAATAGGTATCTGATTCAGTTGTCAGAAGTAGGTTTCTTTTCCTTTGTCATTTTAAAGATTATATGTAAGTTTCCGAGGGCACGCATAGCAATACAAGGAGTAAGTGGTTTAAAGTCTTTGGCTTTATTTTGTCAAAGCACTGGAGGCACTGACCATAAGACACAAGAGCAAACCTCTGGGTCGATTGTGCTTTTTCAATATTACTTTAAATAGCAACCGTGACTGCAACAAATTTTAGTACCCGGAAAAATTCTTACAGTCATTTCAGTCTCTTGAAAGACACTACAACTTTTGGACCAAGTAGCTTCAAGGGTATTGGAGAAAAAGTGTTGGTGACAGCCTTGTGGCCTCAAAGAGAGAGTTGGGTAGAAGCTTACAATGGCAAGTGTTAGTGGAAGCCTGGAGTTGATGAACAGGCTGTTGTGGGGGTCAGGGAGAGTAAGACAATGTGAGGTAAGGCTTCAGAAAGGCTCCTCCTTACTGAGGAATGGAACCGATTAAATTCTTAAGAGTCCTGTGGGCTCCTTTCTATTCCTCCAGGAACCGAAAGCGGTGGTGAGCAACTCCAGGACAACAGGACTGAGCTTCAATGAAAAACAAAACAATAAATGAACAAACAAACAACAACAATAAACAAACACCCAGCAACCTTGCACCAAGCTGGGTTGCAGAGTTTCTGTAGTCTGCAAGCTTCTGCTTGTCTCCCATCTGCCCTCTTTTTTAAATGCTATTGTCTATAGCATCTGAGCATATTGAAGGCTATAAATAAATGGACTCTGAAGTTCACAGCTATGCAGACCTGAGGGATGGCTCTCGAGGGGCTATCTCCCAGAAAGTGCACCTGAGGCTGCTGTTCCACACCTGCATCTGCTTGAAGGAGTGGCATCCTGTATTTCTAGTTCACATTGTAATGAGATTAAGACTTGGGGTCCCTGTAGAAGGAGTTACATAAAATAAATGACTGGAGTGAGGCATCACATTGGCTGATATCACTTCGAGATAAAAATTACTAAAAAAAAAAACAAAAAACAAAAAACTAATAGTATCAGGAAAGCTGTACAGGACTATTATCCTTTATAAGAAAGGCAACGCAGAGATACTGTCGAGAGCTGGTGACAACACTGTAGAATGCTCGGTAGATCACTGGTGAGATTGCAGATGTGTATGAGCAGCTGTAAAAGCTATTAAAGCTCCACAGGACAATACTTTAAAGACAACCTTCAAACAGTGCTTTACATAAAGTCTCTCAGATGAATGATGTTGAGCAGAACGAGATTTAAAATGTGTTCTACGTGTTCATCATTATAATCCCACTTCCAAAATATATATCGTGTTCGTATTTTCTTCCACTTAAATGAGGCAAAGAATGTTGCCAAAGTCAAAACAAATTATTGTCTTTGCTGCTGTGGCCTTTGATCTTACAGGGAGAATTTAAGAACCCACTTGTGGCATTGTAAGATCCAACAGCCGTCTTTGCTCACCCACTGTAAGGCTCTACTCTCCTTGTGATTTTCAGAGGCAACTGAGGACATAGGCAATAGAGAGATCTGTCGTGCCTCCATAGGTACACAACACTGCATGCTTCAGTATGTGCCACCTAGGCTGGACCTTTATTGATCATATTTTCTTGTTTTCTGTTATCTGGGTAGACTGGCATTTGAGGCTTTGATTTGGGAGACAAAGCCCTTCCCAGAGTTAATTCCTGTGGTTATGTAAATAATCACCTTCAAGCTTACAAACCAACCAGCCCAGAGTCCACACCCCTGATCATATTAAATCTCAAACTCTCACACAACGCATCAACATTGCCACTACCATAAATCATCTCATGCACTGAAAAAATGGGGACTGTCCTTGTAGGCCAGAGCCTATTAACACTTCAAACTATCCAGTACAGAGCTTCCCCAGTGTATCTATAATTCTCTGGCCATTTCTTTTCATAGAGACCCAAGTTAAAGACCCTAGAGCACACTCTGCCCTCTCAACCTCTTCTACCTCCTAACCATCGTTGGTCCTTCCACACACAGGTCTATACCTTTTGTTTCTTGCTCTGTAACTATAAACTTATGGAAATGTTATGTTTATGATTTTTTTAAATCTGGAGTATATTTTAAGCACAATACTCTATGGTGTTCTAAATCACTGAGTCCTTTTCCTGTGTGTCTGTAAGAGAGATGAAGATTTCAGTTAATAGGACAGTAGCGTAAGTCACTTCTAATACGAATATAACATAGCTCAGTAGATTATTCATAGAGCTGTACAGATATCACCAAAACCCATTTACACAACAAAGTTTATCTTGCTAAACTTTGTGTGTATGTGTGTATATATGCATATATATATACACATATACACATGTATACATATACATACACATATATGCATACATCTATACACATATATACATATGTACACATATACTCATGTATATACATATATAAAAATATACCCATATAAAAATATACCCATAAAATATACACACACATATACAATATGCATACATATGCACACATATATGTACACATATACTCATATGTACATATTTTTATATATTTACATATAAAAATAGTATATGCATATAAAAATACTGATACATATGTATACATATATAAAACTACACATACACATATATGTATATTATATATACCATATTGTATTATATATATGTATATATATATATAGATAGATAGATAGATAACATATAGATATAATATAATTTTGACAACTTTTAGTACAGAAGCAAGAAAGATGAACTGGATTATGCATAGCCCTCCAAGGGAAGTGAATAAGGTACAGATACAGTTCTTGTCCACTTGGGTAACGAAAGTTTACCTGTCTCCCATGTTGCCATTTTTCTCATTTCTGCCACAGAATACCTGACAGAAGGAACTTAAGGAAAGCAGGGTTTCTTTGGCTCATGGTTTGAGAGTGTTGTGCATCATAGAGGAGAGGGCATGGCAGCAAGAACTCGAGGCAACAGGCTAGGTTGCATCCACATTCAGGAAGCAGGGAGAGAAGAGGGTGGATACTCAGCGCATGTTCCCTTTCTAGACTGCCCGTGAGATGTTGCTGTCCACATTTAGGGTGAGTCTAGTCTTCCCACTCATCCCAGGCTGGAAGCTCTCACAGACACACCCAGAAGTCTCTCTAATCCTGTCTAGGTCACAATCACTCAGTGCTCTATGGTCCATCAGTTTGGGAAAACGTGAAAGCCTGTGTTCATCGTATTTTCTTAAATATACTCTTTTGCTTCTCTGGAATCCACAATATTTCTGCATTCGTTTCTAATTTTAGCTATTTGAATCTTCCCTCCTCTATTCATGGTCTCCATTTTCTTGATCATTTTTAACGAACTAGCTTTTAATTTCATTGCTTTTTCTTTCTCCATTGTTTTTTCTGTTCCGTATTGGCTTTTTTTCTGCTCTAATCTATCTTTTCAAAAATATATCTATTTGGGAATAGAGCGATATCTCAGCAGGTAAGAGCATTAGCTGCTCTTTAAGAGGATTCGAGTTCTATTCCCAACAACCACCCTGCAGTCCACAACTATCTGTAACTCCAGGCCTAAGGAATCCACTGTCCTCTCTTGGCCTCCTCAGGCACTAGACATAAACATGGTACATGGACATACATGCAGACAAAATAGCCATACATGTAAAATAAACTTTTTAAAAATATGTATTATTTATTTATCTATCTATCTACCTATCTGTTTGTTTATTTATTTACTCATGCATGTGAATGGTCATGAGGAAACCACTTGCATATGCAGTAATATGCATGTGGAGATTGGAAGACAACTGTGGTACATTTACACAATGGAGTACTACTCAGCTATTAAAAACAATGAATTTATGAAATTCTCGGGCAAATGGATGTATCTGGAGGACATCATCCTTAGTGAGGTAACCCAATCACAAAAGAAGTCTCACTAGATATG